>NC_088301.1:11843193-12189578 GCF_032854445.1 Liolophura sinensis
AAACACCAGATAGTGTCTGTTGGTCACACGTGACTTAAGGGTCGGCCTTTGTGTAACGCTGCGCGAGGGATTCGTAGAAAAAAACTTAGGACAGTTGCACCTGCGAATCATGCCGTATTTTTAAGCGGATTAAATGGGTATAAAAGACACATAACCGTTCCGTTGAATTCAGTCACTAAGTTGCTTCTCAAACCTGCCAAGATATGCCAAGACTAGACACCGCTACCCGGAACATCGTCATTGGTCGACTCCTCGCCGGTGAATCACAGAATGCAGTCGCTAGACTTTATCATGTTCAAAGGAGCACGATTTCCCGGCTCTGGCAACGGTACCAGCAATCCGGTTCAACAGCTGACCGTCAACGTTATGGCCGACCTAGGGTCACAACAGCAGCCCAAGACCGTTACATCCGGTTACTTCATCTCAGAAACTGAACCGTAACAGCAACAGAAACAGCACCAAATGTCCCAGGTCTCCGACGAATATCGGCACAGACAGTCAGGAACCATCTCCGTGAAAACGGCTTACGTCCCAGACGTCCTTACTTTGGCGCAGTACTGAGACAACAGCATCGACGCGCAAGGGTACGATGGTGCAACAGATTAAGGGACTGGAATCTGCGAAATTGGAGGCGAGTCTGGTTCAGCGATGAATCCAGATTCATGCTGCAGAAAAGAGATGGCCGTACACGCGTCTACAGACGCCGAAATGAGAGGTTCGCAAGGAACTGCGTCCTTGAAGTCGACAATTTCGGTGGAGGAAGTGTGATGGTGTGGGGTGCCATATCATACGCCCGAAAATCTCAACTGGTGCACATCCCAGGCAACCTTAACGCCGATCGATACAGAGATGAGGTTTTGACGCCACACATGCTGCCCATAATGGACCTTCGTAGGGAAGCTTTTCAGCACGACAACGCTCGGCCGCATACAGCTCATGCTACGGTTGACTTTCTGGAGAACCAGAACGTAACAGTGCTGCCCTGGCCGTCCAAATCACCAGATTTGAACCCAAAAGAACATTTGTGGGATGACTTGGGAAAACGCTTGCGCAGTCGTCATCCAGCGCCCTAAAATCAGCAAGAAGTGCTGCAGGCTCTTGACCAAGAATGGAGAAGAATTCCGCAAAACCGTATTCGCCGATTGATCATGTCTATGCCGAGACGGATTCGCGCTGTGTTACGGGTTAATGGTGGGCATAGCAGATATTGACTTTGCAGTGACGTCATCTGAGTGCTATGGACTTTAATGTGATAAATTTTGACATTGTAATTAACTTAAAAGTCTGAACAACCAGTGTGGAAAATTTCAGTGTGATGTGATGCTTATTTTTGTATTTAAGATGATGTTGAAAAATTCATATTTGGATAAAACGAATCGGATGTTGCGTTTCTTTTTTGGGAGAGTATATTTTCATTTATTGTTTTAGATTTTTGTGAATAGAGTTAAAAGCGTTCAAACATTTGAATTCCAAGGTGGGCTTTATGGATCATACTATCGGAGTTTACGAACTCTGAAGTCACAGAAAGTTTTCCCAAATTTTATCACGGCATGAATGTTGGAACAACTTTTTACCCATGAGTAAAGATTATTGAAATAATGTTCCCAAAAATTCCTTCCTTCAGGTGAACAACAGGAAAAATTAAATGATGTGACGTCAGAGTTCCTAGATGTCGTAAATATGGCTCATAAATCCCACCATAGTATTTGAATGACTTTTCAGAAAAAATCTGAAAAAATAAACAAATGTATTTTTAGGCATAGTTTTCAGTTGTCTATATGAGGATCCTTACTTCATATTTTAACTTCTTTTACTTGAAGCAAATTATTTCTTAATCGATTACCATTCGCTGATGAGGACACTACTATTCAAATGAAGCAGCCAGGCATCATTCACTCATTGGAGAATGACTCTGAATCCTTGATATCGCGAGAAGATTAGGTTCGTGGACACCAGGCAATAGGACTTGTACATGGACAAATTTCAAAAGTGTAACATGTAGTTCAGTACATTTTCACCATGACAAAGTCTTGACTGCACTATTTAAAGGTGCTTGTGGTTCACCTACAATTATCTTTGCCCCACATCGGACGGACTTAGATGCTTCAATCGTGTATTAGAACCTCTAGACTGTACACAAAGAGGAGTCTCCCTCCAGAAACAGCGGCGTTAAACCATAATCATTCATTCATTCCTCCAGAAGTAGTGCAGGGGAGGAACAGGAACAGACCGTGGGAGGTAATGAAAACGTACAATGGAAAAACCTGAAATACATTTCTTATCAGGAATGTTCTCTTTCTAAGTAAAAAAAGTGATGCGCTTGACAGGTTTAACATCAAGCTCACAAGGTTCACACAATCATGTTTCAGGCTGAGTTTTGGATTAATCACTTCTTTTATTCCTCTATTCAATTGCTTGCCTTTACAACGAACCAATCACTGCCAACACCCAGGTTTCCGTAATTAAAGCCACCATGCAAACAACACATCAAATTATGGATGTTAGTTAAACATCCATGGCCACCGCTAGTGTTTGGTTTCATGGAAAGACCACACTGTGTGCCATTTGGAATTTACCAGTGAATTTAAACTTGAAGTCAACAGTTAAGTGTTGACACATTTACGATAGAATGCCGTAAAATGTTACAAAACAAACGCTTTATGGTTTCTGTCGTTTTCTGGCTGCAAAGAAAATTAATGATGCAGTCCTTTTCGCACTTGAGGCCCACCCCTCCCAACCCAGAGAGGGCTAAAATGTCATATTTCATCAACAAATCTGCCATTATGTTTGAGAAGAAAAGGTTGAATTAGTTCAAGTACTATTCCTAAAGGTCAACACCCTGTTCCTGAGTTGACTGGAAGTTCAGATAGCGCAGGTATTGTATAACTGTTGGCAATAAAGGAGTTAGCACATTGTACACTAGGTGCGTTTATTAAGAGGATCATAAACCATATTAAACTACACATCTGCGAGGGGCATCGTATTGAAACCTGAACTAAACACATGTACCAACTTAGAAATAGCGAGGAGATAGGGATTACTCGCCATGATATGGCTGAAATATTGCCGATGTGGCGTTAAGCCAGAATCATTCATTCGTTAATAAGGATTACACTTTCTGAATAAGCACAGAGAACCAGCGACTTCAGAGTCAGGCACCAAATCGCCAGCAATACAATCAACCATCTAGACCACTCGACCAACAGGTCTTCCACAAAAATAGAAGGTAGTTGGCCGGTAGACTTTACAGCGAACATGCATTACCCCTCTGATGATCACAAATGACGTGAATATATCAGATAGGTACAGATGTTATTTTTTGAGAAAGTGGATTAAATAACAGTATTATCGCTAACAGGGATTACATTTTCTGAATATATATTCAAAAATACATAAAAAAATAATATATAAATACTTTCTGAATATAGCAAATATTCTAGTGGTCTCAGGTCTAGAATCTGTGCTATATTGACAAATTGTAATCCCTATTAACAATAACACTGTTAACAGCAAGGAGATTTGGCCACCGTGGGTGGTACCAGAATGTGGAATTTTGGGCCTTGACCAATGGACTAGTGTACTGAAATGAGCCACATTTTCCCGGAAGGCAGATTTATCTCGATATTTGGTTTGCATTCTGGGATGAATAAGGCTATCCTATTTCCGTGAAAGGGAGACAACTGACTATGGTGACATCTAATATTTTCTCCACTGCTTGAACTATTGATACAGTAGGTATGCTATATCATTTACAAGGAACTCCAGCGATCTTGTTTAAATAGCCTAACTGCAGATGCATGGGTACTCCTGGTTCAGGTCGTAGCCTCCGGAGGGGTTGTGCTGCTGATTTTGACCCCAATGAAATGTTTGCAAAATTACAACAGGATTGTTGTAGAACTAAATTCATGCTCAACTCTGAAACAAATGGAAATAAATCTAAGCACCATTGAGGCTAATCTAGGCATTCACCTATCGCTCGATTTTATGCTTCAATTTTTTATCAGTGGCTTGTAAGATGAAAGCAGTGCTGACCTAGTTATCGTGGACGTCAGAGAAAGCACCTCGGCCTGAACACTGCATTTTACTAATTGTACTGTATTTTATAAAGGAAACCAGAAAAAATCATTTGTATGCGAAAAAGACCTAAGAGCAAATTTTAAATTCTTCAGTTGTAATAAATTCAGAGAAAAAATTCTATCAGAAGATTTAAATAATTTTAAGTGTAGTCCGCTGAGATGATGTCTTCTCATTCCAATAAACCTTCGGCATCCCTAATGAATTTTGCATATACTCCTATATTTGTTATTTAGAAACATCTGGTTCTAAAATGAAAGACAAAAAATATAGTTGTTGGAGACGAATACGAATTGGACGGAGACGGCGAGCTACTGTCTGACAACTTGAGATACAGTCGCTAAATATTACACGACTTGTAAATCAACTGATTTTACGTCTGTGGTTGTCCGTTACTGATATAGACCTGCCCCACAAAACTTTGTGAAATGGCCCTTCGGCTACACGTGACTAAATCGTTCTAAAAGATCTCAATATGATGTCTTATGCAGTCGTTCTGTGTGATCATATGTCATTTCATGGAGTGGATGGGTAAAGGCTACGCAATCTGATAGCAACGTGTTTGATTGGATAAAATTCTCAATATGGCTGCTTCTACTCACACCAGTCATTTGTGCAGCATTGTCATTTTGTTATACATGTTATTCAGTGAAATCTCATTAAAATGATAATTTATGATGAGTATCCTGCTTTGGTCAAATGTGTTATAACTAGGTGCTGTCTTGTCTCTTAAAGTGCTTGGGTTGTGAAGTTGATGTACAAGTACAACGAGTACTTACCGAACACGCCAGACCGCTATTCCTATAGTCACTATCTGTAAAAGTAAGTATAACCGCACAATATCTTTATCTGAATTAAAAATACGATTTATTTATTTGATTGGTGTTTTACCTCGGACTCAACAATATTTCACTTATACCACGGCGGCCAGCATTATGGTGGGAGGAAGGCGGGTAGAGCCCGGGGGAAACCCACGACCATCCGCAGGTTGCTTCCCACGAACAGCCCTCAAGGAGGTCAGCATGAGCTGGACTTGAATTCACAGCGACCACATTGGGGAGAGGCTCTGGGTCATTACACTGCGTTAGCGCGCTAACCAACTGAGCCACGGAGGCCTCTGTAATCATGAATAATCACAGTTGATATTGTGATTCAAGTAGGTAGAGGGCACTGCTGTTTTATTAGTTACAAGATATACTTCCTTCTGTACAGACCTGGTGAACCCCTTTGCATCATTTCCGCATGTATAACATACAAGGAGGAACTGTCGTGACATACGACCGTTATAATAACAAAGACGTTCAACCGCCAAGAAATAACCAGGCAACAGCCTATCCAGAGAGGGGGTGGTGGGGGTGGGGGTGGAGGTGATTTGCATTGGCGTTTTCCAAAAAACGATCCACATTACGCCCGGGAATAGAGGTATTTATTTTCCCAAGCAATGGCGAATGGGGCCCAGGCCGAAATGACCGTTGTTCTCTTACAATGCATACAAGATGCGTTACCAGTTTGCTCAGAAAACGTATTTGCAAAGGCAGGAATGACCAATCGCATGCAAAACGAATAATCGAATAAAAATTTTTTTTATCGGGAAAGGTTCCCCATTAGTAAATATCTTACCATTGCTTGGTCCAAAGACCTGCACTTCACACAGACTCAGAAATTCGGTGTGTTGTATGGTAACCCTGACGTATCTGCCAGATATAGGTCCACTTTGACAAGGGTAAGACACGGTCGAGGATCTAGCCTGGGAATCTTCTCGTCCAGCACACAAGACCGGGTGACTCAGCGATCCGTCCTGTTCCAGAGAGCTCGCTACTTCGATGATGAAATTCCTTAAGCGGTTGGACAGAGAAACTAGAAAAAAAGGATGATTTTGGGGGAATAAATTTTTGATTTTCTAGTTATTTGTAAGTGTACATCGCAGTTATGTGTGTATCATTGGGGATTTACGTTGTACTTAGTAATTTTCCGGTCATATGACGACGAGGAGTCATTAGGTATGTGTGTATATATATATATACTGTGTCTTCTTTTGGCAGGGTTCGGGAGCGGTAGATCCAGGATCAATCCTGGGTCGAGTCATACCTAAGACTTTAAAAGACGAAGTTGTAACATCCTCGCTTGGCGTTCAACATTAAGGGCATAGTGCGATGACTAGTTGACCTGTATCAGTATAATGGCTCGGGCGTTGTGGCTTCGGTAAGGCATTTCAGTAAAACAGCACTAGACAAAAGAGGGGTGGAAATCCGTCCTGCAACAAGGAGGCACATTACTTGCACTCTAAGGATTCCTACGTCGTCATACGACGTCAAACCTAAAGAACTCACACACTCTTTTGGCAGGGCGTGCCCATGCTGCCAAAGTTCTGCTGTTAAATGAAGTAGCATGCCGAAGAATCCAAGCATGACACCCCATCCAGAATACTGACACCGGGACAACCTGTCATGTTTCCTTGCTCTTACCTCTCGGTGCTGCGCCGAGCGAGGCAGCAATTAGTACCATTTTTAAAGTCTTTGATCCGAATCTGCCAACTCTGAGGAGGACGCTCCTACCATTAGGCGGTTGATTACAGTAATGCATGTCTGCTCAATCATAGAAGTGAAGTGATAGTACAACTAATTGTTACCCTCCCCCAGTTTTTGCTGTAACGAAAAGATCCAGACAGCAAGAGAGCGTTATGGAAATGCGCTGTACTCGGGTACAAGTAGTACAAAGAAATAGTTTTTTCTGTGATCAAAATGAATGATTAGTGGCTCTTATAATGACGTCATGTCGTCATATCTGATAGCCTAACGGCTAAATATACGGTCCCCATGTATGTTCGAAACCGAGATAGGTAAAAGGTTGGTTAAAATACTACTTTGTAAACACTGATCACACAATATCATGAGTAAGTAATTCCTTGGGTTTTAACGTCGTACTTAACAATTTATGACCTATGACGACGAATGAACCCTTCGAGTGCATATACGTGTGACGTGCCACCATGTTTCAGGACGGATTTCCACCGGTCTTTTGTCTGCTTCACAGAAACAACTTACCGAAGGCAAGTAAGTTGCACCACCAAAACCTATTATACTATAAAATGGTCAACCAGTCAATGCACTTCCGCTTGATGCTCTACGCCAAGCAAGGAAGCTAAAACTTTCTCTTTTAGTCTTAGGGTGTCCATGATAGACCTTGATCTGGAGCACCCAAAGCGGACGTTCTACCAACTGAGCCATCGGGACAGGTCACAGTGAATGCGTATAGTACATTTATGTAGTGGCGGAATTACGCCATCGTTTTGGCTACAATGGGAACCTACAGTCTTGGGTAAGAGAACCCCTCCGGTGCATGGATTTCAATATTTTCTCTTATGGCTTTGTGATTTTGGTCTCAAAGGAATCATTATGGTGGTAACTTTCACTAAGTTATAGCAGAATTCTCCTTCAAAAAATAAGAAGACAACTGTAACAAATCTGCATGAATCGAAGATATTCGTGGGTAAAATATGGACGATATGTGATTTCTCAAACAAACGAATATCACAAGGGGAATCAACACTGCTTGTATCACTTGTTTCAGGAATTTGTGAGAAGAACCATTGTGTGAGTGGATTATCGCCCGTGAAGTGTCCACTGCTGCAGGTAACTTAAATGAGTTGAGCACAAAGGCTTAAATTAGAGACCAGCCGGTTACCCCAAAATAACACATCAGCAGTGTCATGATGGCCTACAAACACCTCTCCTGTCTATTTAAGCTTATTATTTAAGAAAATAACCACTAAGGTCTGTTGTTAGAATTCAACTTCCGATCTGCCTGTTCACATGTATCTTTACGTCAGGACGTTTGTCTGATAGCTAGCAATCGGCGTTGGTTTCCACAGGCGTTAGACCCGTACCTAAACGCCTATTACCTCTACTGTGCTAAGAATATTGGCTGTTTCACTGGCTGAGAAAATCCTAGTGCAGTGGCATTGAATTCAAAAGTCTAAACTGGTTGGGAGAATTCTCCTGTTAGAAGCAATACTGTAATATGACAGAACCTACACTCGGAGAGTGCGCCTCGTTCTGGCGGTGAAGGGTTGCCTTCTAGGTTTAACACATGTGACTGATATGTATGCTTACGTGAGTATGACGCACAACATAACCATGACAACCACACAAAATGTAATTCTGCAGTCTTTTCTTCTCCAGGTAGGGAATAATTTCGAAAATGAGAGATTTTCCATGTCTCGCTGGGCAATAAGGCAATGTTGTCCGAACTAGCGGACACATGAACTATTAAACAATTTGCGTGTTTGGGTTGAAGGAGATTATATTCTAGGTTTCATATTGTGTTAATGCACGACAGATTTGTTTTCGTTTTAGGATAAATGTCAGGCCATGCACCAGTGGATGAAACTGATAACGATGATGCCGATAAGTTTGCGCAGTTCAGACGTGTGAGTGGGGATCTATAAGTCGCTGATCTGTTTGCGAAAACCAGGTTGTCGCCATCTTAACAGAGATCTGCCAACAGCCAATGAGAAAGCTACTTAGGACGCAATGCCGATGGTGTGAACTTGACCATACACGTCAATTGGTACAAGCTTGGGCCGAGTTTCCTCAACCACAAACTGGACCATCGTAGAGGGCCCTATGAGCGAAACATAATTGAGTGGATGGTTAGACATAATCCATTTATAGTATATCAACTAATATATAAATTAGCAATTAAAACCTACGGCATACAGAGAAAAAACAGATCAGCGACGATGGAGTGAAAGTTGGCAAATGGTAACACGTAATCGGTGAAATACAACCTCTTGTCAGTTAGGGTTTTATTCTAACTGTTCGTGCATAAATAGTAGCAAATTACACGCCCCTAGCACCATGGCTTAAAGGTACAGACTTCTAAAAATCACTAAGTTACTAAATACGCTCCTTAAAACTATACATATATACATATATTCTATCATTTATTTTTTTATATTTTTGTAAAAAGAGTTAAAGACATTCAAACATTTGAATTCAAAGTTGGGCTTTATGAACTATACTATTAGCTGCAAGGAAATTTTTTTCAACTCTAACAACGACACTGAATGTTGAAATAACTGTTTTTACCCATGATTGAAAGATTACTCAAATAATGTTCCCAAAAATTTGTTCCTTCTGGTGAACATCAGGGAAAAAAGGTGATGTGAGTTCCTAGATACCGTCAGTATGGCTCATAAAGCCCACCATAGTTTTCAAATATTTGAAATTCTTTTCAACACTCTTAAAAAACTGAAAAAATAAATAATAGTATTTATACGCATAGTTTTCACTGGTCTGTATAATGAATCTTACTTCATATTTTAGCTTTCTTTTACTTTTACAGAATTAGGGGAAAAATGTTCTCATCACATTTAACATACCATAACATTAAAAACAATGAAAAAGAATCATTGGTAAGTGTACAGGAAGACATTGTTTACATTAATAACCGTCATTCAATTTGTAATTTTGTATAAACCATTTCTATCCATATTAATGAAAATGTATTTATGAAGCTAAAACGTCCAATGACAATATCTGCTATAAAGATGTATCGTTTTAAAGATGTTCTTAGTCCTCCAAGTGTTACCTCAAGATTGCGCAGTTTGATGACAGGCCTCTCAAAACTGATTGTATGCCAATTTATAATGTTTCTTATTACCTGTTTTTCGGCTAGATATTACAACCTCTGCAACGAAAAATTCTGCCTCCAAATCCACCATCCACCAGGGAGAAGGTTCCATATACGTAGAGCTGCAAGACTGGCAAACCCCACCACCAGAAGTAACACCATCGACGGCTTTGCGAGACTCTCCCATAGCGTCTTGAATTGATATTGTGCTGCTTTGTGTTGTGGGTTTATTCAGGGCCAAATTCACACGGGTTGCTGTAAGCACGAACAATTTGATCAAAGAACATTACTGGGCATAACTAAGTTATTGCCAGCCAACAACTGTTTATGAAGTCATGAAAATAATCCATGTTCCCTAAACGAAACCCGAATAAAATTTCTAGTCCAAAACCACAATTATGCTCAAAAAATACATAAATAAATAAGTAAATAAATAAATAAATAAATAAATAAATAAATAAATAAATGGATAAATAAATATTATCGGCAGTTCATTACCGAGAAGAATACAACTTCCCTATAGCTAGTCTCCACGGCACATTACCCATGTTAGATCATCTGTAGAAGCTCGCGCCACCAAGTGGAGAAATGTGCCCACCTCTTGAGTGAAAATTGTGAGCTCAGTCATGAGAAATCTAATGTAAACTGCCCCTACAACAATTGGCTTCGACTTGAAACCGAAAGCCCGTATTTAAAAACTACGACTTCTCTAATCATTGTTGCTATGCAGATAAGAACCCTTTGACTATTTTTATACTCCCAAGCACCTCTTAAACAATTACTATCAAAGACATCGTTGTCCTTTGTCCAAAATCCTTGCTGGTCGTAATTGTTTTAAAGTCCTTTTCAACACAGCATCGTTTTGAACATTTTTATCATCATGTGCAATATACGGAAAAAAATACATGGCTGCACGGATATGTCACATAATATGTTAGAGACCGAAGAAAAGTGTAAAGTACCGTCGGGATTACCTGTAGGTAATAGACTTCTGATATTATAGATTGTGCTTTTACTGCTTGGAAACTGTTTATTAATTCTGCATAAAGAAAAAACAGTGTGGATTTTCAAAATTTAATTAGAATGTGATTTTCATGGCCCTAGCCCGATAAAAGCCGGAGACGATCACAAGAAAAAATAAAAACCAGCTTATGTGTTAAAATTACGGAGTTGGACTGATTAAAAGTCTGTATTGTTCAGAAACATTCACTAGAATGTACAACGGCCTATCCCTTCGGTAAGGACATATGCCTTCATACATGACATTTATGAGCGTTTAACTTAGTTAAGTTAATTTAAAAAGTTAATTTAAAAAAGCATCGTTTGCCCTCCAACTTCCTGTAACCCCCTCCCCTTCTCGCCAACACTCTGCACAGAAGAACATTTTTTCGGATAATAAGGAAAGCTACTTCTCACGGCTGTGTTGGTGTGTTTCATATCTAATGCCAAAAATACATTTAAACACTCATATATAGTTTCATATATTAAACCCAGAATGATAGATTGGGACTACCATATTTTGACGGTAGCCGTATCAGTTTGTCTTACAAGAAAAATAAACGTTGGTGTAGCACCATAGAGGCTAATGTTAGAATTGCCATATGTCACCCAAGCCTCGTCTGCTCCCGCAGATGACGCTGACATACACCACCATAGCGCAAACCTGCCATATACCAAGCCCAACGCTAGTCTGAAGAGCCACGGCCGCTATTTACTCAGGTTAAGACTACTCAGATTAAAAAATTGAATCAAAAATTTGAAATACGAATTTTGATGTTATTGCTGGGAAATAGAAATTAAAACGTGTAATTTCATAATTGTTATTAAAGATAAATGCACTGCCGAAAAAAAAAACAAGGATTGTAGCGAAGTTTTTAAGTTTTGACAAATGTCTGTGGGATCGATCTAGTAAATAAATATCGTACTTACGACATTGTCCACAGCTGACCAGATATTTCACACAGAAAGCCACCAGGAAGTGTAACCAGCAGGCTTGTAATAACGATGCCATCTTGAAGTACTAATGAAAACAAGATTAACTCTTAAACTTTGTTTTAGTGCACTGTTCTACTCAAGTACATATATAGGCTAATACCACTGGGGACCGTTCCAGACAGAAATGAAGACAAACAAGATTGCTTCAACGATCTGTTATCAGGTCGAGATCTTAGCCAAGTAGTTGGCTCATTTACTGGGTATCAGCTTAAAGGTGAACAGTCCCTGCCATTAGCCGGCTGTTCTTTCAGCACTGACATTGATTTGCGGTTTACAAGTCAAGTCATTTTGCACACAAGTGCATGTATTTCCGAATGCTTTCAGATATACATATACACATAGCCACGATAATCCAGGGTCAGTCAAGGGTCGGGTCACTCTTAAAACCTTCAAAAAGGAAGATGTAACTTTCTCGCTTGGCCTTCAGCGTTATGGGGATGGTGCAACGACAAGTTGACGCGCATCAATATAATGGCTCGGGCGGGGAAGCTTACTTGCTTTCAGTAAGTCGTCTCAGTAAAGCAGCACTAGATAAAGAGCAGTCGAAATTTGTTCTGCAACAAGGAGGCACAGTACACTCCAAGGACTCCTTCGTCGTCATATGACTGAGAAATTGGTAAGTACGACGTTAAACCCCAAGCACTCACTCACGCACTCACCTTTTAGTAAGTGATGGTTTGATTTCCCAAGGCCGTGATCCGTAGCCTTCGATTCACTTGACTTTTATTAGAAAACCACGCAGAAACCCGACGTAGATATACTTGATTAACATAATCCATGCAGATTCACCAATGGGAACTACCAATGGACAACTGTAAAGATTGTTGTTGTTATTAACTTACCTCATCGGCGACTGGAAACACAATCATTTCCCGCAATAAAATAATATCCTGATGAGATGCTTGTATATGGATAACGACTTCTGATTTACTAGCTTGCAACGTAGCGATGTACATTCTAACAATTACTCCACAAGATTGCTAGCAAACAGATGTTTGGAGTGGGGGGACGGAGGGAGGGCGGTATTTACTTATTTGATTGTAGGTAAAGGTAAGAACCGAATGGTTTGCAGTCTGTGAAGGAGGGAATAGTGATGGTGTAGAAAATCCACATTCTGTACTTATCATCAAAGGATGAGAGAGTATTTTTGGAGATAATATACTTTCTGTCTTGTTCAAATCTTGCTCAGGCTGACTTATAGTTGTTCTTTGCAATCAAGTGTTTTGTCAAGTGCTTTGCGAACGTTATGCTTCTCGGGCTTTATGCGATTGACAACCAGCCACATACCTATTACCTAAATGTCCCGTAAGTCAACATTGTGTATAAGATCAATGAAATGAAGAGAAAAATATATCAGTAGCTTTTCTTGACATTGCACAGTAATATGTTCCATTCTTATACTGAACAATACAGCAGAGTTAGTCGCAGTGAATTTTATCATAATCCGTGATCTCTCCATCGAACATCTGAATTAATATAAGATGAATGTATCTTCAATAGGTCGAATTGTCAATGCTTTCCAGCTTCAATTCTCTTAGCTTTATCGTATATCTGCTTTATTCTAGGTAACATAACATTAGGAGATCGACAACTCGTTTCAATCGGCAGGTACATCTCAACCCCCACATCTCACCCAGGTTACTTCCTACACTTAAGAAATCGTAGATTTAACTTTGCTGGTTTAAGCGGTTTAATAATGGTAAACTTAATGCGTGCCTCAAAATCATGCAATCTCTCAAAAGGCATGTAAGACGTAGGTATTATGCTGAGAAACAAGTTTTAATACGGATTACCTAATATATCCCGCATATGTAGTGGCTAACGTTTAACGGTTGAAAAGTGAAACTTATTTCTAAAAGTTGTAAAGCGAAATTTCTGACAAAACTATTGCGCGTAGCGGTATGGTTTAACGATATAGGACACATCATGTGGGGCCGTATAGATCTTCTATCTACTGACAGATTTTTGGGTTTACAGCGTCAATAGTTTCCGGTCACTTAACCTTCAAATACAGCATAAACACATACGTCTGCCGAGTTTTATTTTAATTACAGGAAAATTATACATCACAGAAAAAAATAAAAGCACATTCATCTCCAACTGACGAAACTACACTTAACAGGTGTCCCCCCCCCCAATATTCAAATAGGTGACCACTTGACTCAATCGACCAATAGCGAATAGGTATTTTCCCCGCCAGAATTGAATTCTCACACAGCAATCGACTGATATAATCCTGGATAACCACCATACATGTCCAGGTTTCTTAAGTCTGATACAGACTGGATTTTACAGAAGCACCCTGATTATAGGCGTGATGCCGATTGATCCCCGAGCATCGATATATGTCGAATTAGGCTTCAGTGTAAAACAGAAACTTATAGCGCTCCAATGGCCTGCCCAAAACGTCAAGCCAAGTGAAGGAGTGGATTTGTTTCTATGGGTACGGTCAAATAAAAACAAATGTGACACTTAATTCTTCGTCTTTCTGAATAGACTGTTTGTATGTAGAGTTTCAATGGTCGTAAAACTGAAGCATCGTTAAGTGGTTTGTTGATGGGCTTACCCTCTTATGTCAAGCCAAAGAAGGCTGGTTGTCATGGTCAAGACCCTACAAATACAAAACGTGAAACTTTCCTCTTCGACTCATTGCAGTAAACAATTAAGGCTCAGTACGAAATCATCACCGCGCATAAATGATCTGACATAAGTGTTACGACCCAAACTGTCTGTATTATAAAGAGATGAATTGTTTGAAATACACGACAGTTTAGCCGCACAAAAAGTAGCCAAAACCAGCAGATTTTATTTTACAACAATTTATTAGGTTTAACAAGAACAGATAACAGGAGTTTTACAAATACTAAAGTACTTAAGTTTAACAAGAAAGGATAGCAGTATCTATACAAATACTAAAGTACTTACATGTACAACGGTGCCAAGTCCAAACGGACGCATATATTCCAAACCATACAGGCATAAATGCACAAATAAGAGGGAAAATCCACAGTATAACTGAGTGTATGACGAAATATACACAAAATTCCACAGGCAGGGTCCGTGTACTAATAAGCACTGTGTACACAAGAGGGCAAATTAAATATACAAGTTCAAACTGAACAAGTGCTCGGTGGAGATATGATATAACAAAGCCAGAGGCTATAAAAACACCAAAATTCAGCACAAAAGGCCTACTAAAGTAATACACAGCGAAAGCATCCAAAACTCTCAATAATTCTCCGTTCTCTCCTTTTGACCTGCTTTCATAGGTCTTATATAGCCTGGTGGAATGTCTAGAATAAGAAAATTCCTAAACACTTGATGTAAACAAACAGGCACCGAACTGAGCGTATTCTGGAACATTCTGAGGCAGAGGCCTTAAAAAAACAAAAACAGCATAAAACAGGCAATGCAATGAAAATACAAAAGAAGTACTTAGGCTTGTGCCAAAACATACAGGCCATAGAAGGGTAGTTTTTCTTTCATAGAAGGGTAGTTTTTCTTTCAGGGGATCGACAACTCGTTTCAAACGGCCGGTACATCTCAACCCCACATCCCAGGTCACTTCGTACAATTAAGAAATCACATACATGGTAGGCTTAACTATCTTGATGAAAGCGGTTTTCATAATGGAAAACCTAATGCGTGCCCAAAAATCATACAATCCCTCAAAAGGCATGCAAGAGGTAGGTATTCTACTGGGAAACAAGTTTTGATACGTCTCTTTTGTGGATTTCTATCCATGAAGCAACACTTATTAGTCAGTTGTTTGTCTAAAACTACATATATTTGACCGGTCATTAAATTGACCAATCAATTCGTGTAAATGCAAACGTAACAGAGTAATGGGGAGGCGGCACATTTTAATCCCAAGAGATGGCGCGAGTGTGATGCAGGACCTCGAGTCATTGTTGCGTCAAGAATGGATTGTAGCGTGACGTCTACATCGCTACAATGTATCCGTTTTTATTGTAACATCGTACTGTCTTTAATGTGACGTCATGATGACGAGCTGGGAGAGGAACATTTGACGTCAAGGTTCTGCTGCCGGGCCTTTGACATATCCTCATTTGGCTAGGTTTAATGACGGGTAAAACTAAATTTTTATTACACGTATACATAGTTTTAACTTACTTATACACATGTGCTAAACGCGAATATGCTGTATGTTTAGGTCTGTCTGTTCTAAAATATCTAGATATGAGACTGATTATAGCATTGCGCAATTATGTAATGTCAGTTTGTGACATGCAAAGTGACTTTAAGATGCACTAAATATGCTATGGGTGTGTTTTAAAATAGGCCTGGAAGTTGATCTGCTTCTCATCTCTGATCAAATTTGGTTGAATGTGCTGTCTGTGTGAAACAATTAAAAAAATCCACAGGTGGTCATGGGGGTAAGGTTAACAATTCTTAAACATATACACAGTTACTAAACGAGAATATACTGTATATAGGTGTGTCGAATACCACGTACACACGGGCAAAGTTACGCTGGTTTAACTTGCTAAACGCAAAGTTGGGGCATGTAATCGGGTTTATTTGTCCCAGCTGGCAACGTGGCTTTAAGCCAGTTTCAGGGTTTGAGCGGGTTTATCTGTGCCGTGAGAACCATAACTGGATTAAATGCCCCGGGTACGTGGAGGTTAGGATGACCCCGTAATTACTAAATTGTCTTAAATATGACCATGTGAATGGGCAAGTCCCTTAATTGGTTTTTGCAACTGGCTTCGATTTAAACCTGTTCAGATTTGTTCCGGTTTAAATTTTAGTCGTGTGAGGAGGGTATAATTGTAAGACTATCCTGGTAGGGTTAGAAAGAATGATAATACACCTGCTGTAAATTACCCCACTTGTTACAAGACAGCGATTTTGACGTAACATGAGATTAGTTTTGGAGGCGTGAAGTTGGAGCTTGCCTATTAAAGTATGAAGAGTGTACGTTATGTCACGATACTGACACCTATTTGTCCAGGTAGCAAAATGTAGAAAAACATGACTAAAGCCATTAAGCGTCGCAGAATTGTCGTGAGATCTTACAAGAAGTCAAAGTTTTTCAGTTTAAATATAATATATATCTGACGGAGTTCGCTGAGATTGTCTATTGGACCGAATGTACCGAATGTATCTACAAACTAAAGTGCTGTCGCTATTGAAGCACCATGCCGAAGACACCGGGCATGGCACCCCGCTCTGTCATAGTATACTGCAAACACCTGGCCAAGCAGTCTTATAGACCTGAGTTATCTTTTCTACTATCACCCTTTGTTTTCTGTTCATTATCTTTCCTATTGTATTCCTGCATACACCCGGATTCTGCTGGTGGATAAATCATCCTGGAGGCCTGGGGATTTGTCCAGGGATTATATTTATTTATTAGGCTTGATTTTGAGTAAATCTACTAAATTGCAATTACACGTAACATCGCTGTATTTCCTGTACCTAACTTTGTTTTAGCCTTGGGGCTCGAGAAGCGTATAAGTTCTTGCTTTTAATTGCTTACACCAGCTTATAGAATAAAACCCTGAGGTAAATTTATAAGAGGTTGTGTTTAGCCGATTACGTGCGACCATTTCACAAATATGACACTGTCGTCGTTGCTTTTACTGTGTACGCCGTTTGTTTTGTATTAAATACTCTCCGGCCGTACGTGGGACGGTCTTCCAGTAGCCTTCGGATGGTCGTTGGTTGCCGCTGGACTCTGCTCGGTTTCCTCACACGATAATGCTGGCCGCCGTCGTACAAGTGAAATATTCTTGAGTCCAGCGTAAAAGACCAATCAAATGTATAAAATAAATACATTAAATACTAAAGACTTACACCGGTCACCAGTCAGAATAAAGCTCCCTCTGTTTCGGCAACATCCTTCTGTTTAAATTTAAGATGAGTACAGATGTAGCTTACACCAGAAAGCGTTTTGAAGTTCAAAGCGCATTTCCAGCAGATTGCATCTTGGCCTATCGTATGCATGCAGTTTAGGCCGTTTTGACATCAGTCAAAAATAACATGGCGCGTGAATAAACTTAAATCACTTTTATTTATTTGTAGCATTTTTTCCGTTTACCCGAGCGCTAATGTGTTTATCCGTTCATTCCACACAGAACGGTCTTTCTACAGCAGTAGTCAGGTAAAGCGTTCCTCGCAATGCTCTGTTTTTTCCATTGCTGTAATGTGCACTAAATCGGCTTCGAAGCAAAATATTATACATTTGCTTGCAGAAAAAAAAAACAAATACTAGTATTCCTCCATTTTAGTAACAGAAGCAGAGTACCAAATAATAAATAATTTGTCTATTTATAGGAAACATAAAAACTTTTGTATTAACTGGCCGCAAAAGAATCTTGATTTTGTTATGTGAATAATGTTGTACCCCGATCTGAAAGACGGGAACAACTAAGAAGTGGATGATATGTAAAATTCCCAACTCGCGTCACACAATACGGCCCTTGTTAAGCTATGTTACCACAATTAACAGCCGGCGACTACTTTCCCGACTTCCGGCTTTACAGACTAACAGAGGCATTTCTTATGAATAACAAGTCCTGGGTTTATTGTGTTGGTGACGTTTCGATGTAGGTTCTTACATCTTTATCAAACCATACGAACATACATTTTTGGTTTAAATACTGGTTTTAGGGTCACTTTCCTGGCGAATCAAATCAGTGTTGTATTTTGTTTTAACACATGATTATTTTTGATAGATAATGGCAATGCATTGGTATACTATTTACATATGTACATGTGTCAATTACTGGAATTAATCCTTTTTGTGGTAGCATGTATATAGCTTGTTGTATAGGTTCAAATGCTGCCGTGGTTATTTAACAGAATAGGGATAAATAGTAAGCTATTTACAGAGATTTACCTTATTTGTACATTAGAAATAGATAGATCTACATAACAGAGTTACATTGAGTTGCCTATGCAGAAATTTACACACAGAGAAAATAACAGTAGTGCTTTTATTTATTGGTTAACAGTTTTGTTCTCTTGCTTCCTCTTCTGTGACGTGGAGTTCAGGTGCTCCCGCCACTTATACCGGACGCCGTCCAGGAAAAGCCAGCGTACTTAAAACCTCTGACTGTAACAGGTGCGACAAGTATAATTGAGGAGCAAGGATGTTAGGCCTCACCCACTTAGATGAAGCAAGAGATAGTCCTATTGTTATGATGTCTTTCATGTTTCTGGTCTTCGTTTCCTTGGTGTTAATTTTCTTTGGTCCCATGGGACTTCTTATTGTTTTCCCTGTCTTCTTCTTTAGTTGATTTCCTTCTCTATTTCCAATTTTTATTCGTGGCCTCCCATAGCGGCGCAGACAGCACGTTTCATAGACCGGTAGAACAGTTTCTGGGCTAGAGTATTTAGGTGCATTCCGTAGAATTTCCTTTTATGGTCGGATCAGTCCCTTATGTCTCCATAAAGTGGCCACTTGGTTGTTTGTCAGCTTCATGTTAATTTCATGGATTTTTGTGTTATAAATGTGGACCGAAATTCGCCGAGTTACCTGACGTTATTTGTGCACCAGTAAGTCTATGTAAAGAAGCTGGCTGATGTAGATCGTTGGAATTTGGAATTTCGATTTAAGTGCACCAATATAAGTCTAAAATATCAACGCAAATTGCTGATTCTGATGTTATGTATGACTATTTAACGTTTTCATGTACTGTTAGTCTGCGGACCTTTGTGTTATATGTTATAAGCATAACAGGCCCTGTTATATATATACAGCGCGGACCTGGCCGAAAGCACCTTGTTCAATGCTCTGTTTATTTAACTGGCTGTTCATTGGCTGTTAATTCTGTGTCTAAGAATAGTTGAATCCACCTGGAGCGTATATAAGCCGTGTTTTCTGTGCAGAGGGGAGGTATTTTTGCTGCATCCACTGGGAGCCAGGAGAGTGTGAGACGCTCTCGTATCGAGTCCATTATTTTGATATGAGCTGGTGATGCCAGTTTCATTTGGGAGGACAGTTTTTTATGCCGGCACCGTTTGTGTACCACAGTAGTACTGATGTCTGGTTTATGTGAATTTCTGCGGAAGTCACGTTTATTGGTGTTCGGATCTTTATTATGATTATACAGTGTGGACTGTGTAATTTGTTTAACACGCTGACCTCACCTGACCGACAAGGTCGTCAAGGACTCTAAACTGAAGTTTTCAGTTTTGCAAAGGACGTTCGTTCTGCCACAAGGTGACATTACTCTACGTCTCTGAATGGCTCGTTTGTGAGCTTCTGCGAGAGCTGTGACTGATCTGAAGTGGATAATACCTCCATGCCTGTATTTACCCTGTGTTGTGCTCTGCGGGTGTGACGTCATTCAAAGGCTTGACTGTTCCAGTTCTGTGTAACCTGTGTACTGTGTTCGTGTTCGCTAACCTGGCGAAGTACCTGTCTAGGACAATTTGTGACTTGTGTGGATTGTGTGTTTATCCCATGGTCTTTACGTTGGATTTCCTGGAATACATTCCTTGGGATGCAAAGGTGAACTGGAAACTTGTAAAGACCGGTAATACTGATGTGTATGTTGTTGTTGTTGTTGTTGAACTGTCTGTAAAACTGTACGTCTCATTTTATATATAAAGCATTGTTTACATTGTAATATTGAGTCACTGAGTCTGTTTTCTGTTGCCGTTTTCAATACCGTAACAGAAATTGGGGGCTTGTCCGGGAACTGATTGTTTCCCTTTTGTTTTGCACCGGATATTTGAAGTTAAACACAAGTGAGAAGCGATTGCTTAATTTTAACGGTGAATGATTCAGTGGCTAAATATTTACAATGGGAGATTTTGATCCTAAACAGTTTGTTAATGCGCCCGATCAGGATGTTTTTGAGAGTTTAAAGAAGGAAGACTTGGTTAAGTTAGGGACATTTTTAGGTTTGTCCATAAAGTCTTCATGGAGGAAAAGAGATATGCAGCATACTTTGTTGAAACATTTAGTGGAGATAGGGAAGTTTGATAGTTCTGCATTATCTGATTATGAGTTCGAGGGTCAGTCTGATGCCGAGCTTAAGTTTAAGCAGTTTGAGTTAAAGTTGAGATTGGAGAAAGAAGAAAGAGAGAAAGAGAAAGAGAGGGAACATGAGATACAGTTAGAAAATTTGAAAATGCAGAAAGAGGAAAGAGAGAAAGAAAGAGAGAGGGAAGTGCAGAGAGAGGAGAGAGAGAGGCAAGAAAGAGAGAGGGAAAGAGAATTGGAGTTCCAAATGAAAAAGTTAGAGGTTGAGAGAGATGAGAAACCGGGTCCTTCCGGTAGACAGGGTTCAGGATTTGATGTGACCAAATACATTCGGTTAGTTCCATCCTTTCAGGAAAAAGAGGTGGATAAATATTTTCTGCATTTTGAGAAAATTGCAAATAGCTTGAAGTGGCCTAAAGAGTTCTGGACTATGTTATTACAGAGTGTGCTAATTGGAAAGGCCAGGGAAATTTACACTCAGTTAAGTGTAGAGAATGCTTCCAATTATGACTATGTGAAAGAGGTAATTTTGAAGGGTTATGAATTGGTGCCTGAAGCTTACCGCCAGAAATTTCGTAACTGTGAAAAAGGTAGAGATCAGACATACGTTGAGTTTGGTCGAGCTAAGGAGCAGTTGTTTGATTGCTGGTGTATAGCCAAGAAAATAGGCAAGGATTTTGAAAGTTTGCGTCAGCTTGTGCTGGTAGAAGAGTTCAAGCGTTGTATTCATAGTGATGTAAAGGTGTTCGTTGATGAGCAAAAGGCGAGTACACTTGAAGAGGCAGCCAGTTTAGCTGATAATTATTCCTTGACACATAAGGTTACATACACGGGTAAGCCATTTAATTCATTTACACGTAGAAATACCCAGTCACATGCAACAGGTAGAGGTAGCTCTACACAGAAGAGTTCTACACCAGGCTCCAATGGTTCTACAGCTCATGGTTCACGTAGTTCAGATTGGAATGGTAGTCCTCGAAATAGGGTCACTTGTAATTTTTGCAAACGGGTAGGTCACGTGATGAGTGAATGTTACACGTTGAAAAGGAGACGGGAAGCTCAGAATGAGTCTAAGCCCACAGGTCTTTGTGTTACAATGCACAAAACATTGCCGGAAGTTACATCAGCAGTTAAAAGCAGATCTGAGTTAGCTGATACGGGATTGGATAAGGTTCCCAAATGCTCTATGGATAGCTTCGCTCCGTTTATCAATTCTGGTTCAGTGTCGCTTAGAAGCGACATGTCTTGTGCTACCCCTATAAAGATATTAAGGGATACTGGGGCATCTCAGTCTCTGTTGTTGAATACTCTGCCCTTTTGTGAAGAGTCATACTCTGGGGTTCGTGCCCTTATTAGAGGTGTAGAGTCTAGTGACTTTGTCAGTGTTCCCCTTCACGATATTTATTTGTCATCAGATTTGATATCTGGACCTGTCAGGGTAGGCGTTAAGCCTTCATTACCTTTTGAGGGTATTCATTTGTTGTTGGGAAATGACTTAGCACATGATAAGGTTACTGTTGATCCCTTAATGGTTGATAAGCCTTCTCTGAATTCAGTCACAGAGCCAGTTGAAAGCGGGTTTATATCCGTCCTGTGTTGTTACAAGAGCTATGTCTAGAAAAGTCAGTACAGACCAGGGTAGTACTGTTGATTTGAGTGAGACTTTTCTCAACAACATGTTGGATAGAGATTCTTCCAAAGTAGACAGCCAACAGGAAGTAAATACTAATTTTGTTAGTGGTGATCAGCCATTTTGTAGGACTGAGTTGATTGCTGAACAACACAGTGATCCAAGTATTTCTTGCTTGTTTAATGATGCAGCTAAAGATGGTGAATCTTTACCTGACCCATGCTACTACTATGTCAAGTCTGGCATATTGATGCGGCAGTGGAGGCCTCCCGATGTTTCGTTGGAGGATGAATGGGCAGTTAAGCATCAGGTAGTTGTGCCCAAGTCTTATCGTAAAGACATACTTACCGTAGCGCATGAAACGCCGTTAGCAGGTCATTTAGGTGTTAATAAGACCTATCATAAGATTCTCAGTCATTTTTATTGGCCAGGAATAAGGAAAGATGTTACTGAATTTTGCAGGTCTTGTCATGCATGTCAGTTAGTGGGGAAACCTAACCAGACAATCCCCAAGGCAGCCTTGAGGCCTATTCCTGCAATTGGTGAGCCATTCAGTAGAATCTTAATAGATTGTGTTGGTCCGCTACCTAAGACAAAGTCTGGAAATCAGTATATGTTAACCATAATGTGTACTTCAACTCGTTTCCCTGAGGCAATTCCACTAAGGAATATTACTGCTAAGACTGTAATTAAGGCTTTAGTTAAGTTCTTCACCATGTTTGGTCTGCCTAAGTCAGTACAGTCAGACCAGGGTTCAAATTTCATGTCTGGTGTGTTCCAACAAGTTATGCATGAGCTAGGTATTAGCCAGTATAAATCCTCAGCTTATCACCCACAAAGTCAAGGAGCACTAGAGAGATTCCATCAGACACTGAAAAGTATGATAAGAACTTACTGCTTTGAGACAGGGAAAGATTGGGACGAGGGTGTACCTTTGTTAATGTTTGCTGTAAGAGAGTCTGTACAAGAGTCACTTAGATCTAGTCCATTTGAGCTTGTGTTTGGCCATACTGTGCGTGGTCCATTACAGTTGTTCAAGGAAAAGTTTGTGTCTGGTGATAGTGACAATGTTAACCTATTACAGTATGTGTCAAGTTTTCGTACTAAGCTCAACAGAGTATGTGAGTTAGCCAGAGAGAATCTTACAGCTTCTCAGAAGAGTATGAAAACTAAGTATGACAAAGAGACAGTAAGACGCAGATTTGAAGTTGGTCAGAAGGTATTGGCCTTACTTCCAGTTAGTGGTAAGCCACTTGAAGCTCGTTGTTTTGGACCTTATGTAGTAGACAAGAGGCTAAGTGATCTTAATTATATTATTTTCACTCCTGATCGGCGCAAATCTAGACAACTTTGTCACATTAACATGTTAAAGCCATATGTAGACAGAGATAGCACTGATCTCAATGTTGTACATCCTAGTGGAGTTGCTATCTCTTATTTTCCAGTGCCAAGTTGTAAGAGAGAGTTAAAGCGTTTTTTGGGCATGGCAGGTTATTATCGTAAGTTCTGTAGGAACTTTTCATTTGTTAGTGAGCCACTAACTCAGCTGTTAAAGAAAGGTGCTAAATTCTTGTGGTCCAATGAGTGTCAGAGATCTTTTGATAGATTAAAGGCCATGCTAAGCAGCGGCCCCATACTTGTAGCACCTGATTTTAATTTACCAATTAAGCTAGCTGTTGATGCTAGTGATATATCTGCTGGGGCAGTTTTGTTACAAGAAAATGAAACAGATCACGTTGATCACCCTGTATGTTTTTTCTCTCGCAAATTTGACAAGTGCCAGAGAAATTATTCGACAATAGAAAAGGAGTGTCTGTCCTTGATTCTAGCATTACAGCATTTTGAAGTATATGTGACTTCGTCAAGTTACCCCATTGTTGTGTATACAGATCACAATCCCTTAACCTTCTTGCACAAACTAAAAGGTAAAAACCGAAGATTGTTACGGTGGAGTTTGCTTTTGCAAGAATTTAATCTAGAGATTAGACACATAAAAGGGAAAGATAATGTGATTGCTGATTGTTTGTCACGTGTCTAGTTGGTTTTCTGCAGCTTTGTTTTTAAAGACTGTAAACGTTATTATTATTCATGATTATGAATATGTTAAAGAAAGTTTTATGCAAAACTTTCTTTCCCTGAAGGGTGGGGGTGTTATGTATGACTATTTAACGTTTTCATGTACTGTTAGTCTGCGGACCTTTGTGTTATATGTTATAGGGGGGGGGGGGGGGATTGATTTGCACTGGCGCTTTTCCGGCCCAAAGGGCCGATGCGCGCCAAAACTTGGCGTCATTGAAAATGCTTTTAAGCTGGATAGTATATAAAGGAAGAGTATATTATTTAGGACAAGAAGAAGAAGTTTCAATACTAGTACTATGGACATTGTAGCTTTATAGCCGACGAATTTTGGGCTTCATGGACTAACAAAAAAAAGAAAAAAGTGTTTTCAGAGGGTCATTATTCACTATGATGACCGTTTCTTAATGTACAATCCATATTTACAGTACAAGATGGGCAGGTACATGGGTTAAAGAGAGATTTTGGGAAAGGGTGGCGTTAGAACACTCAAGATGTTATCACATATACGGAACACAGAGTATAGTACAGGAGGAGGTGAACAGTATACATACACAATACCTGGACAAAAAAACAGTAGAAGCGTCAGCTCATATCAGTTTTGTTCGGGTAAAAAAAAAACGACAACAACCCACTTTAAAAGCAACAAATAGGCCGATCCAACCATGTTAACATTAAAAAAAACAAAAAAAAAACCAAAAAACAAAAAAAACGGATTATTAAAAACGACGACATCTGCTAAGAAAATTGGCCAGGGCCTGGAAAGTCTTATTTTGGTTCGCTTTAGGATTTAAAACAGATGCTAACGTAAAAGGCCGAAGGCCAATGGAGCGTAAGTCCCGGTTAAAGAACACGGCGAGCGTTAGAGTGCCGGATACACGTAAATAAGAGATGAGCGATATCATCGTTAACTAGGCATATGTCACATAACCCAGATGGTTGCAGATTCATTCTGAATAAATAGGTATTTGTAGGTACATGTCCAGAAATAAGGCGGAAAACTAGCGTTTCATCTCGTCGGGAACGTAATGATATTGGCGAATTTAACAAGACAGAACGATTATACTGGTGAAAAAACCTCCCCTTATTAGCTTCATCCACTGCCGCTGCCAAATATCCACAAACTTAGGTGCGACATGATTCATAATTTCATTCATGTTTAAGGGCACGTGTATGGATATATCTAAAAAGGATAAAGCTCTCTTCGCCAGGGAGTCTGCCATTTCGTTTCCCACAATACCGACATGAGCTGGTACCCAGTCAAAACTCACAGAGACGCCCTGGTAACGAAGAGTGGTGCATAAATGTAGTATTTCAAACACAAGTGATGGAGAATTATACCAGACATAATTTGACATGGCCTGCAAGAAAGATAAAGAATCGGTAAGTATAACAGTCCTGGAAGGTTTTAGGTCGAGGAGAAACTGAAGAGCACAGATGATAGCTGTAAGTTCTGCTGTAAATACTGAGACAAAATTGGATAATCTAAAGGATTTGGAATATTTTAACTCTGGGACACAAAAGCTGCACCAACTCTGTTGCTGTCTGGACACTTGGAGGCATCAGTGTATACCTGCAAGTACTGGGATAGGCTTGTATGTATATATTCCGTAGCACATAGTAAGGAAACATTCGGATTATCAGATTTTTTTTCTATCATCGTTCAGAGTAGTCGAAATATAGGGAGCTTCTAGATTCCATGTGGGGAAATCAGGAACACGGATGACTGCAAAGCAACATTATCACAATCTAGAGACGAAGATATGTTCTTTGATCTCAAACTAAATGGTAACCCAGCATAACTATTTAAGTCATGCAAGTTGTCATAAAAGGAAGGTTCGAGCAAACGAGGACGAAGCATTATTAACCGAACATTTGAGCCTGAAAAAGAACTTGAGGGTGCGCAGGCGCCGACGGATAGACAAAGGCCACTCGTTACAGAATACCTGTAGAACGTTAAGTGGTGTGGTGCGCATACCTCCTGTACATATCCGCAGCGCTGCGCACTGAACAGAATCTATTTTTTCTTTAAACGTAATGCAAGCAGAATCATAGGCTTCACAACAATAATCAAGTTTGGTACGGATGAGAGAGCGATATAGAAGTAGTAATGATTTTTTCTCAGCCCCCCAACATTTGCCCGATACACACCTCATTAAATTTAGAACTTTATCACATCTTGCTATCAAATAGTCAATATGTCTACCCCAAGTAAGCCTATTATCGAATATAACCCCGAGATACTTAAAAGAAGAGGAGATTTTGATCGTCGAGTTATTAAGGGTTAGACAAACATTACCAGTATGGCGACGTGTAAACACAACAGCTTCTGTTTTAACAGAAGAAAACTTAAACCCCCAGTCCCGGCTCCATTTCATTATATCATCTAAACCTTGCTGAATATGCTTGACACAAGAGGCCAGGGACCTAGAGCAAAACCACATGCATTTATCATCAGCGAAAAGCGTGCAATTTAATTTAGGGGATATGGCATTGGGTAAGTCATTTATGGCTACATTAAATAAAGTGGGAGATAAGACACTTCCCTGGGGAACCCCATTCTCCACCGGAACCATGCGAGAATAACTCTGTCCCACTCGAACTTTAATAAAACGTCCGGACAGGAAGTCTTTTAAGAAACCCAACATTTTCCCACCAATGCCAATATTACGCAGCTTAATTAACACCCCAGTCCTCCAAACCATATCGTACGCTTTTTCTATATCGAGAAACACGGCAAGTAGATAATCTTTATAATTAAAAGAGTGTCTGATGGAGGTTTCTAAATTAACCACATGGTCAGTAGTACAACGTTTGTTTCTAAAACCGCTCTGTACTGGACTAAGTATATTATGTTTCTCCAAAAACCACATCAATCTAGAATTTATCATACGCTCCATGACCTTGCAGAGACAGGACGTGAGGGCTATAGGCCTGTACGAAGATGTGAACGAGGGATCCTTACCTGGTTTAGCAACGGGCACAACAATTGCCGTTTTCCATTTAGCAGGGAGTTTCATACTAGACCAAACGGCATTGTACAGCAATAGTAATATAGTCATACAGTGATATGGCAAATTGTACAACATGGAGTACGTAATAGTATCCTCACCCGGTGACGAATCCGAACATGAGGATAAGGCCTGCTTTAATTCTAGTAAAGAAAAATCATTGTTAATTGGCATGTCATCAAAAAGAATATTATTAAAAGGATGCATTTCTTCAATATTTTCCTTATGGGATATAAACTCAGGAGAATAATTGTTTGAACTGGAAACGAAAGAGAAACTGTCTGCCAAAATATTGGCTTTGTCAATATTAGTAACAAAATTTCTATTATTATGAACAATAGTTGGGGTGTTATTTGATTTTCTTTTACCTTTAATCGAGTTTATTTTATTCCAGACTTCTTTGGTATTTGTATTTTCAGATAAATTCGAACAGTATTGTCGCCAGTGATCTCTCTGAGCTGTTTTAATCACCCGCTGTGCTACAGCCTTAGCTCGTTTAAATAAAACAATGTCTTGGTATAGGCGAGTGCGTTTTGCACGATTTTTTAAACGTTTCCGATTTTTTATAGCATTAGAACAATCGTCGTTCCACCAAGGAACAGGTATTTTACTAGACACCATACCTGAGGATTTTGGAATGCATTTTTGTGCAGCCACATCAATGGCATTAAGTACATTATCTGCAAAAATATCAACATCATTATTATACACATCCTGAGAAAAAGACCTCAAACATTCTTCTTTGTATACATCCCAGTTTGCCCTTTTCACACACCATCTGGGAGGCTGGCCTACAGGATTCACATGGTGGTCTATATTACAGGTGACTAGGACTGGTAAGTGGTCGCTAGGACAAGGGCTTATGGTATCAACGAACCAATTAAAAGACAGACCTATATCTGCTGAGCAAAGAGTAAGGTCTAAGTGAGACAGATTACCAGAATGAGGATCTACACGAGTGCCCGTCCCATCATTTAAAACACACATTTCATAATCATTAACTAGAGCAGTCATTACCCTTCCATTGAAATTCGTTGTAATGCTACCCCATAAGGGTCCGTAAGCGTTAAAATCCCCACACAATATATAAGTGCTATTAATATAAGACATAAGAGTATCAAAATCTTTTCTATCAATACGACTAGAAGGATTGTATATATTAACAACACTTGTGGGTGCAACAGACCTCGTAGCAATATTAAAACATTGTGCCTCAATACTGTTAAAGGGAGGTAACTTTAGTTCTGAAAAGGATAGGCCGTCTTTTAGAAGCATGGCCAGGCCCCCTCTCCCGTCTGTATTCCTATCCATTCTACCTATAAAATACCCAGGGTAAGTAAAATCCATATGTGGCTTTAAAAAAGTTTCTTGAAGACATATAACATGAGGAGCTGGCTTAAGATTTTGAATATAACACTTGAATTCCTCTCCATGAGCGCCAAGACCGCAAATATTCTGATGTAACATGTTTAAAGTCATTGATAAAAAAGGTAAAACAAGATAGGAATATATATTTATATTATATAAAGGATACATTATGAATGTTCATCATCCGAGGACACAGTAAATAGAATATCGTTCAGTCTTTTAAAATCAACAGCCTCAGAGCCAAGGCGACTCTGAGCGATGCTAAACACTACTTGTACCAAACTCTTAGGGTCTTCGATTTCGAAGACTTTTATTAGTATTTCCGAAAAGATGGCGATAAGCCTTGTGGCCATTGTGAAAGACATATCGTCTGTCTGAGTGGGTTCACCACGTGGGGTTTGAGTAGCTATGGTCCTAAGGATTGGCTTGACGGGTGTAATCGTAATAGAATGGGGCTGTTCAGGGGGGGTATCTACTACCGGCCCTTCTGTTAGAGCTCGCTCATTTGACCCCTCTGGGTAAATTCTATGGGGGTTATCTTTTTCACGTACTGATTTTAAAGCATCAGCAAAAGAAATTTTCTTGGTAACCTTTATGAACTGCGCTTTACATATCTGCTTTCTATATGGGCAACCCATATACGCCGAGCTATGGCTCAGGGACCCGCAGTTGACACATTTGGGGCGATCCAGGTTGTGGCATTCATCAAATGTATGGGGGCCGCCACATCTTGGGCATCGCTGGCGTCCCCTACATTCCCCTGAAATATGCCCAAAGGACTGACATTTGAAGCAACGTATGGCGGGTGGAACATATTGCTTGACAGGAAATATTTCCTAACCGAGAGAAACTTCTTCCGGTAGTGCATCCGAATTAAAATATAACAACATACATTTGGTTTTAGTTTTTTCCTTCCCTTTAGTCAGACGCTGTGCTTTCGTTACTTTGTATTTTTTCAGTGCTTGTTGTACTTCTTCTTCAGTGATGTCTTCCCCTAACCCATAAATCACCCCACGTGAAAGGGTGATATTGGAGTGCAGCCTGCAGGAGACATCCCTTCCCATCTCTTCATCTCTTCTCTTTTGTTATGCTGAGTGCCTTTTTGACTTGAGTGGCACTATTACAAACAATCATTAGGTCTTTACCGTTAATTTTCTTTACTTGTTTTACATTGCCAATTGCTTGTTGTAAACTCTGACCAAATTTAATTGGGTTCCACCCAGTGACGGGTAAGCCCCCCATAGATGAAATTACAACATTGTTATTGTTATTTCCCTGCTTCTGACCCACCTGCTTTGCTTTCTTCCCTTCCTGGGAGCTTCTATCTGTTGAAAAATCGCGCGTTCGTTTTGTAGTGGATCGCGTTTCCACGACTTCCATGTCGTCTCCTTCTGCGTCATCCATGGCTGTAACTAATGACTATAGTGGTGTATGCACAGGGGAGTTATTACAAGACGACAGTTAAAAATAGCAGAAGTTGCTCGGGAGCTGCTCCGAGCCAGGGAGAAAAGATTGTAATATTGAGTCACTGAGTCTGTTTTCTGTTGCCGTTTTCAATACCGTAACACTGATTTGTGGGAGTCCGCATCGTTTCCCCCAATGTGGAGGATAACTATGTCACATTTTGTCTCCTGAAGGAGACTTTCCAATGTTCCAGAGAATTGGAGTGTCCCAACTCTAACTCCCCCAATGCCAAAGAAGCCAATGTCCTGGCCTGTCGATTCTAGAGTTTGGGATCGAATTTCGAAGGATACTATTCTCCAGCCTATGAACGTAACTGCTGCCGATAATTAAGATTTTCATCCTTATTTTTTGTTCCTGAGAAAACAAATATACAAGATAGTTGTATTTTTGATAAGCGAATCGGTTTTGTTGATAGGATAATGTATATCTTAAGCAAGAACATATTTGATGAAACAGATACTCAGGAGCAAATTAATGGTATAGTTACCAATCAAAACTTGATAGAGGGTCTTCTCTCGTATAATCATATACACATTTGTAAATAAAGAGAAAATAAATATCAACCAATAAGAATAGACAATAAAAACAAACAAGTGGGGAGATTAGTAAATGGAGAAATATTATTAATAACTACAGTCATCAACTTCTGTGGTTACATTGTTTTCGTGTGTTGTGTTTTTGCAAACCGGTTTATAGATATTTTATTGGTCCTCAAGATCAAGGTATAACCGATATAGTTGTAGGAAGGAATTATGTATATGTGGAATAAACGGCCCTCAAAATCAAGATATCGCCGTTGTTAATATATGTGTTTGGTAATTTCGGAAAATACACTGTCTTTAATCAGAGAATAATGACGTATTGTTGAGCAGAGCAGAAACGGCCCTCAGAATCAAGGTATCGCCGTCAATACTGTTTTGTTAGATTCGTCTTTCGTAACCCGTCGATTTTATGTATTCTTTTAGTAAGGAGAATATTTGTGCTCTCAGATGTGGTTTTGGGTTAAGAATATTCTGAAGGTCAAGCTCACATTTGTGGATTTTCAGGCATTCTGCCAATCGTCTTCGTTCTTTACTGTGTTTCATACATTATAGCAAATAGTGCTCTATGGTTTCATCATGCGTTTAACAGGCTGGGCAAAATGGTGAAGATTTTAGATTATTGTTGCTAGATGTGCTTTGAGCCCTGTTTTCCCTTGTCTCAGGCGTGATATATTTTTTGTCATCCTGGTTATTCAATAATTGGAACGAATTTAATTTTGTAATCGTTCTGCCTAATATTCTATTGTGTCACCGTCAGCGGGATTCTTTGTGCCATTCCTCTTTCCCCTGATTGTTAATTTGGGTATTGATCAACGTATATATTTCAGTTTGGCTCAGGGGGACGTTTATATCTTGTTGGTATTTCTGTAGACTCGATTTTGCTGGCTGATCTGCAATTTCGTTTCCTCGAAACCCATGCTAGAGTCAGTTCGGTTTTCGTTTCTATATTTTGTTAGCGAGATTATTTTTTGCAGGAGGTCTGGTCTGATCTCAGATTTGGAGTATTGGATTGAAATTAATCCGCTGAGGGAGTCGCTTAGTATGGCTTCTCGGTTTGGTTTGTTCTCAAGAATCCATTGTAGTGCCATTGTAATTGCAACTAATTCACTCGTATAGACGGAGAGGTGATTGGGTAGTTTATAGTTTTTAACTATGTTTAGCTCTGGTATTGCAAATGATGATCCAGTGTGACCCTGCACATTTTTGGATCCGTCAGTGTATATTTTTAGATGACCGTTGTAGTGTTTGTGGAAGTGTTCTAAGGCTTGAGCTTCGATATATACTGGGTTTTCCAGGTTTGAAATTTGGTCGTGGAGTGCAGTGTCTTTTTGGGGAGTTTGCAATTACCACTGGGGTTGTTTTTTGGCAAGGCAATGCCATATTTGCAAATTAGTCTGTTGATTTCATATCCTATTGGGGCTGAGTGTTTTGTCCATTTTTTTCCCAGATATTCATGTTCTAAATATGGGAGGATTAGATTGTAACATGGATGTGTATTACTGTAAGCGCTTATTTTTCCTGCATATTTGAGGGTTAGTTGTTCTCTTATAGGGTGAAGGGTTTTTCAAGTGATTCTACTTGGAGACTGCGAAGCGAAGTGCCTTTGAATGTTCCTGTTGCTACTTTTAAGGCAGAATATTGGATACTATCAGTTCGCTGTAGTAGAGTTGTGCACTCGGATTAATAGAATATTGCACCGTAGTCTATTTTGAAGCGAATTAGACACTGATATATTTTTAGGAGTGTGGTTTTGTTGGCTCCACATTTTGCGCCTGAAATGCATCTCATTAGATTGAAATCGCATTGGCATCTGATTATGAGGTTATCAGTATGATCTTTCCATGTTAATCTGCTATCAAGAGTTATACCTAGGTATTTCACTTGTCTTTCAATTCAGTTTTCTTTTTACCTCAGAAAAGTTCAATATTTACTTTGCTTCTGTTTGTAAAGACAATACCTGTTGTTTTAGTGGGTGACAATTTAAATTTCCATTTGTCGGCCCAGTTCGGGATGGTGTTTAATGTTTTCTGTACAGCATTTTTTATTTCTTTATAGATTTGCCTGTTTTCCATATTGCCGCATCATCAGCAAATAGTCACTGCTCTATTTTTTGAATGGTTACTATCTACTGTATTTGCTAAACCGTTTATCAGAATGTTAAATAACCTTGGGCTTAGCACGCTCCCTCGAGATTACCATTTTGTTGAGTGTGTTACTTAGATGAAGTTTGTCCAAGTCTAACTTTAAACTTCCGATTTCTTAGGAAATCATTTATCCAATGTTGGATTCTTCCTTCTATCTCGAGTTTATCGAATTGGAGTATAAATTCTAGTCAATTTTTGACCATAGTTTTCATTAGTTTACAGGTGAGTGATATTGGACGGTAGGAGGAACTGCCTGATGGGTTTTATCCCGCTGTTTGGATGGGAATAACGATGGACGATTTCCAGCTTTGTGGCAGCTGTTTTTTCCTCCAACTTGTATTTATGAGTTGCAGTATTATATTTTGCGTTTTTAGCGGTAGGTGTTTTAGAATTTTGTAGCCTAATTTGTCTTCGCCTGGTGAGGTTTCTGTTTTACAGTGAATGGCTTTGTGATATTCCTGTAGGGAGAAATCTTTGTTAAGATAATGTTCAACGTGATCGTCGAGCTCTAGTTGTAGAACTGTGTTATCCTTGATTATTTTAAAAGATGGACTAAGGTTTCGATCGCTGCTATTTTCTGCGAAGGTTTTTGCGAGGCATTCTGCTTTTTCCTCACTGACTTTGTGTTTGCGATCCAAAGTTGGGATTGGATTGACGATTTTGCCTTGTATATGTTTAGGTATGTTCCATACCTGCTTTACATTTTCTTTGTATCAAGTGTTTCACAGTAGTTCTCCCAGTATTTGGCTTTGGTACGAGAGACTGATTCTTCAGTTTCAGTTTTTAAGTGTTTGTATTTTTCGTGGTTTGTATGTAATCTGGTTCTTTTGAATTTACGCAGTGCTCTTTTTTGTTTCTTATATTTGTTCCACCATTCACTGTTCCACCAAGGAACAGGATTTACAGGCCTTTCATGCTGGGAGCAAATAGGGATGTGTTGTTCTGCAATCCTGAGTATATTATCAGTTGAGATTTTGGTTGATTAGGTCTATATCAGCGTTGCAGTCATCATCAATGAATATATTTTCGCAATCTTTCTTAAAATTTTCCCAGTTTGCTTTGTGGAACAGAAATTTGGGGTTATTGAGATTTACTTCAGATTGAGGTGACATACCATGTTCTGTCATAATAGCGAAATGGTCACTCCCGAGTGTATCTGGTATAACATTCCAGCCTGCTTTAGGTGCTAGATCAGGTGTGGTAATAGTGAGATCTATTTGTGAAGTGTTGCCTGTGCCGAAGACTATTCTTTTTCCTTCGTCGTCGTTTAAGTAGACGAGGTTGTGTTCTTCTAACCATGCTTGTACTGTGTTATCACGATCGTCACTATGTTTACACTTTGCATCCCATAGAAGGGTTATGGCTATTGAAATGGCCGCAGATAATAGCACTAGGGCTGAACATGGAAATAATATTGTCGAGCTCTGTTTTGGATATTTTCGTCATACTTCCAGGAGAGTATATGTTTAAAATGTGAATTGGTTTATTTTCGTGGTATATTTGAATGGCATTCAAGTAAGTCATTTACGTTATTCGAGCCCATATACAGGTGTACAATGTTTTCCTTGACAAGGATAAGATTTCCACCCCGTCGGTCTTGTAACCTATCACACCGGTATACTTTATAGCCGGGGATATTAAATTTGTTGCTGGAGATTTTTCCTGGTTTAAAGAAGGTTTCCTAAATACAAATAACCTCTGGGTTAGTTTCAGAGGTAAGTACTTTAAGGTTATCTCCGTTTATTTAACGGGTGTGGGCATTCCAAGATAGGATTTTGATGTCATTTCGATTGAATTTATTGATTCAATTGATAATAAATCAATATTGATTTATACTGACGTATTTAGTCGTTGTGCTATTTTGGTTGGAGTAGATGTCTTCTGGGTAAAACTTTGGGTTCATTCCCCATTCAATTATTTCCTTTGGGGTGAATTTCCAATTTAGAAAGTCATGTGGGATATTGGTTATTATGTCAGTTTTGGTTCTACTGGCTAACCGTTGATTGTGAACGGAGCTGATCACCATATTTTTAAAACCCAGAAATTCCAGTGTACTCATGATAATTTGGTCGGTATGTTCGATTCCGATTTCCCGTGCTTGATTTTCTTGTTCGGATAGCTCAATTTTCGCTGCCATTGTGTCCTTAGAATTAAAGCTGGGTGGCACGCTTTCTTTTGTGAGTTTTTGTGTCTGCCTGGCTTGTTTGACAGCTTTGGCGTAGATTACTCCTTTATCTGCCTTTATAAACTCGATTGTTTTGGCTCTTTTGTATGCGCTGCACCCTCTGTATCCTGTTCAGTGGTTTTGTTTACAGTTTGCGCAGGTGGCTTTTGTTTCTGTACAATTTTGATATTCGAGTTTTCCTGAACATTTTGGGCAAACTATGTCGGATTTACGTAATGACCCAGGAGTCTCTCATCAATGTGGTCGCTGTGAGTTCAAGCCCAGCTCATGCTGGCTTCGTCTCCGGCCGTAGGTGGGAAGGTCTGCAAGCAACCAGCGGATGGTCGTGGGTTTTCCCCGGGTTCTGCCCGGTTTCCTCCCACCATAATGCTGGCCGCCGTCGTATAGGTGAAATATTCTTGAGTACGGCGTAAAACACCAATCAAATAAATAAATATGTCGGATTTAGAAACTTTCTTTGTGTGACCACCGCTTTTGGCACCGCTAGCAACGTCCAGGCGCTTTATAGAAAGGCTTCACAATAATGTTGTGCAGGGACAGCTGAAGTGTTTCTGGTAATTTTAATCATTCAAAGACAAGCATTATACTTGTTGATAGTGTATTACCCTTACTAAGGCGTTTTGCATACAGGACATTTTGATATTTCAGCTTATTCATAAGATCTTCCATTTTGGTATTAAGATCAATGTCATATATTACACTTTTACATTGTGTTCTAAGAGGTGTATATGGTTTAATATTCACTGGATTGTCTGCCAGAAGGTCAACCTGTAGAAGTTTCTGGAACTGCATTTCGGATCTGCAACGGATTTTAAGGTCACCGCCAGGTAGTTCCGTAACGCCGTGGATACCCCCAGCTTTCATTTTCAGGTCTTGGGCAAGTTTCTGTTAAGGGAATCGTGTAGCCCTCATGTTCACTAAACTGTGAATAATTGCTATAAAGCTAGCACTGTTTGAAGGAGGGGTTTGGGCGAAACGCTTAGATGACCTGTTCATTTCAGGGATATCAGTCGCCTTGCGTTTGGCCATGTTAGATGAGGGGGAGGGATTGTCGAAAATTTGGCAGGTTGAGGCTTCTTAAACTGAGAAAGGAAAGGAGTATGAAACGATTGTACTTAGCTTTTTTATTTCTTTCTTTCTTCTGATAGGTCTGTAGGGGTTTACGCTTCTGGTCGTCCTTTCTTCTTTTGTTGCCTTTCTTTCTTAGCAGTCTGTAGGAAGGTCAGTATAGTTCAGACACACGGGAGCTGCCCAGAGCAACAAAATCTACCCGTTGTTGTTGTTGCACTCAGTATCTGTCGTGAATCATCGTGACACGTAAAGCCCGACACGTAAAGCAAATATACAAGTCAACAAATATACAGTAAGAGAGTGAGACCTGTCAAAAGCATACAGCAATGCTACAATTGGATAATGGCCTCAGGGGTTAAGGAGGTCACTGTCTAATCTGATGAGGTCATTGTAAGCGCTCGGTAGGTGGTACCCACCGTCTGGGTGAAGCTGTGGATTGTGTCGTCGGATCATGTCGTCGGCTTCGAGGAATTTCCTTCTTTTGTAGTCTGACTGGTTGTTCTGTAAGGTATGGGCTGTGTTCCATTGCAGTTGGTGTTCTAGATGGGTTCTGATGTGATCACTGAGGGCTGATATTCCATTTAATTTTTCTACTGAGGCCTTGTGCTCTGCAACTCTGATACTGAGTGGTCTACCGGTTTCTCCAATGTGTTGCCGTTGACATTCACAATAAATCCTGTACACAGAGTCTTTGGGTTCTTCTCTATGGGTTGGCTGTTTATTTCCATTGACTTTGAGTCGGGTTTTGAGGTTAAAGGCGAAAGTAAACGTAGTTTGAATGTTCAGGTTGTCCTGTAGGAGTTTTCTTATCTGGTAGCTTTGGCTGCCTATATACGGAATGGATATATATGTTGGTGGTTGGGTCTCGTTGCTCTGGTGCTGTTAACTGGATTGAGAGTTTTACTGATAGTTGTCTTCACTAATTGTTGGTGGTATAGGTGTTGGGGGTATTGTTGGTGAAGACTGTTTTAAGGTGATTTATGTTTTCGTTGATGCTGATGTATGTATGGCTCGTTTCGACAGGGTAAATATTATTCCTCTCTTAGTTTGGTTAGGCTGGTTAGATTGGTAATTAACATATTGGTCTGAATGCGTGGGTTTGCGGTATACTGATTTGAGAAGTTCATATCCTTACGTGCTGATAAGTACATCCAGGAAGGGTATGGTTTGGTAGCATTCTTGTTCCGTGGTGAACTGTATCCTGCTGTTCTGGGCGTTGAGGTAGTCAAGTAGGGATTGGGGGTTGTCAGTCTTGTTCAGTGCTACGAATGTGTCATCTACCTTACATCGCCATGATATGGCTGAAATATTGCCGATGTGGCGTTCAGCCATAATCATTTATTCATTCATCTACCTTACAGAACCAACACAACGGTCTGTCGTGTGATGTCTAGGGATTCTTCTCTTGGAATGTTGGTAAATAGGTCGATGACGTCATAACTTATCATTAATCGTGTACATTTAGATTTTGTAAAGATATAAGTGGAAAACAATTTTAAGTTCACAGCAGTCAAACCTATGTGTACATATACTTCCGACACCACAGATCAGTTTTCCAAAAATATGGACAACCCTATTCTTCAGCCTGAACTGATATGTGTCTCCCTATATCGTTTACAACGCTTCCCATTACATGCAAGATCTGGCTATTTTCTGACATTCCATACTATATTGACTGCGTCACCAGTGTTTAGATTTTACAAAGCGGAACTCCCTATTCAGTTGTAGTCCGTGACCCTTCCCAATATCCGGTTGCAGTGGTAGTTTTTTGTGGTATTTGTGGTATAATATCAGTACAGATTTGACAAACCCATGGTATCCTTAGCATGAGAGGCGTGTTCGTAGATACTTGAAAAGTTTATTTTATCAATTTATTCCAGGATGTTTGAGGTCTGCAATTTCAAACTGCGGCGAGTAAGACCGATATGAAATTTCGTTAACATTTCAGGAACTCCATGCAGTCGCTCTTATCAACGGGGCCTGCATTAATCCGTTGATGAAATGATTGATGCACTGTATTAAAGAGCCTGTTGCGAAAGGATCTGAAGCTTCCCATTCTTTCGGTCGTATCACGTGAGTATACACCAGTGGTTGACCGGCCCCTAAGCCGGTTGGAAGTGCTGCCTTACTGGAAAATGACACCCAAAGACACCAGATCTGATGCCTCATTCATGCAGTCACAGTATACTAATCCAGGCCTAATGCTAACATCCTGCCGAATGCAACTTTGGAAAAGTTGTATGCGGATGACAATATTTTGCTGTGAAATATTACTTAGTTTTGAATAATAATAATGTTCTGAGTTTACATTTGTAAGACACATACCTGTGCAAGAACAATTTAAGGTATATATAAGAATGGAATTATTTTTAAACAATTTTGTTGTGAATAACATCACTGAATCTAACAGAAATAACAATTATAACCCTTCCACAATAATGCAGGCCGCCGTCGTATAAGTGAAATATTCTTGAGTACGGCGTAAAACACCAATAAAAAAAAATGAATAAATAAATGAATATAAATAAATAAATAAATAAATAAATAAATATTTTAGAGATGAAAAATATTGTACTTGTTCTTATCTCTTATGTGCTGAACCTCAATATTAGCGATAGTCAGAGTGGAGGATTGATATTTCCAAGTGGCATATACAGAAAAACAGAATGTATTGACGTTTCACTATTATTATCCACACAACGCTATTTATGGAAAAACAATGAGAAAACAATGCCAGTCTTGAATCATAAAGTCACGTTAGGTAAGAAGAGAACTTTGCAGAAAATAGCGACTTCCATACACAGTATCTAGTCTAGACATTTTACATTTATAGAGCCGGCATTCCCACAATGTGTGGTCCGTGGTGTTGAGTGTAAACGATGCACACCTGTCCATGGTCAAACTACAAAACATCTGGCTCATGATCAGTGTTGAATAAATTGGCTTATCCGAGGGCATAACGTCTGATCGGTATAAGGCGAATGTGCCCTGAAACAGAAGAACGGATACTGAGAAAAGGAACATGTTCTGAAAAAGAACAGTGGTTTTGGAGAAAGACAACATGTCCTGAAAAAGAACATTTGACATGGAAAAGCAAAACGTGTCCTAAGACAAAGCAGTTGTAATTAAGAAAGAACATGTGTACTGAGACAGAACAGTTGAGAAAGATAACGTGCCCTGAAACAGAATAGTGAATACTAAGAAATGAAAATATGACCGGGCACATTGAATCAAGAGTGACTGATTTACTGACTGATTACAGTCAAACGCTCTGCTCAAGAATATTTCATTTACACGATGGCGAAAGTCTTAAGTTTTGGCATAAATTTGGCCAGTAAAAGTTCAACTTTCCACAAACGATTCACAGATTTTCACCGCCACTGAAGTGTCATGCCAAAGCCACCAGATATGACACCCCACCCACTGACATTATACTGACGCCGGGCAAACCAGGCCTAGTAAGTACCATTTGTAAAGTCTTTAGAATGACCCTACCCGGGTTTGATCCCGGAACCTGCTGACTGCGAGGCGGACGCTGTAATCACAGATGTAGCCCCCTGCAAAAATGAGTTCAATGCGTGTGACATATTGATGGAAGGTACGTAATCTTCCATCTCTTGGATTAACTTGAAATGGTAGTCAAATAGTCAGAATAATTTATAAACATATATATTACAGTTTGAGGATAATGTGGAACTCCAACCATCTGATAACATGTTGTAGATACTTAAGTTAGAAATAATAATTGATTATACTGATTTGTTTTGTTTCTCGTTTATCTTCATGTGTGTAGATACGATTAAGAACAAGAAAAACGATGATTGATTTGGCCAAAGTTGCTTTTTGGTGAGAATAACAAAATATAGAATCTAAACATTTGTAAATCAAGTGATAATTTTAGTTTTACATTATAGATTACTTTAATTAAAAAAAAAGGAAGGAAAAGGAGTTTTATTTTATACTCTGACACAGTGCTACATCTGTGCCAATATCCCTGGAACCCGTTCGATTTTTTCATATAGGCTATTACACATCGTCATGGGTTTGGCATGTATTGTTTCCATCTACAAGTTACATTTTGCACAAGCCGGGTTTTCTCTTCTTGGTATGTCTTGGGCATAATCGTTCGAGTGTTCTTACCATAACAATTACCATAGAAGGTGTCACGCAAATTACAAAAGGCAAAAGAAACGTCAATATATCGTGGACTCAGTTAATAATATAATAAAACCAATTTAAAAGTGTGGTTTGTGTTATTTATGAAGCATAGAAATTTAGTAGTATACATAAATGCATTAACTGAATAGACCCTGAAAGGAAACACCTCTAAAAATCAAAATAGACACCAGTAAATAGACCACTTAAAACTATGCAAAAATATATTTTCATTTATTGTTTTAGATTTTTGTGAATAGAGTTAAAAGCGTTCAAACATTTGAATTCCAAGGTGGGCTTTATGGATCATACTATCGGAGTTTACGAACTCTGAAGTCACAGAAAGTTTTCCCAAATCTTATCACGGCATGAATGTTGGAATAACTTTTTACCCATGAGTAAAGATTATTGAAATAATGTTCCCAAAAATTCCTTCCTTCAGGTGAACAACAGGAAAAATTAAATGATGCGACGTCAGAGTTCCTAGATGTCATAAATATGGCTCATAAATCCCACCATAGTATTTGAATGACTTTTCAGAAAAAATCTGAAAAAATAAATAAATGTATTTTTAGGCATAGTTTTCAGTTGTCTATATGAGGATCCTTACTTCATATTTTAACTTCTTTTACTTGAAGCAAATTATTTCTTAATCGATTACCATTCGATTCAAAGGTGCTTGTGGTTCACCTACAATTATCTTTGCCCCACATCGGACGGACTTAGATGCTTCAATCGTGTATTAGAACCTCTAGACTGTACACAAAGAGGAGTCTTCCTCCAGAAACAGCGGCGTTAAGCCATAATCATTCATTCATTCCTCCAGAAGTAGTTCAGGGGAGGAACAGAAACAGACCGTGGGAGGTAATGAAAACGTACAATGGAAAAACCTGAAATACATTTCTTATCAGGAATGTTCTCTTTCTAAGTAAAAAAAGTGATGCGCTTGACAGGTTTAACATCAAGCTGACAAGATTCACACAATCATGTTTCAGGCTGAGTTTTGGATTAATCACTTCTTTTATTCCTCTATTCAATTGCTTGCCTTTACAACAAACCAATCACTGCCAACACCCAGGTTTCTGTAATTAAAGCCACCATGCAAACAACACATCAAATTAAGGATGTTAGTTAAACATCCATGGCCACCGCTAGTGTTTGGTTTCATGGAAAGACCCCACTGTGTGCCATTTGGAAGTTACCAGTGAATTTAAACTTGAAGTCAACAGTTAAGTGTTGACACATTTACGATAGAATGCCGTAAAATGTTACAAAGCAAACGCTTTATGGCTTCTGTCGTTTTCTGGCTGCAAAGAAAGTTAATGATGCAGTCCTTTTCGCACATGAGGCCCACCCCTCCCAACCTAGAGAGGGCTAAAATGTCATATTTCATCAACAAATCTGCCATTATGTTTGAGAAGAAAAGGTTGAATTAGTTCAAGTACTATTCCTAAAGGTCAACACCCTGTTCCTGAGTTGACTGGAAGTTCAGATAGCGCAGTTATTGTATAACTGTTGGCTTTTTTTGAGAAAGTGGATTAAGTAACAGTATTATCGCTAACAGGGATTACATTTTCTGAATATATATTCAGAAATAAATAAATAAATAATATATAAATACTTTCTGAATATAGCAAAGATTCTAGTGGTCTCAGATCTAGAATCTGTGCTATATTGACAAATTGTAATCCCTATTAACAATAACACTGTTAACAGCAAGGAGGTTTGGCCACCGTGGATGGTACCAGAATGTGGAATTTTGGGCCTTGACCAATGGACTAGTGTACTGAAATGAGCCACATTTTCCCAGAAGGCAGATTTATCTCGATATTTGGTTTGCATTCTGGGATGAATAAGGCTATCCTATTTCCGTGAAAGGGAGACAACTGACTATGGTGACATCTAATATTTTCTCCACTGCTTGAACTATTGATACAGTAGGTATGCTATATCATTTACAAGGAACTCCAGCGATCTTGTTTAAATAGCCTAACTGCAGATGCATGGGTACTCCTGGTTCAGGTCGTAGCCTCCGGAGGGGTTGTGCTGCTGATTTTGACCCCAATTAAATGTTTGCAAAATTACAACAGGATTGTTGTAGAACTAAATTCATGCTCAACTCTGAAACAAATGGAAATAAATCTAAGCACCATTGAGGCTAATCTAGGCATTCACATATCGCTCGATTTTATGCTTCAATTTTGTATCAGTGGCTTGTAAGATGAAAGCAGTGCTGACCTAGTTATCGTGGACGTCAGAGAAAGCACCTCGGCCTGAACACTGCATTTTACTACTTGTACTGTATTTTATAAAGGAAACCAGAAAAAAATCCTTTGTATGCGAAAAAGACCTAAGAGCAAATTTTAAATTCTTCAGTTGTAATAAATTCAGAGAAAAAATTCTATCAGAAGATTTAAATAATTTTAAGTGTAGTCCGCTGAGATGCTGTCTTTTCATTCCCATAAACCTTCGGCATCCCTAATGAATTTTGCACTGACTCCTATATTTGTTATTTAGAAACATCTGGTTCTAAAATGAAAGACAAAAAAATATAGTTGTTGGAGACGAATACGGATTGGACGGAGACGGCGAGCTACTGTCTGACAACTTGAGATACAGTCGCTGAATATTACACGACTTGTAAATCAACTGATTTTACGTCTGTGGTTGTCCGTTACTGATACAGACCTGCCCCACAAAACTTTGTGAAATGGCCCTTCGGCTACACGTGACTAAATCGTTCTAAAAGATCTCAATATGTTGTCTTATGCAGTCGTTCTGAGTGATCATATGTCATTTCATGGAGTGGATGGGTAAAGGCTACGCAATCTGATAGCAACGTGTTTGATTGGATAAAATTCTCAATATGGCTGCTTCTACTCACACCAGTCATTTGTGCAGCATTGTCATTTTGTTATACATGTTATTCAGTGAAATCTCATTAAAATGATAATTTATGATGAGTATCCTGCTTTGGTCAAATGTGTTATAACTAGGTGCTGTCTTGTCTCTTAAAGTGCATGGGTTGTGAAGTTGATGTACAAGTACAACGAGTACTTACCGAACACGCCAGACCGCTATTCCTATAGTCACTATCTGTAAAAGTAAGTATAACCGCACAATATCTTTATCTGAATTAAAAATAAGATTTATTTATTTGATTGGTGTTTTACCTCGGACTCAATAATATTTCACTGATACCACGGCGGCCAGCATTATGGTGGGAGGAAGGCGGGTTGCTTCCCACGAACAGCCCTCAAGGAGGTCAGCATGAGCTGGACTTGAACTCACAGCGACCACATTGGGGAGAAGCTCTGGGTCATTACATTGCGTTAGCGCCCTAACCAACTGAGCCACGGAGGCCTCTGTAATCATGAATAATCACAGTTGATATTGTGATTCAAGTAGGTAGAGGGCACTGCTGTTTTATTAGTTACAAGATATACTTCCTTCTGTACAGACCTGGTGATCCCCATTGCATCATTTCCGCATGTATAACATACAAGGAGGAACTGTCGTGACATACGACCGTTATAATAACAAAGACGTTCAACCGCCAAGAATCAACCAGGCAACAGCCTATCCAGTGAGGGGGTGGTGGGGTGTGGGTGGAGGTGATTTGCATTGGCCTTTTCCAAAAAACGATCCACATTACGCCCGGGAATAAAGGTATTTATTTTCCCACGCAATGGCGAATGGGGCCCAGGCCGAAATGACTGTTGTTCTCTTACAACGCATACAAGATGCGTTACCAATTTGCTCATAAAACGTATTTGCAAAGGCAGGAATGACCAATCGCCTGCAAAACGAATAAACGAATAAAAAATTTTTTTAGCGGGAAAGGTTCCCCATTAGTAAATATCTTACCATTGCTTGGTCCAAAGACTTGCACTTCACACAGACTCAGAAATTCGGTGTGTTGTATGGTAACCCTGACGTATCTGCCAGATATAGGTCCGCTTTGACAAGGGTAAGACACGGTCGAGGATCTAGCCTGAGAATCTGCTCGTCCAGCACACAAGACCGGGTGACTAAGCGATCCGTCCTGTTCCAGAGAGCTCGCTACTTCGATGATGAAATTCCTTAAGCGGTTGGCCACAGAAACTAGAAAAAAAGGATGATTTGGGGGGAATAAATTTTTGATTTTCTAGTTATTTGTAAGTGCACATCGCAGTTATGTGTGTATAATTGGGGATTTACGTTGTACTTAGTAATTTTCCGGTCATATGACGACGAGGAGTCATTAGGTATATATATATATATATATATATATATATATATATATATATATATATATATATATATACTGTGTCTTCTTTTGGCAGGGTTCGGGAGCGGTAGATCCAGGATCAATCCTGGGTCGAGTCATACCTAAGGCTTTAAAAGACGAAGTTGTAACATCCTCGCTTGGCGCTTCAGCATTAAGGGGATAGTGCAACGACTAGTTGACCTGTATCAGTATAATAAATCGGGCGTTGTGGCTTACTTGCCTTTGGTAAGGTATCTCAGTAAAGCAGCACTAGATAAAAGAGGGATGGAAATCCGTCCTGCAACAAGGAGGCACATTACTTGCACTCTAAGGATTCCTTCGCCGTCATACGACGTCAAACCCCCAAAACTCACTCACTCTATTGGCAGGGCGAGCCCATGCTGCCAAAGTGCTGCTGCTAATGAAGTAGAATGCCGAAGAATCCAAGCATGACACCCCATCCAGAATACTGACACCGGGACAACCAGTCATGTTTCCTTGCTCTTACCTCTCGGTGCTGCGCCGAGCGAGGCAGCAATTAGTACAATTTTTAAAGTCTTTGATCCGAATCTGCCAACTCTGAGGAGGACGCTCCTACCATTAGGCGGTTGATTACAGTAATGCATGTCTGCTCAGTCATAGAAGCGAAGTGATAGTACAACTAATTGTTACCCTCCCCCAGTTTTTGCTGTAACGAAAAGATCCAGACAGCAAGAGAGCGTTATGGAAATGCGCTGTGCTTGGGTACAAGTAGCACAAAGAAATAGTTTTTTTCTGTGATCAAAATGAATGATTAGTGGCTCTTATAATGACGTCATGTCGTCATATCTGATAGCCTAACGGCTAAATATACAGTCCCCATGTATGTTCGAAACGGAGTTAAGTGAAAGGTTGGTTAAAATACTTCTTTGTAAACACTGATCACACAATATCATGAGTAAGTAATTCCTTGGGTTTTAACGTCGTACTTAACAATTTATGACCTATGACGACAAATAAACCCTTCGAGTGCATATACGTGTGACGTGCCACGATGTTTCAGGACGGATTTCCACCGGTCTTTTGTCTGCTTCACAGAAACAACTTACCGAGGCAAGTAAGTTGCACCACCAAAACCTATTATACTAGTAATGGTCAACCAGTCATTGCACTTCCGCTTGATGCTCTACGCCAAGCAAGGAAGCTAAAACTTTCTCTTTTAAAGTCTTAGGGAGTCCATGATTGACCTTGACCTGGAGCACCCAAAGCGGACGTTCTACCAACTTAGCCATCGGGACAGGTCACAGTGAATGCGTATAGTACATTTATATAGTGGCGGAATTACGCCATCATTTTGGCTACAATGGGAGCCTACAGTCTTGGGTAAGAAAACCACTCCGGTGCATGGATTTCAATATTTTCTCTTATGGCTTTGTGATTTTGGTCTCAAAAGAATCATTATGGTGGTAACTTTCACTAAGTTATAGCAGAATTCTCCTTCAAAAAATAAGAAGACAACTGTAACAAATCTGCATGAATCGAGAAGAAGTTGTGAGAAGAACCATTGTGTGAGTGGATTATCGCCCGTGAACTGTCCACTGCTGCAGGTAACTTAAATGAGTTGAGCACAAAGGCTTAAACTAGAGACCAGCCGGTTACCCCAAAATAACACATCAGCAGAGCCATTTGTTAATGCACGACAGATTTGTTTTCGTTTTAAGGATAAATGTCAGGCCGTGCACCAGTGGATGAAACTGATAACGATGATGCCGATAGAGTGAAGGTTGGCAAATGGTCACACGTAACCGGTGAAATACGAACGTTTGTCAGTTAGGGTTTTATTCTAACTATTCTTGTAAATGCATGAATAGTAGTAAATTACAAGAGGTAAATACCTCTAAAAATCACTAAATTACTAAATACGCTGCTTGAACCAATACAAATAATACATAATTTTTTTTTATATTTTTATGAAAAGAGTTCACAAAAGACATTCAACCATGTGAACTTTATGTTGGGCTTTATGGACTATACTATCAGCGACTAAGAACTCTGACGTCACAATAATTTTTTCAACTCTAACAACGACATTGAATGTTCAAATAACTCTTTTTACCCTTGAGTGAAAGATTACTCAAATAATGTTCCCAAAAATTTGTTCCTTCTGGTGAACATCAGAGTTCCTAGATACCGGCAGTATGGCTTTTAAAGCCCACCATAGTTTTCAAATATTTGAATACTTTTAAACACTTAAAAATAAATGAAAGTATTTTTACGCATATTTTTCAGTTGTCTGTATGATGAACCTTACATCATATTTTAGCTTTCTTTTACTTTAAGCAGAATTAGGCGAAAAATGTTAACTGCAATTCACTGGTCTAGAATGACTAAAAATGCCGAGTTCTCATCACATTTAACATACCATAACATTAAAAACAATGAAAAAGAATCATTGGTAAGTGTACAGGAAGACATTGTTTACATTAATGACCGTCATTCAGTTTGTAATTTTGTATAAACCATTTCTATCCATATTAATGAAAATGTATCTATGAAGTTAAAACGTACAATGACAATATCTGCTATAAAGATGTATCGTTTCAAAGACGTTCTTAGTCCTCCAAGTGTTACCTCAAGATTGTGCAGTTTGATGATAGGCCTCTCAAAACTGATTGTATGCCAATTTATATTGTTTCTTATTACCTATATTTCGGCTAGATATTACAACCTCTGCAACGAAAAATTCTGCCTCCAAATCCACCATCCACCAGGGAGAAGGTTCCATATCCGTAGAGCTGCAAGACTGGCAAACCATACCACCAGAAGTAACACCATCGACGGCTTTGCGAGCCTCTCCCATAGCGCCTTGAGCTGATTTTGTGCTGCTTTGTGTTGTGGGTTTATTTAGGGCCAAATTCACACGGGTTGCTGTAAGCACGAACAATTTGATTAAAGAACATTACTGGGCACAACTAAGTTATTGCCAGCCAACAACTGTCAATGAAGTCCTCAAAATAATTCATGCTCCATGAACGAAATCCAAATCAAATCTCCATTGAACTTCCAGTCGGAAACCACATTCATGCTCAAGTAAATAAATAAATAAATGAATATTGCCTAGAAGAGTGCAACTTCCCCATAGCTACGTCACCCATAAAAAAAACTCGCACCACCTGGTGGAGAAATATGCCAACCTCTTGGGTGGAAAATGTGAACTCAGTCATGAGAAAACTAATGTAAACTGCCCTTACTAGAAGTGGTCACGACTTGAAACCGAAAGCCTGTATTTAGAGACTACGACTTCTCTAATCATTGTTGCCATGCAGTTAAGAACCCATTGACAATTTTTATATTTCCAAGCAATTCTAAAACAATCACTATTAAAGACATTGTTGTCCTTTTACAAAACTCTTGCTGGTCGTAATTTTTTTAAAGTCTATTTCAACACAGCATCGTTTTGAACATTTTTACTATCATGTATCAGCCGCTTCACAAGCGTTTGCTGTACAATACATGGCTGCGTAGATACGTCACACAATATGTTAGAGATCGAAGAAAAGTGTAAAGTCCCGTGGAGACTGCCTATAGGGAAGTTGCATACTTCTAGGTAATGGACTTCTGATATTATTAATTGTGCTTTTACTGCCTTGAAACTGTATATTAATTCTCCTTAAAGAAATAAAAAAAAACAATGTTGATTATTTTAATTTGATTAGAATATGCTTTTCCGGGTCCTAGCCCGACAAAAGTCGGGGACAATCACAAGAAAAAATATAATCTAGCTTATGTGTTGAAATTACGGAGTTGGACTGATTAAAAGTCTGTATTTTTCAGAAAAATTCACTAGAATGTACAACGGCCTATCCCTTCGTTAAGGACATATGCCTTCATATATGATATTTACACAGCATTTAGCCATGACAAGTTCATTTAGAAAAGCATCGTTTGCCATCAAACTTCCTGTAACCCCCTCCTCTTCTCGCCAACACTTTGCATAGAAGAACATTTTTTCAGATAAATAAGGAAACTAGGCCTACTTCTCACTGCCGTGTTGGTGTGTTTCATATCTAATGCCAAAAATACATTTAGACACTCATATATTGTTTCATATATTAAGCCCAGAATGATAGATTGAGACTACCCGATTTTGATGGCAGCCGTATTAGTCTGTCCTACAAGAAAGATTAACGTTGGTGTAGCACCATAGAGGCTAATGTTAGAGTTGGCATAGAACACAAGCTTCGCCTGTTCCCGCAGATGACGCTGACATACACCACAATAGCGCAAACCTGCGATATATCAACCCAAACCCTAGTCTGAAGAGCCACGGGCACTATTTACTCAGGTTAAGACCACTCAGAAGGCGAGTATAAAGTCTTTCAAAAACACATAAACCCCAGCGTGGACGTGATGCTTCCAACTGAAAATTAAATTCCAAAGATAGTACTGGATCAAGCCGCTCCTGTTATTCGTGCGTCTTTGGAAAAAATAAGCTGTCGGTAAGGCTCGTGTGGCTCTGAGCATCTAACGCTAGTTGAAGACCACTTGCCTTCTACAAATACCCTAAGTGTGTCTGTGGGATAATGCGCCAGCAACTTACCAATGGTTATTGGTTTATTCCGTTCAATCCGGTTTAGCCCACTCATGAAACAAATCGTCATCGTAAATGTAAAAGATTCGCCAGATGGTGTTGATCAAAGGGGTTGAATGATTAAATAAAGTTAATAAATAAAGTCCTCCCAGGATTTTCCAAACAATCAATGACAAATGATACATACCTCAGGGAAGCTATAATATTAACCTAAACAAGGCATTACCATTGACATTGGAAAATCCATATTAATATGCGTTTTCGATCAGGGGCCGATTCCTCAAAGCCATTTCTAACGGAATTAAAATTTTGAAATGCGATTTTTTATGTTATTCTTGGGCCTTAGAATTTAAGACGTTTCATTTCATACGTGTTATTTAAGATAAATGCACTGCAGAAAAAATGGCGAAATTGTGACGAAGTTTTAAGTTTTGACACTAGTGAAAGAATGACTTTGTCGACTCGGTATAGTACATAAATATCGTACTTACTACATTGTCCACAGCTGACCAGATATTTCACCCAGACAGCCACCAGGAGGTGTATACAACAGACTTGTGGTAACGATGTCATCTTGAAGTACTACTGAAAAACAAGATTATCTATTAAACGTCGTATCGCTACACTGTTCTAGTCCAGTACATACATAGGCTAATGTCACTGGGGGACTGTTCCAAACAGAAACGAAGACAAACAAGATTGCTTCAGTGATTTCTTATCAGATCGATATCTTAGCCAAGTAGTGGGCTCATATACTGTGTATCAGATTGAAGGTGAACAGCCCCCTCAGGTAGCCGGCTGTTCTTTCACCACTGACATTAATTTGTGGTTTACAAGTCAAGTCATTTTGCAGACAAGTGCATGTATTTCAAAGGGCTTTCAGATATACATGTACAAGGAGCCATGCTAATTGTATCCGTGAAAGGAGACGTGCACATTTTCGAATTTACCTGTATGTAGACTTACACCACACACCACATAGTACTTTTTGTACTATGTGGTCACTTTACCACTTTACACAAACCCACTTGATTTATACAGATGAAGCAAGTATACAAAAAACAATATTTCTCGCAGTCGTGTTGATCAATGCTCTACGAAAAACAGTATAGTACACACATATAGTACGAAAAACAATGCATTAAACTATACAAAATTAGTGGAATGCTATCCATAATAGCAACCATACTCCCACTTCGTAATCTGTTGACTGATGTTGCTTGGTTACAACACTGTCCATGTCTTAGGCATTACTGATAAAAAAAACACACATCACGACCTTATATTTTTGTCTCTATTTTCTAAACGTAGTGAAGCACATTCTACATCTACGATCTACACAAGAATAACCTATTAACCTTACTGACAAATACTGGCAGGTACACAGATAGACAGGTTGAAAAACCGTTGGACCTTTAGCAACATCTAGAGGCGAGCTTTCTTAGGATCTACATGTTCACACAGAGTCTGAGTATATATAGGGAAGTTGCCACATATGGTAAAGTATCTGTTTACGACACTTAAAATTCTCAAGGTTTAAAACTGTCGGACACTGGAGGATTAATGTGGTCACAAAAATGTTGACCGTGAGAGTGTCTTGTCCACCCATTGTTTGTGGGAGTGGACCTCTGAGCATTTGGCCGAAACAGTATCAGTTAACAGATTGAAAGTACTTACAAAGCAATTACTGTTGTTATGACTTCAACGATATCAGCATGTAAGGTAACTTTCCTAAATACTCTGGCTTACCCTTCTGAAACAAGATCTTTAAACGTAAGCAAATCCATTCGTCATTTCATGATGAATTATATTTTATAACTATTAACCGGAGATATGTCATCTGGACGGGCGCAAGGTGCACATCAGGAAGGACTGAATTAGAACTGGGCCCGTATTCATAAAGATTCTTAAGATTTAGCTAAGAATTTATACTTAAGTATAGAAGTTACTCTTAGCTAAGAAAATATTTAAGAATGCATTCATAAAATTTCTTAACACGATTCTTAGAGAAGAAAATACTTAAAAGATAAGTTTTTCTCAAACGCGTGTCCCGTAGCAACGAGAGAGGTCTCTAATAATAAAGATAATTTTGGTACATCATAAAGTCACGTGAGCAGCAGACGACATTTCGATGTAAACACAATCTGACATGGAGAAAAAAAGGAAAGGAAAGCCGAACTGGTCAAACGACGAGTGTTTGAGCCTCGCCAATTACATGGCACAATACAAGGACATACTGAGGGGCAAGCTGGGTCCAGGATTGACCTCAGAGAAGAAAAAAAACTACATGGACGTTGGTGACGGACAGGTTGAATGCCTCGTTCACAGCCGTCAAGCGATCACAAGAAGAAGTGGAGAAAAAGTGGCACAATATTTTCTCCCAAACCAAATCGGAAATCTCGACCTACAAGAAAGCGCAGTGTGCGACGGGTATGTAAACTTAAATTATTTTATTTAAAATATTTAATTGGAATAGTGTAACGGTATTTTATAATTATAAGATTAGACCAAGTCTCGCTAAACTTTAGTTTCGGGGGTTATTTTCTAAATAATCAACCGTCGAAACTGCCTTTGAAAACTAATCCAATTCAAACTTTTGTACCCGGAATTCGAGAGCTGTCGGCTCGATTATCTCTCATAAATACAACTAAACATTGACTAGGATTTAAACATTGTGGTAAAACAAAAAGGGCACAGAGTATAATTAAAACCATAGTTCTTACTTTAAGTTGAGGGTGTATGGAGTGTAGTGCACTGGAAAAAATAATATTGCAAATGATCAAAGTGAACAACACATTAAATTAGGATGATGAACTTGGTCTTTATTGACTAGATTTTTGTAAAATGAGTGAAAGCAGCTCATTTATTAAGCTTATGAATATTTATGTACGAGGGAAACTGATTTATTTAATTTAAAATGCAAATGTAGGTACTTCTCTAATATATGTAGACTTCCAAACTGTGGAGACTAGATGTAAAACAGGAATAACAGTAGTATACAGAGTATAGGTTCTGGGCCACCCTCCATTTGGTAAATGGAGGCTCCCAGCCCCTTCTCGCGAAAAGATATAAGTATAGTAGTATAGGGAAGGAGGGTTCTGGCGCACGCCCCATTAGGACCCTCCCCAGAACAAAATAGAGCCCCCCAGCCCCTTCTCGGGTTCTACTAGACATACCAATTGCACCAGGTATACTTCGATTAATACAACAACATGCCAAAGGGTCGCAATAATTGCCAGTGGCTTCTCATCGGTTCCACGGAGCTCTGTGGTAAGAGTTGTCTGTGGGAGTACTGCGGGGTTCACCTAGCCAGTCTGCGGAAGAGTCCTGGCACCCAGCCATGTATTAGCTGTTGCCGGGGTGTTAAAAACCGATTTCGGCTTTGCGTGGCCTGCGGATATAATAATGTCCAGACGTGTGAAAGGCAGCGGAGGCGTAAGACTTTCTTGGACGAGTTCAAACGGCTGGCGGCTATCGAAATTTCCTATTAGAGAATCACTGTCAATAGGTGTAACGATGATGTTGGTATAACAGCGCGTACAATGAAACATCATCAAAAAGCACGAGCACTACGGGAGGAGTTTGAGACGCTCCTAGGTGTGCGGCCAAAGTACCCACGGTCCCGCATTGCCTTGGAAGAACTGCAGGGGATCCTCGACAGGTATAAAACGGCTGTGGCTGAGTTGAAGCAGCTGCAAGACAGCAAGAAGCAAGACGTCAATAACCCCCTCAGTAACGAGGTGTTGAAACAAGACGTTAAGAACCTCTTCAGTAACGAGGAGTTGGATGAATTGCTAGGCGAAAAGAAACTAGAATTCATTAACACCGGCAGGGCCATAAGGAATCTCCTCCGGGTCTAGCAGGTGAACGTGCCCGAAGGTGTTTGCCCAGCAGCCTTCTTAGATGAAATTCGAGACATTATTCTCCAGAAGCTAGAAGAAGAGATCCTGGCACTCAACGGGGTTAAGTTCCAACTAGGCCTCAGGGTTCAGTTGCGAAAGGACAACGCCGATGGCAGTGAAGAGTATACCAGCCCAGTATTCCACAGCAAACAGGAGGCCCTCTTAGAGGCTGGTGACATTGACGGGGCTCTAGATAAGGCCTTACCTACCATCCAGGAGGTGCTGAAAAAATGGACACAGCGAGGGTCAGGGTGGGTTGTCAATAGCGTGCAAACACTTTGGCTTGACATTGCAAGGGATCAACCGCTGAGAGGTGGGTCCTACATCCCCCTGCGTGCAGCTGTGAGTAACAAGAAAGCAGTCATCAATGTGAAGAACAAAGACGACGACTGCCTCCGACGGGCACTCCGGTCTGCCTTATTTCCAGCAGCCGGGCACCCTCAGAGACCAACAAAGTATCCCACCAATGATGGTCTTGACTTTGGGGGGATCGACGCCCCCACGCCCATCTCTCAGATCCCTAAAGTGGAGGAAAAGAACGACCTCGCCATCAACGTGTTCGGGTGGGACAAGGGTGTGATCGTTCATCGTCTCAGCAAGCAGCCCGGCGACACGCCCCGAATAGATCTGCTGCTGATTGGGAAGGCAGGCAAATTCCATTATACGTGGATAAAAGATCTCAACCGTCTCCTGTTCCAAGAAAGTAAGGCGCCAAATCGCAAACACTTCTGTGAGCGGTGTCTACACAGCTACACAAGGGAGGACCTGCTCGAGGCGCAGAACCGGGATGCCGAGGGCTTGGCCAGACAGCGGTGAGGGTGGAAATGCCCCAGGAGGGGGAAAACAAGTTCACCTTTCAGAACCACCACAAACAGCTACCGGCTCCGTTCATCGTATATGCCGACTTCGAGGCTCTGACCAGAAAGGTTGAAGGCCCGCCGCCCTTACCTACAGAGAGCATCACTCAAAAGACTCAGCACCACGAGCCCTGCAGTTACTGCTATGTTGTGGTGCGTTGCGACGGCCACACAAAACGCCCCGTGGAATACAGAGGCCCTAACACGACGGAACACTTCCTCAGAGCTCTCCAACATGAGGAGCGGGAAATCAAAAATGTTCTAGCCAACCCTATAGCCATGAATACGACTCCCAAAGATTGGCAGGCCCACAACAACGCCGCAACCTGCCACGTGTGTGAGAAGCCTCTAAGCAGCGATTCTGTGAGCGATCACTGCCATATCACCGGCAAGTACAGAGGCGCGGCCCATAACGCATGCAACCTAAAGATGCGACTGGGTCCCAAGACAGCCATACCAGTAGTCTTCCACAACCTACGGGGCTACGACGGGCACCTCCTGATGCAAGCCATAAGTAAGGCGGAGGGCCGCATCTCCTGTATCCCCAACAACACGGAAAAGTACATCTCCTTCTCGCTGGGGCAGCTCCGATTCATAGACAGCGTTCAATTCTTACCGACTTCCCTTGACAGTCTGGTAGAGGCCAACAAACCTGAGGCTTTCCACATCACAGCCCGGTATGAGCCCGCCAAAGAAAAACGAAAGCTACTCATGCGCAAGGGAGTCTACCCCTATTAGTGTATGGACTCCTGGGAGCGCTTCGACGAGTCCAGCCTCCCACCCAAAGAGGCTTTCTACAGTAAGCTCAAAGTCGGAGGCATTAGCGATGAGGACTACATCCACGCTCAACAGGTATGGAAGGTATTTGACTGCACCAATCTTGGAGACTACACAGACCTTTACTGCCGTACAGACGTGCTCCTGTTGGCCGATGTGTTTGAGGCCTTCCGGAAGACTTGTTTACGGCAGTATGGATTGGACCCTGCACACTACTTTACGAGCCCAGGTCTCTCGTGGGATGCGCTGTTCAAGAAGACCAAGGTAGAGCTGGAGCTGTTGACGGACTACGACCAACATCTCTTCATTGAGAAGGGGTTGCGAGGAGGTATCTCCATGGTAAGTAAGCGATACGCCAAAGCCAATATAATCCGCAGGTGGAGGGATACAACCCAGAAAGTCCAAACAGCTACATCCAATACCTAGACGCCAATAATCTATTTGGCTGGGCTATGAGTCAGTTCCTTCCAACGGGTGGCTTCCAGTGGGTAGATGACGCGCGGCGTCTCGGCGAAACGATTGCTACCCACCCCCACGACAGTCCTTCCGGTTACATCCTCGAGGTCGACCTAGAGTATCCGGCCGGCCTACATAACGCACATAACGGCTGCCCATTAGCCCCGGAGCGTCTGGTGGTCCAGAAGGTCTTGGATGTCAGACTATCAGCACGGCCTTCTCGGCAGGTCTACCGAGGTCGAAAAGCTGGTCCCTAACCTCTGCAACAAGGAACGGTACGTCCTGCACTACCGGAACCTACAGCTGTATCTATCTCTGGGAATGCGCCTGACAAAGGTTCACCGGGCATTGAGATTCGCCCAGAGCCCTTGGATGGAACCATATATCAGGATGAACACCGAGCTCCGAAAAACGGCCGCGAGTAAATTCGATAAGGACCTGTACCAGCTGATGAACAACTCGGTCTTCGGAAAAAACACGGAGAACCTTCGGAAGCGTGTGGAAGTCAAGCTGGTACGCTCTGGAGAAGACGACAAGATCCGGCGCTTGATAGCCAGCCCGAGCTTCGCACGGGCAAACATATTTGATGATGACCTCGCAGCGATTCAGATGCACAAGACCCATTTAGTCCTAAACCGACCTATCTACGTGGGCATGAGCATTCTAGATCTCTCCAAGCACCTGATGTACGACTTCTACTATAACCACATGAAGGCCCAGTACGGAGAGCGCTGCCAGTTTCTCTACACTGACACGGATAGTCTGCTACTCGAGATTCAGACTGAGGATGTTTATAGGGATATGGCTGAGAATGCAAACCTGTACGACACCTCGGATTACCCACAAGACCACCCCTTACACAGCGTAGCAAATATGAAGGTCTTGGGGAAAATGAAGGACGAGTACGCGGGGCGGCAGATCGCCGAATACATTGGTCTGCGCCCCAAGATGTCCTCCATTCTGGAGGCAGGTGGAGCCAACAATAAGAAGGCCAAGGGCGTGAAAAAGGGAGTTGTGGAAAAGCGCATCCGCCATAAGCAGTACAAAGAGGCCCTCTTCGAGAAAAAGATCTTCCGACACGGTATGGACGTGCTGCGATCAGAGCGCTACCATATCTATGGGCAGCACCTGAATAAGGTCTCACTGTCCCCCTTCGATAGTAAGATGGGACATCCTCTTCGAGGAACTACTAGCGCCGTAGAACCCCATCCGGGGGAAGTGTAGTATCGGTAGGCACTATAAGCAACTCCTCACGAACGAATCCCCGTCGCGGACCATCCGACGTATCGTCTAGATAGTACAGCACGGGTTCATTAGGCTTTGTGACAGAGCGCCCAAGCCGATATATCTCTAGAGACCAGACAGGATGAATCGCGCGACGGCGGCCGCCCTCCAGCTCTCCAGGCTGATAGAGATAACGAACGCCAACACCCTCGGGGATCTTCCGCTCATTAAGTCGAGCTGGAACCGTCGAGGAAGGCTTATGGAGCACCCCTTTTGCCTTGATGGCGTCTTTCGGCTTTTTACCGATCAGTCTCGTTGTCTCGTTATTCAGAGCGGCAACAACAGAGGGCATCCGAGCCACCCATTCAGTAGACCGGTGTTCGGGAGGAAGCCGCATCTCCTGGGCGTACTGATGTCCAAAGAACCGCTCAGCCAGAGTACGGTTGAAACGCTCCACTGTGCCTTGGTCTCGGTGGATATCCACGCGGCCTCGGCGGACTGTGACATCGTGTTTGGCCAGCAGTTGGCTCACTGTACCCATAAACTCGCGCCCAGGGTCAACTTGGAGAAGCTTCGGCCATCGAAGGGGTCCCCTCTTGTAAATGCGAGAGAGAGCATCAGGGAGTTCTTTGGAATCTTTAGTAGCCAGAGGTTCCGCCTCCTTGTAGCGAGAAGCGACATCAACAACTGTCAGCACGTACATATACAGCTTCCGGCCTCGCCGATCATGTGGTAGAAATAGAAGATCGGCTTGGTGGATGTCATTCGGCGTGGAAACATCGAACATAGGCCTCGGTATTTTTCGTCGACGGGGCAGGTATGTCTGCCAGATAGCCTGCTTTTTCAGCCAGGCCCGGACCACATCTTCGGAGACTTTAGCCGCAGTGGAAAGTTTCTGGATGGCCGCGCGGCCCTTCCAGTACCCACGAGGGCTGTAGTAGATATTTGCCAGGCGAGCAGACACTTTACTAGCCATGTCATCAAGGTTTTCTAGCAGCCCTCTAACAGATTTGCGACGAAAAAGATATTCATGGCGGCGCAGAACACTACTAAGATCGTGCCCGGCGAGGAGCTCGATGGCGGCACAGTCAATTCGGATTACTTGGTGAGTTTTGCGATTCTGTAACTCACACCCCCAACCACACACATTCCCAGGATGACGAAGGTCATCTCGCGGTGATTTTGATCTTCACTAGGCACATAGAAATCGGAGAGCTGTGGCTCTGTGCCCAGCAGCGCGTCGCGTGCGTCGCGTGTAAGAGTTTTGCCCGAGACCCTAGAATACTTGCGGTTTGCAGCGTCGACATCCCGGAACGTATGGATAGCGTGTCCCTGGCGGCGGTGTTCATCATGGATCCAGTCCAACTGCTCAGAGCGCTTTCGGGCCCATTTTTCCTGGGCGGCTTGGAGCTGCTCTACAGCGCGGTCATGACGCCTCCGCTCTTCGTCGACACCGGAACTCCTCAGCATCGAAAACATGTAGTTGCTCCCGCTGAAGGCCAAAGCGTTTACGAGGGCGCCGCCCATCATCATTGCGATGGAGGCCATTACTACTTGATTATATTGGGAGGAAGGAGCCCTTGTTTAATTAGCAGGTCCTTGGAAAATATGGCCAGGCCTACATCTGCAATGACCATGACGACGTCACGGGGTGTTAAGCCCAGCTTCGGGAGGGCTCGTTTCAGGAACATCTGGCCGAGACGAGCGTACCCAGTAGCCAGGAGAGAGACCACAGCGGCGTGGCCGCGTTGACTAGCACTTTTCCGTCACTGGGTGGATTAGACATGCTGCTCTATATAGAAAGGGTCGCGACGTATATTCAAATGGAGATTCTTTTCTTGCGGCACAGCATGCGGCGTAATATCTGCACCTCGTGCTGTATAGCGGCTGCGCCACACGCGTAGCAACACTAGCACTCTAAGGCTGCCAACGCCTAATAACGCCAGGGGCGCCCTCCAGTCGGGTGCCTTCGTAGAATCCGGTTCCTTCGGCTGTTTCTTCGTAGAATCCGGCTGTTTCTTGGTGGAATCGCCAAGCAAAGCAGCCTTTGGCTCGCGAAGCTCGTCCTTGAGCTTTTCAGCCATGGCCTTTCTCGCTGCAGCACCCGCTCGACCCGCAGAGACTTTTTGGGGATTCTTCGCAGGGCCGTCATTCGCTGTCACCCCCTCCACTTCCTTCGGGCCTTCCGGATTCGTTGTACTCATGTTCCTCTGGATCATCATTTCTAGGACAGCAGTGGTGTTCAAATGAGCAGTGCTCAGTAGTGGTCAGCGCCATGGTAAACGGTGCTAAGTACTTACCATAGCAGTAGTATAGCCAGCAGCTTGCACTGCTAAGCGCCTGTTCAACAAATGAATCGGTGGCGAGCTGTGCCATGAGCTTTGGTCGATTCTTGGGTGGGATTGGTAGGAGCCAGCTGGGCGCCCTTACATATGATCTCAAGAATATACCTTCGAGACCGTTAACCATCCGCGCACCGAGCTTAACCTCGTACCGGGAGTGCAGCCTTTGAACGTCTTTGTCGCTTATGGCGTCGATCTCAGCGGCTGTTACGTCTTTTCCCAGATATCGCTTGACCTGCCCACCCACCGCAAGTGCCGCCAGCCTATCCCTGAGCTGCCGTGCATGTTGGCTGCGGTCTTGCCGTTGGCTGGGGCTGGGCTCCTCCTCCTCCTCTACGCCCAGAATCTCGTCTATAAGCTCGTCGGTATCCATGATTAATACGTAGGGGCGACTACGTCTAATATATAATCTTAGATGTGGCGGGCGTATCAGTCATTAGCAGGAGCTGAGAATGCGGATTGTTCTTGTGCTTCTGTCGAACCTCTGCCTTTTTGCTCTCGGCCTCGATGATGTGGTTCTCCTCCAGGCATTCGTTTAACGAGTGCCGATCTTTTCAGTGGAATAAAGGCACCCAACCTGTCTGCTGGCGAAAGTCTTTCAGGACGGCGTTGTATTTCTGAGTGAGGACCCAGGCGCTTTGCTTTGCATGACGGCCCGAGAAAGCCATGAATGATAGAATTTTTTGTTTCTTCTTCGCCTCCAACGCGCTACAATCATCGATGATGTATAGGGTGGGCTCCCCCTCGAACAATCTGTAGAAAGCTCTCAGGCATTCGTTGAGGCGCTCGCCGGGATCAAAACAATAGACCTCAGGTTTAGACAGTATCCATCGCCGCCGGTACGCCTCGTTATGCTTAAGAGTGGGGCACAGGATCACAATGTGATGAAAGAAACCGCGGAAAGGGCACGAAGACTGTTTTGCCGCAGTTCGTCTGCCCACAGATAATCGCGCAGTGAGCGTCATCAATAAAGCGCGCTAACGAATCTACCATTCTGGATGTTCAGCATTGCGTCCATGATCACATAGAGATATACGTCGGGATCTTCTCGAAGGTCGCCTGTATCGTAATACCCTCGCTGGCTTTCAGAACGCGCCTCCCACTGCCATGCAGCTCGTCACCGTCGCTTGGCCGAAGGTCAAGCCAGAAGGCGTGCTTGTGCGTCAAGAACTCTTCCATGGAGACGTCTGCCAGGCCTAAGTCTTTTACGACGGTGGCCACCTCAGGGTCCCGCTTTTTAAGGGGTGAGCTGGCGAAGAACCTCTGGACCTCGCCCCATTGCTGGTACGCCCGCATGCCCTGGCTGTACAGCTGATTGGGTACCTCTTGTATTGTGACTTCTACTTTGGTGATCTTCGGGTTGTAGAAAGAGGTTCTTTTAGCCTCGAACAGCATGAGGATGCCCTTCATTGCTCTCGCGGGAGTGTTCAGGTTTATGTTCCAGAGAGTATTAGACTTGTCCTTTACAAACTTTCGGTGGCGGAGGACGCGATCATACAGAATGGAGACGCCCCTGGGAAACTGGGTGCGGATCTGTCTAGCGAGCCTCTCATCGGTAACCATATCGAACTCCAGGCTGATGTTGTCGATGGTGTAAGTCGTGTCATCGTCTGTTGTCTTGATGACCCGGCTGTAATCGTTGAACGTCAGTTCGTACTTCAGTCGGTCGGCCAAGGCACTCTGGTAGAATGGCATGTGGCCATCTAGAAGCTCAAAGTCTAGCGGGATGTGGAACCGGCTGCCAAAGGTGCGAGCGATGGCTTTTTCTCCAGCATTGTCGTTACTTGCGTCCTCCGCTCCGACTCGAAGTTTAAGCATGTTTTCGCAGCCGATGCCTTGGTAGGCCGCATTCCTCCGTTCGTTTTTGGTCAGCCATAAGTCGCCGTAGCAATGAAACACATCAGAGTCGTCGAAGGACATTACCTCATTCCCGTTGATTCTGATCGTGGTTTTCTTGACTACTGCGCGTCCGAGATTCCCGACCACTGTGGCGTTCCAGTCTTCTGAATTGATCGTGATCGAGAAGGCCAAGCGCACGGTACCGGGCACAATGACGTCATTTGGGCCGAGGTTGGGAAGCGGACCAAGAGTTGTTGATTCTGGTCGATCGTACTCGGGTTGTTGGTGACGACCAAGGACTGCCGTACACCTTGTACCCCCCGAGGCTTACGGAGTGTTCTGAAAGGGTTTAGCCTGCGTCCGTATACATTGTGTGTATTGAAGGTATACCTTGCAATGTTCAATACGAGGATTATGGCAGACTATACCTTTGAAAATCCGGTGTTCGACGACGTCGAAGAGGACAACGCCCAAGACGATGTCAGAGAAGACGATAAAACCTACGACGAGCAGACCACTTTCCGTGCAGGTGGTGATGTCCAGATCGGGGTGGTTCCCGATCAACAAAGCTTTGATGATGAATTCCTCAAATCCCCAGAAGGAAGGATATTAGCGCAAGCCGTAATTGATTATTACAACAACTTAGAGGAGATGTATAAACTCACCCCCAAAAGTCTCACACGCCATTACATGAATTTTGAGATTAGCGAAGGGAAAGTGCGACTCAAGGATTACCCCGAGGTGGACCTCATCAACAAACTAACAGGTAGACCGAAAACCCTCACAACAGTCGCCTCAAAAAACAGGAGGGGGTGATGCAATTCGAGAGGGGCTGGGCTTTACAGACTGGAACAGAAGTGAACCGACAACGTTGCATCCGAATACAGTCGCAGCCCTGGGGAAAGCGAGTTCAGAACTCGGTGCCGCTGCCGCCGAGTCAGAAACCATACCGCTGGAGTATTTAAACCAACCAGCGAAAAAGACCTCTGATGCTATCCACACACTATTGGAAACAAGCTTGACAGATAGTGAGGTCGGGCGGGCTCTTGAAACGATAAACGACCCTCCTCTTCCCATGCGAGAACTTCTGGGGCTTGACAAGGCACTGCAGACCTCGGAAGGCGAACACGCGAATAACCTCGCCAAGCTGTCAAGTCTCGATAAGTACATCGGAAAAGAAAAACGGAAGTTAGGGGAGGCCCCTGATAATAATAAAGACTTGCGGAGCATGATCGAAGGTAGGATAAAGAGTCTCGAGGTCGAGAGGGCGCCCGGCTCGAATCAGCCTATTTAACGGGCGAAGCCCTGCGCACGCAAATACCCCGCATCAAGCAGACGATCGATCGCATCCTACAAAAGGATACCACTCTGGCCGAGCGCGTCCGCACCCTCTTCCAGGAGCAGGGAATAACCGTGGTCTCCATTATCACGGCAATTGGGATGGCCATCTCGACACTGGGGCTAGCGATAAAGTTGGCGCTGACTGGCGGGTCCGGCGGGGGCATCCAGCTAACACCACCTCCACCCGACGGGCGTGGTCTTAAAGAATGGGTGAAAAAAGCATCTCCAGTCCCTGGCGCGCGCCCTTGGCAAGCTGGCTGGGAAGGCTGCCGCTGCGATTCCGGGTATTATTGGCAGTATCGTGTCCTGGCTACTGAACCTTCTCGGGAAAGCAGCTGGGTGGCTGGCCAATAATGTCTGGGCTCTAGTCATCGCCGTAGGTGGCCTAATGCTCGTGGCTGTTCGCAGTTATTAACGCATAGTCCACAGCAGCAGTAAGCCGATACCAACCCCAGCGACGACGATGGCTGTCTTCTCCGCATCATGATTCATTTCCTTTAGGGGTTTTGCGGTGGGTGGTGGGACGCTTTCTTGTGGCTCAACGTTTTTGTGCGTCTAAGCCTGTGCCCGTGCCTAGAATACCCGCCCTTGTTTGCGCTTGTGCGCCTAGAATAGCCCACACGTATGTCCGGATGGAATCGTTTAGGCGCTCTACGCCTGGCTGCGTGAATCCTTGGGATTTGCCGGCAAATTAACGACGCCCAAGTCTCCTCGGCGTCCTGCTGGATGTAGTCGACGTGGAGCGCTGTAGGCTTTCTAGAGAACGACATCCTGCTCGGATCGAAGGTCCCATCGCCAACGGGGCTGTAGCCCGCTCTCGTGATATAGTAATATGCCACTCCGAGGCCGTGATTCACCCCCCTGCGCCTCGTCTGTGTGCTTATCTACGCGGATGTCCCTACAAATCCTCTCATAGGCCCTCTCGTCGTGGGGGTGTTTGAATGCCGCCCACGCTCTGTCTTGCGGCAGGGGGACCTGGATCTCCTCCAAGATCCGCCTAACTTGGTAATACACATGGAACGTGTACAGGGCCCTTATTTGTTTGTCGGGGGCGAGAAGATGGTCTTTTACAGAGACGCCGCAGCCCGTGGTTGCGCACCAGACCGCGAAGTTCACTTGGTTCTGCCAGAATTGCATATTATTGGTGTTCCAGGCCCGAACAATGTCATTGCTGGTTATCTGTGGCAGCCGGTACTTAGCCAACACATCTGTGAACTGGACTGGAAAGGCCTTCTTTTCATCGATGTAGATGTCAAATCGCGTGAGCTGCTCTGCGTGGGTTTGGATACTATGAAATGCCCTTGCTTTGTAAGTGGCCTCTCTATTGAACCTGTAAGCCTCGCTGTTCATCGTGGCTAAAATATTCATCACATTGACTGACATTTTAAATGGGGCACAGCACACGCTGCCTCATGCCCTTAACAACCTCGACGGCCGCCTTAAAACCGCCCTTCGCGAGATAACCTTCTACCCGGCCTGGGTGAATATTCCCTCCAAAATGAGCTTCTTGCTTGATGGCAAATATGTTAATGTGCTGGCGGGCTACTACAATGTCTGTATGCTGGACAAGGACATATTCCACCCGCATGGGATTTCTCTGAAAATGAATGAAGCAACGGGTCGCCTAGTCCTTACCATCCCTAGAAATACCATCATACAGCTCACGTGGCTTGCCCCAATCTTAGGGTTCCAGGACGGGAAGAAGGATATCTGGGGGTTTGTGGAGGGTGACCATCTACCTAACTTGGTCACACACAAAGAAGTCTTCGTGCATTTGGATGAACTGAGCACCTCAGAAAACGTGAGAATAACCTCAGATTTCGGTGGCGGTTCAACACTACTTCAGGCCGTCGCCGTGACTGGTGAAGGCATAAACTGCGGGAAGACAGTTTCATTTCCCAACCCACAGTACAAAGCCTTGCGCGCCGACTATATAACGCACTTGACCGTGGCACTTTTAGACAAAAACGGCAAGTATATAATTGTAGGGTACCTCAGTGCTACCATAGAAATACAATAAGTATGGTGGACGCAGCCGGCCCCAGGTCTGCGTGCATGTCTTTAAGCGACTTGGCAGATGTGTCGGAGTTCGAACTTTAAGGCCAGGAAGGTAAAATCTACGCCTTCGAGTTTCAAAGTATATCCGCAAAAATATTGTGTGTGTGTGGGGGGGGGGGGAGGGGGCAAGCAGAACCTGCCACGTTTGCTTCCGTTCAAGATGTCTCATCCTCTGTAGAGCAAGATCGCAGATCGCCGTCTGAGGTGATTGAAGAACAAAAACTCTCTTTAATTCGCTTTGAAGACCGCTTTGTTCTTACCAGAGCTCGCGACCACGATTGGTTTGTAGATATGAAGGTGACCCCGATGACGTTCCAGGCCGACGGGGCCCTGGTGAAAAAAGTTTTCAACTGCGGAGCCTCTTTCGTGTCGTGGGTACCAACCAGCGACTGTCATATAGCTTTGGGTGGAAGAGATTACTTCACACTATCTGCTGCGCCGGGTGTAGAGGCCGTGCGTCTTAGCGCGCACTCCATATCTACGGCCATGCTACGAATAAACCCTGGATCTATACTTATCTTCAGCATCATACTTGGCGTGGCCTCTCAGCGCCGTTCCTCCTTGATTACCGGGGTGAGACTAAAGTGGCCTGCAGGGCACGATGTAAAGGAGCTCAGACTTATGATCAAATTATAGGCCCAGGGCGATCCAGTCATCCGGAGCTCTCTCGAGGATATACGGGTCTTTGCAGGGAGCGATGTCGGTCTCAATGGCATCAATTTAGAGTCCGGTATAAGACTTCGCAGCTTTCGTGTTAGTATTCCCGATGATGATTTAGAGTTTACCGACGTTGTTGATTCGTAGGACGGACAATATGGGACGACTGTACCCAGCGATCAGGGATGAAGAGCCGACGGATGACCACCCCTTGACCCCGACCGCGCCGATGGTTGAAAACCCCCTGGAGGGCGTGGCGCACGCCCATCGCCTGCAGTATATCAGCGAAATACAAAGGCAGCTTGAATCTGAGCGAGATCTCCGCCGGGCCTTGTACAAAAAGTACCGGCGCGGTGTCTTAGCCGCCGAGGCCCTTGATTCGGCTATGCTCACGGCCGGTTTGGGACTAGGGGTTGCAGGTGTGGGACTACTCACAACAATAATTGCAGCCCCTGCTGTCTTGGCTATGGAAGCTGCGGCCATAGCTTGCGGTTTCTTAAATGCCGCCGGAAAATTCGTTAGCCGCCGACTTCACGCAAAGGCCAAGAAACATTACGGTATACGGCTGTTGGCTGAGGCCAAACTTAACAGCATCCGTGCGCAGGTATCTACGGCATTATCTGATGGTGTTATTTCGGACGTAGAGTACAGGCAAGTCGTTCAGGAGCTCCAGAACTACTCTGATCTGAAGCAGGAGATACGCGCTAAGTCTCGTAAGACATTCAACGCCGTAGAGATCGATGAAAGCACGAAAAAAACAGCTTATAGATCGCGGCCGAAAACTAGCTCGGCAAGAGCTGAAAAACACTCTTTCCGAATGATGTTCTGGGGGTTAGGGTTGTTGCCTCATTAGCTCGGGCAGCAGCCGGTTTTCATAATACTGCCGGATGGGCTCGGGGTGATCCACCGAAGCGCACACGTCGTTGGTGAAGAGCTTCAGCACGAGCAGCCGGCCCGCGTGGACGCGGCCGTCTTCAAACATGCTGTGGGTGACTTCTTTGTAGCCTGGCAAGTCTTGCACCGTGCCGACTAACTTCGCCCAAAGAGGCCGGCTGGTCGTTTCCGCCTGAGCGAGAGATCCCATGATTATTCATTTTATGCGCTGTATACCAAATAAGAAATTTCGATAGCCGTCAGACCCTCCGCTGGGGGCCTCTATTTGCCAAGGGGAGGGAGTGCTAGAACCCGCTTTCCCTATACTTATTTCTTTTCACGAGATGGGGTTGGGGGCCTCCATTTGCCAAATGGAGGGCGGCCCAGAACTTATATTCCCTATACTACTATAACAGTTTAATATATCACTAGTATGATAATGGGGTAGGTGGGCTAAACAAAAACAGAGCCTTATTCTGAACACAATGTGTTTTCATAAAGAACACACACCTCCATTATTTTCATCCTCTTCTTCATTACCTGGAAGAGGTATTTGTCTCAATTTGCAGATATAACAGCGCATGCCAAAATTATTTGGCAGGCTTTGTCTGGTGACATCCTTATTTCTCCATGCAATACATGAAATCTTCTCTTCAAAAAAACCTCCCAAAAATAACTTTCCACAAATGAGATTCAATCTCAGAATATTAGGATTATGAGAAGGTCCAACTAAACCACTATACCAGTTATCTCCCCTGCTGTGAGGAAGGATTTATGCCTTCATCAGATTTTTGCGATGAACTCATAATGTTTACATTTCAATAATTATGCATCTTTATAAAAACTCAAGTGTTTGAAATGAGGATATATTTTTTTTCAAAAAAAAAAAATTCCCATCAATTACCGAATACAGAAAAGTATGCGCCGATAATGAATATCAAGGGAAACAACTCCATGTTCGCGATACAAAGCTTAGGTGATATTTTAAAACCTGTTGTAATTTGTTTGATGGCCGGGTTGTAGCCTGAGGAAAGGGGTAAGAAGCCAGCGTTCAGATGGGTACCCGCTCTCTCCGATCAGATGAGTGTGGATGGGTGTGTGGTGGTTTTCAAAAAGCTGTCTCAGTACACTTTCAGCCAGAATTCGAACATCATGTGTTGACCCTGGCCATTTTGCGACAATGTCAAGAATGTTGTACTTCGCATCCACAACAATTTGAACGTTAATACTGTGGTAATGGTGCCGATTAACAAATTCATTTTCATATGTGGTAGGAGCGGTGATTTGTACGTGTGTTCCATCAATAGCCCCAACATTGCTTGGAAACTGGGCAGCAGCGTAGAACGCTTCATGTTTTTCACGGATTTCGCGAGCTGTCAGTGGAAAACGAATGAACTGAGCAATTAGCCGGTTTGAAGATAGACTTCTTACAGTAGCTGTGATAGCCCTAGATACAGTCGGCTGTGAGACTCCCATGTCATCACCATTGCATAGCTGCATTTTCCCAGTTGCCAAAAAACGAAGAGTAATTAACACTTTCTGCATTGGAGTAAGTGCACGGTTTCTATTCGATCCACTTACAACGTCATCCCTAACTAGTGATTCGATATACCAAATCCCTGCAGCATCCAGACGAAACCTTTCTAAGAGCTCCCTATCATTATATTCGTTCAAACAATCTCTTCTTTCCTTAAAGTGGCGTCGATTTGGTTGAGCGGCCGCCATGTTGTTGTTGTTTAAGAAATACTTAAGAATTATGAAAAAGATAAAAGTGGTCATGGGCACACTTAGAATTTAAGAATTTCTTAACAGTTAAGTTTTTTATGAATGGCACTTAAGTACTTTTTAGCTATTTAAGAATTTCTTAGTGGGTTTAAGAATGTTTATGAATGCGGGCCCTGTTTCCTGACGAAGTACAAACTGAGTGAGTGCTTGGGCTTTAACGTCGTACGTAACAATTTTTTAGTCATATGACGACAATGGAGTCCTTAGAGTGTACATATACTGTGCCTCTTGCAGGACGGATCTCCACAGCACTTTTATCTAGTGCTGCCTCACTGAGACGACCTACCGAAGGTAAGTAATTTGCTCTACCCGAGCCATTATACTGATAGGGTCAACCTGTCGTTGCACCATCCCCTTAATGTTGAACGTCAAGCGAGAAAGTTACAATTTCCTCTTTGAAGGTCTTAAGAGTGACCTTTGTTTGACTCTCGATCTCCCGTCCCCAAAGCTCTACTAATTGAGCCATCGGAGCCGGTCTTGACGACATACAGTGTATTTATTATAATGACCAGTGAGGTAACCCAACCCAACCCATTCAACAATCAGGCTCATCGGTGGGATATCAGAAATACCTCATGCGCCTCTATCTTTTTGAAGTATAGACGCTACAAAATGTTCCCAGGGGATCAATACTGTGGTTGGATCATCTATTATGAAATATAAAATCAGACAGGTATGACTTCTTCTCGCAGCAGCGCTAACAGAGTGATGACTGACAAATGATTGCGCGTAACCAGTTAAATATGGTCTCTTCTCAATTAACATCAGATAGGGCAATAACATGTAACTGTGAGGCAAGAGATGTACCAGGATTCCAACGCATTATACAAATACTTTTCAACGAATATATCGGCTATATTCTTGTTATCTTGATATACTAGCGCCCACTCTTAGGCTACATACTGAATGCTTTATATAGTGCAGTATTTCGTAATTCTAAGACATTTTCATTCACTCTTTACATGAGAGATGCTCTGAACGTAGTGATATATTTACATTAATTTAATTCTTCTTTTAGGTATAGGTACATTCCTTACATGGATATGTAGCGTAATGCAGTGGTATTGAATACGGAATTTGTAGTTATTGCATAACATTGAATTCTTCCCTCTGGTTTCATTTTCTCTCTGAACTGGTATTAGATGGGATTAATTTTAATATATCATAGTAATTTGTTTATTCTAAAGATGTTAACATAAAATTTTACATTTTATTTCTTTCCCCTGAAATTAGTGTGTAGCGTAGTGCAGGGAGTAGGAATTGTTCCACCTATGGTAAAGAGTGATTTCCCCATGAACTGATAATGTAGTAGGTTTAAGTATTTGTTAAGTTTTAGTGGTGTTTTCTTGAAATTTTTAGTCATTATTTTACAGGATTTATACACTTGCGTGTAAATATTAACTGAAAATATTTACAGGAAGATGCAATGTTTTGAATCAGATGTTGTAAGTTGTTTTCGATCTAGTTTCTACATTTTTAAAACTAGATTTACAAAGTAATGGCAGTATTTTCAGTCTGTTTATTGATGCAGTATGACGGAGAAATTTGTCTTCTTTATCTAGAAAATGGTATCTCAACCACATTCTGGATTCCCACTGCTGTAATTAGAAAGTTTAGGAAAGACATTTGAGTATGCCACTCCATTAACTTATCCCATCAAGCACGAGCAACTGTTGTAAATGTAGCCGACAAAGGCCAGTTTGTTGACCTGGTTAAATTATCATTTGTAAAGATAAGGAAAAGGTCAGAATGAAAAACACGATGATCAATGTTTTACTAATCCCATATCAAGGCCATAGTAATAGATTAGCATTAGAAACGTATGTTATACGGAGACGTCAGCAACTCTGATGGAAGAGGCACGTGTAATCTCGCAGAATATCCGGTAGGCTAAGTACACATTGATGTGCAAATACAACAATGCGTCCATAAAGCTACGAACGAAACTGGCTATAAAATCTCTTGGACTTCAGAAATAAAAGGCATTGAGCATTGCATCCTTTTAATGTTTTTTTTAATTATTAGCAACTACCTGAGATATATAACACTTGGTCTGTCAAAAGGACATCCGTAAAGGCCATACGATCTGGAATATTAAAAAGAAGAGTACGCTGTTTCGCGGTCACACAGAGAATTATTTTCAGTGTCAATAATGACCACATTTAAATATCGTCCGTCCATGTTAGCTCAATCTAAATCTTCTTAATCCTGTGACATTCACAAGTTTCACAAGTGACAAAAACATCGTTGGAATCTGTACCATTTCCTAAACACGGTTTAATACAGCCGTAGCTAAGAATACTCTAAGGACATAAATTTAATCATTGTTATATGCGTCTACGACGCCTGTTCATAACCCGTCAGTATATGTATTCCAGTCCCGCTTTGATTGGCTTAGGTAAAATTATCAAGAATATCCCATACACTCTCCATTATTACTCACAAAAAACTGTATTTAGAATGGCATTTGGGGAAATATCTCCGTCACGTTATTTTTGCCTTAATACCTGCACCTCGTGTGGTTTTGTACGTGGGAAGGTCTCCAGCAACCTGCAAGTGATCGTGGGTTTACCCTGGGCTCTGCAAGATTTCCTACCACCATAATGTTGGCCGCCGTCGTATAAGTGAAATGTCCTTGAGTACGGCCTCAAGTAATACTCCTTGAGTAATACACTAATCAAATAAATAAATAAATATATAAATAAACTTCGCGTGGTTTAATAAATTCGTGACAGGACACACATTGTAAACTTTCTATGTCAGTTGACGCCAGCGGGCTTGTGCGCTGATCTTGTTGTGATTATGGCGCCAACTGAGAACGGGTTGTTACCGATGTACAGGTCCGTGAAGTTGTGGAATGTGTTTCCGAGTCAACTGGGCATCGGGAAATCGATGACATTCTATTGGAACATAAGGACTTATTTGATATTGCCAAGAGACCGGGAGCGGGGAAGCATCCCGAAGTGGAGTGCACCTTTCCAACAAGGGACAATCCGTCCATCACACAGAGGGCGTATAGGATTCCCCTGCGGAAGAGACAAATTATGAAAGATCAAATTCAAGAAATGTTGGATGATGCAATTATTCGACCGTCCAAGTCACCCTGGGTTTCTCCCATAACGTTGGTGAAAAACAAGGATGGGACTATGAGATTCTGTGTGGACTATTGTAAGCTCAATGCAGTTTGTCGTAGAGATAGTTACCCGTTACCACACATAGCAGATATTTTTGACTCTTTACCTGGAAGTGTTATTTTCTCTACAACTGATCTCAAATCGGGATGCCGGCAAATACCGCTGGCCGAAAAGGATATTGAAAAGATTGCGTTTGTCACGCCGTCTGAAGGTCTTTTTGAACTCGTGCACATGTCCTTTGGTTTTGTTAACAGCGGGGCTGTATTCCAACGGGCTATGGATGACGTGTGTGTTCTAGGCCTATATCGGTAAGTTCGTCTTTGTATATGTGGATGATATCGTGATCTATTCGCGTAGTGCAAGGGAACATGCCAAGCACCTGAGACTCGTCTTTGAACGCCAAAATGAATACAACCTCTATTCAACAATTCAGCCTACCAAGGAAAAAATGTACGCAGCCGCTGTGGATTTGCTCGAGTATCGTGTCTCGGCATCCGGCATTTCGCCACAAGGCGAAAAAGTAGATGCTATGTCGCCACCTAATTCATTGTCTGATGTGAGATCGTTGGTAGGTATGGTAAGCTATTATCGGTCATGCATACCACGGTATGCCAACGTTGTAGAACCTCCTTTGAAGCTTACACGAAAGCATGCCCGTTTTAATTGGGGACCGGAACAGCAAGGTACTTTTGACACCTTGAAAGATATTTTGTGCTCCGACGTAGTGCTGGCATTTCCTGACTCGCAAAAACGTTACAGGCTTTATACTGACGCTTCCAGTTATGCGGAGGGGGCTGTTCTGGTGCAGGTAGATAACAACGGATTTGAAAAGCTGGTACAGTATGTGTCTGCTACTCTGAAGGGCAGCCAGTTACACTGGCCGTCACAGAAAAGGAGGCGTTTCGGATTTGGGTCTCTGGTCTCACTTACAATAAGGAACGTCTCGCTTGCTCTTTTCACTATCAAACACGGTAACACAGGTATGCGCTGGTTGCTCTTACCGGTGGTTATTTTGACAGATTCAAGTACAATTCTCTGTTGTCACTGCCTGTCTAGTTTTGAATGCGGGCGCAACGTTGCGTTTAAGTAGATTTTATTCATGCTGCTTTGGTTGTAACTTTACGTAAATGTATACTGTTTTAGTGTTTAGTGTTTACAAGTACTTAATTGCAATGCGAAAGAAAAAGATTGAGTGCTGATACTGCCAGAGACTGTGTTGTATTATATATGTGTGCCTCAAAGGTCCTGTTACTGACGACACCGTTGTTTGTGTCACGTTTGTGTCCGCAGATCCTCCTAGGCCTGCTGATTTGGACAGTGGAGTGTCGGTTGATGCACACCGACTTCTGCTATGCTTGTGTCTGCGTTGCTTATGGTTTGAGTCGACTGGCCACCTTCCAGGCAACTCGTTCACTGCAAGGCTAAATTTTTTTTTGGAGTTAAAAGCCCAGAGGGAGACTTCAAGTTTGGGGGATATGTTCAATATGTGGATTACGTGTCACTTCAATCTTGTATGTTTTATCTCTAAATGTAGGGTGATTGTTATAGCTGCATAACGTTCAGTGCATGCCTCGTTATGTTTGTAAATATACAAGGGCTCGGCGCGTTGTTTGTTGTCAATTCTGGAAATGCCACTCGCGCTTTGGCTGCGTGCCCAAAGAAATTGATGTATGCACCCTGAACTAGTTTACAGTAAGAACTGTGCTGTTTTTGGTAGAGGGTTCGTGGGCAATGGATTGGCATTACATATATCGAAAACATTGTAAATTGTTTTAATGGTTAGAAAGTAAGATTGGCCGCACCGGGAACATTACAAAAATTTCTGTCATAGCGGACGGGATAGACATAGGCCGCATTGTGAAACAGTCTTGGTAGAGAGAGCTGGCCTGCCATCTATCGTCGGCGAGAAGTTGCAGGTACATTGAGCGTTCCCGGTGCAAACTAACTGCCGACCATCACTAAAGGAACCATTGGTGGAAATATCGGCGTCTGTTCATCCTTCTCTCCTCCCGTCTAATCACGCAAAGTGCATGTCTCAAGTATTCCCAAACCATCGGAGTTTTGCGGTGTCATACTCCAGTACAGCACTGCTGGGCTCCGGAAAAAATTAGACATTGGTGCAAGGGGCCTTTGCACTCCAAGGGGTCCCACACGTTCTTGCGTAGCAGTGAGTTGCAGGCCCAAGTGTCAAGCAGTGCAGGAACCAAGAGTTCTTCAACAACTAACCGGACCGAGAACCTATCTGTGGTCCGGCATGTCTCGGTCTTATTGCCGGCGGAACGTCTATGTGGTGGTGCCTGCCTCGGGTAAATGTTTGACCGGCCGCCTGGCCAGAACTGAGGGCCCCTGTCGCACACGCCCTCCAGTAGTGGCTTAGTCTCCCGCCGCGGAAGCAGACCGGTTGACCTTTAGGCCCTGTTCTGGTGGAGTAGGTTCGCCAACGCCCCTACTCTGACGTTTCCCTAGAAGGGCTGCAGGGGTAGTGGCCTTGTCCTTGGCGCTCCACCACACACCTCAGCCGTGTACGTCCCTGGTCGCCAGACCCTGCCGAACAGACTCCACCAATTTTTCTATCCGCTGGACGAGGGCTTGCAAATCGCGAACCTTGACCGCGTCTGCCATAGTCTCCTGAATACCGACGTATTATTCCACTGGGAGCTCGTCACTGTAAACTTTCTTTGTCAGTTGACACTATCGGGCCTGTGCGCTGATCTTGTTGGTGTTATGGCGCCAATAAGAACGGGCTTTTACATCTACAGAACCGATGTACAGGTTCGGCGTTATTACCCGGGGTTTATCCCTGTTGCCCGCGAGGGTGAGAAGGATGAACAGATGCCGATATTCCACCAATAGCTCCTTTATTGATGGCTGACATTTGGTTTGCACCGGGAAGACTCAAAGTACCTGCAAGTTCTTGCTGAAGATAGATGGCAGGCCAGCTCTCTCTACCAAGGCTATTTGGCAATGCGGCCTATATATATCCCGTCCGCTATGACAGAAATTTTTGTAATGTTCCCGGTGCGGCCAATCTTACCTTCTAGCCATTAAAACAATTTACAATGTTTTTTGATACATGTAATAACAATCCATTGCCCACGAACCCTCTACCAAAAACAGTACAGTTCTTAATGTTAACTAGTTCAGGGTGCATACATCATTGTTTGACTTTGGGCACGCAGCCAAAGCGCGAGTGGCATTTCCAAAAAATGACAACAAACAACGCGCCGAGTGTTTGTATATTTACAAACATAGCCAGGCATGTACTGAACGTTTTGCAGTTATAACAATGACTATACATTTACGGATAAAATATACAAGATTGGAGTGACACGTAATCCACATATTTCACAACATGATGTAATAAATCCTGCAATGCCATATACATGTATGTACACCTGGTATGGAGCATCATTCTTATACTGATCCCCAATAAACAGTTGAAAATTTTCTCACCAGATGTCCCTTATCCTTAAGTTGGTGTGACAGGAAATCTTTGTCGTCTCCATACAAATCCATGTAGCAATATTCAAATGCCTTTTACTAGGTTACACTAGATTTACCTAGACAGTTTTAGTTGTCTTTCATCTGATGCATAATTCATTTTAGTATTGTCTTGGTCTTTAGATCATCCATTTTTAACGAAGAGTGATTTTTAACAACGACTTTCACACAGTGTCATGATATCGTTTTGTTTCGTTGGCACTTAGAATTTTATCTTTGAGCGTAATATATAAATTAAATGTCGGATGGGAACACTGTACACTGGTTTCAAAGTTTCTACAAGCAAGCAGTACTAAACTGAATAGAACGTGTACTGTCTGTCATTTGCAGACGTTGTGTCAGTAATCTGCTACACTATACTGTTCGTCGCGGTATACGAACAATGAGATCTAACCGAGTAATGAAATGAGGTTAATCTGTGATCTCATTTACATCGGTGATGTATTGTTCCCCAGTTGTATATAAGCGAATAAAAGCTGTCATCTCCGGGGTTATGTTTGGTTGAGGAAAACTGATTTGATATTGTTACTGTAACTCACCTACAGTATAACATGTTTTGATATTTATCTACGATGAGACTGTTCTTCCCTGGACTACAACAATTTGCCAATTCACCTCAAATCGATTCTGCACGGGAGAAAAGAAATCCTCAGGTTTCTTATGTGTGATACTTATTTGCTTTTGTCGTTCTGGTTCCTGTTGCAGAGAGTGGTGTGCTTTTCTGTTTGTAATGACGCACTTCAATATGCACGCTTTAGTAAGACTTGATATATATCGAATCAGTTCCGGAAAGACATGTAGTAGCAAGCAACTTCAGCTTGGATGGTCTATTAAGGGCCCAAAACGAAACAGACACGACAGTTCAGCATTCGGAAAACCAACTTCCGTGAAAACAGTCATCATGTTTTTCAGGGAATTGAGAAAAGCACAAAAAGAAAACAAAACACGAACACAAAAGACGGGACGGGAAGTACATTCTAACAATTGCTCGACAAGAATGCTAGCAAATTTTATCATAATCGGTGTTCTCTCCATATAATTGTCATCGAAGATGTGAATGTATGCAAGGTGAATGTATTTTCAATGGGCTGATTATCTGGTTTTTCCTAGGTTGAATAACATTACGGGACGGACAACTCGTTTCAAAAGGCAGGTACATCTCAACTGCATATCTCGCCCAGGTCACTTCCTACAGTTAAGAAATCGTAGGTTTAACTATGCTGGTGTAAGCGGCTTTCATAATGGTAAACTTAGTGCGCGCCCCAAAATCATGCAATCCTTCAAAAGTCGTAGGTATTATGCTGAGACGCAAGGTTTTAATGCGGATTACCTACTGCATACCACATATGTAGTGGTTAACGTTGAAACGTGAAACTGATTTTTAACAGCTGTTAAGCAAAATTTATGACAAAACTATTGTGCCTAGCGGTATGGTTTAACAATATAGGACAAATCATGTGGGGCAGTATAGCTCTTCTATCTACTGACAGATATTTGGGTTCACAGCGTCAACAGTTTCCGGTCACGTGACCTTCCAAAATAACAAAACACGCACGTCTGCCGAGTTTTATTGTAATTGAAGGAAAACTATACATCGTAGATAACTGCCCCCCGTGGAAGCTACATATACCATACACATCCATGGAACTTCATTCAAAAATCAGCAAATGACAACCCAGCAGTGTCTCTGTTGTGTACCAACGACCACATTCATTGCAATTGGTCACAATGCCTTCAGATTTTTACAGATGCCTCGAAATGACCCGATACTAAATTAGTGGGTGCATCTTTCACCACACCAGAATTGAAATTAAATAAATCGTTTAGATTATCTGACCTAGTTTCTGTTTTTACAGCTGAACTGACTGCCATTATATGTGCTTTAAACTTTCTGTTAGATTTAAAACCGGCCCGAGCTGTTATATTTACAGACTCATTATCATCTTTACAGACCATCACCAACTATACCTGGAAAACATCTTCTAAAATTATATACCAGCTATTACATCTATGTCCTGACCTTCATTTTATGGGTGTTTCAGTATCACTCGAATGGGTACCGGCTCATGTCGGCGTACCTGGCAATGAGTTGGCCGACAGTTTAGCTAAAGAAGCACTTTCATTCCCCCATATTTCTGTTAATGTTCGGTTATCTTTATCTGAATGCTTTAGTTTTATTACCATCAACTTTATTGATATCTGGCAACAAGACTGGGACAACTCTGAAAATGGTAGAATATTCCATACGCCTAATCCATCCGTGTCTCTTACTTATAATCTTCTTTACGTTGTCGCCATGATGAGATCCTTGTACTCAGGTTATTATGCGGCCATATACAAACAAATTCCTATTTATTTCGTTTCGCTCTCCATGATACAGGCCTCTGTGAAGAATGTATGGTGGAGGATAGCACTGACCACTTATTGTTACATTGTCAACGCCATACTTACGCACGAAATTTATTTTGCAGAGAATTGCGAGCCCTGGGAATTAAGACGATAGACACAAAATGCAACTTATGTCCCAGGAACAACACCAATAAGGTATTTCAGGCAGTTGCCAATTTTTTTAACCCGTTGCCATCGTTTTTAAATTAATCTTATGAAATAAAGGGAAAAAAGTTGTTGTAGATAATTATTTTACATGGGAAATATTTCAGCTGTGAATTTGTTTTTATACTCTATGTAACTATGTATCTATATGTACTGCCGTATATGTCTTTAACACGGAGCTGTATATACTAATGCCTGTCTCCCCTCGCCTATCAGCCTAACCCTGAACCTAATATATATGAGTGCATATATTTACCTTTCTAATGCATACATAATAAGCTAAGGAAAAATAAGCCAAGCAAACTCAATACCACGTAAAAGTGTGGCGTGGTAAGTTGGAAGTCTAATACAGCGCGAAATCGCTAATCAGAATATCGAATCCAGTTCCAACTTCCGCATCAAAAACACCTGCAGTACCATATTTTTTTTCCTGCCGGTATTGATTTCTCACAATGAAATCGACTGATATAAACTCTGCATTATTATCCTGGATAATCACGATAAGATAGCGATAAGATTCCACAGGAGTACCTTGATTATAGGCGTGATGCCCATAGATCCCCGAGCATCGATATAATTGGAATAAAGCCTCAGTGTAAAACGGAAAGCTAAAGAGCTTCAATGGTCTACTCATTATTACAAATAAAACAGTTGGATTTTTAACAAACATATATATTTTAGAACTGAATTGTTTGATGGAGGAGAAATGTCAAGCACAACGAAGGAGTGGATTTGTTTCTATGGGTACGAACAAATAAAAACAAATGTGACACTTAATTCTTCGACTTTCTGAATTGGCTGTTTGTATGTAGAGTTTCAATGGTCGTTTCATTGAGTCGTTTGTTGATGGGCTTACCCTCGGGTGTAAATCCAGAGAAGGCTGGTTGCCATGGCCACGGCTGTACATATACGGGATGTGAAATTTTCCTCTTCGACTCATTCCATTAAACAACTATGGCTCAGTTCGAAATCATCACAGAGCATAAAATATCTGACATAAACAACGCCTGTGCGACTATTGTATCTCCAACCAATCAGGGTGTGCACGAAATATACCTCAGTCCGAACAGGCATGTTGACATTTCACGTAACAACATATGGACTGTCAAACATATCACAGAAAAAAACTTTAAAAATCTTCTAAAACCCCGTTAAAATGGTGTAGCTGGATAGTCGAGATTTTTCGAAAATGTTGTGGATATTTTTGAAATATCAAGTTCTTGTACATCGGAAAATAAATTAAAACGCTATCGTAGAAATATTTGTAGCCTGTGTTATGTGCACAACTGCCGTCAGCTTCTAAATTTAGCTTGCCACTGTTTACATATGCTAAGTTCAGGGCCTGCTGTCTGCCTCTACCTTAGAATGTTCCAGAATACGGTCAGTTCGGTGCCTGTTTGTTTACATCAAGTGTTCAGGAATTTTCTTATTCTAGACAATTCCACCAGGCTATATAAGACTTATGAAAGCAGGCCAAAGGGGGAGAAAGGAGAATTATTGAGAGTTTTGGATGCTTTCGCTGTGTATTACTTTAGTAGGCCTTTTGTGCTGAATTTTTGGTGTCTATAGCCTCTGGCTTTGTTATATCCTATCTCCACTGAGCACTTGTTCAGTCTGAACTTGTATATTTAATTTGTGCTCTTGTGTACACAGTGCCTATTAGTACACAGACCCTGTCTGTGGAATTTTGTGTATATTTCACCATACACTCAGTTATACTGTGGATTTTCCCTCTTGTGAATATTGCCTCTGTGCATTTTTAAGCATTGTGGAATATATGCGTCCGTTTGGACTTGACACTGTTGTACATGTAAATACTTTAGTATTAGTATAGATACTGCTATCCTCTCTTGTTAAACTTAAGTACCTTAGTATTTGTAAAAGTCTTGTTACCTGTTCTTGTTAAACCTAATAAATTGTTGTAAAATAAAATCTGCTGGTTTTGGTTTCTTTTTTTGTGCGGCTAAACTGTCGTGTATTTCGAACAAGCCATCTCTTTATAATACAGACAGTTTGGGTCGTAACACCTGTGTACGGAATATATCGTTAGGTCAGTCGTCGGCTATGCTGGTATAGCCTGCCGGTATCCGGGTCATCTAGCCCGTGTAGGGTGTGTCCTGAAACCAGACAGGAGTGTGGAAAGCATAAATAAGTCCTGTGCGTCAGTGATGCGATTTGCACTCATTGGTGTAAATGCGAACGTAACAAGGTAATGGGGAGGCGGCATATTTGAATCCCGTGAGGTTGCGAGAGTGTGAAGAAGGACCTCGAGTCATGATGACGAGCTGGGAAAGGAACATTTGACGTCAAGGTACTGCTGCCATGGCCTTTGACATATCCCCATTTGGCTAGGTTTAATGACGGGTAAAACTGAAAATTTTATTACACGTATACATACTTTAAACATACTTATACACAGCTACTAAACGAGAATGTACTGTATATTTAGGTCTGTCTGTTCTAAAACATCTACATATGAGACTGATTATAGCATTGCGCAATTATGTGATGTCATTTTGTGACATGTAACGTGATTTTAAAAAGCACTAAAAATCCACAGGTACTCATGGAGGTCGGGTAAGCAATCCCTAAACTTACATATACACAGTTGCTAAACAAGAATATACTGTATATTTAGGTCTGTCCAATATCACGTACACATGAGCAAAGTTAAACTGGTTTAACTTGCGAAAGTAAAAGCAAAGTTGGGGCATTTAATCCGGTTTATTGTCCCAGCTGGCAACGTGGCTTTAAGCCAGTTTCAGGGTTTGAGCGGGTATGTCTGTGCCGTGAGAACGATAACTGGATTAAATGTCCTGGGTACGTGGATGTTAGGATGACCTCGTAATTACTAAATTGTCTTAAATATGACCATGTGAATGGGCAAGTCCCTCAACTGGTTTTTACAACTGGCTTCGATTTAAACCAGTTCAGATTTGATCCGGTTTAAATTTTAGCCCTGTGAACGGGGTATAATTGTAAGACTATCCTGGTAGGGTTGGAAAGAATGATAGTAGACCTGCTGTAAATTACCCCCCCTCCCCCCACTTGTTACAAGACAGCGATGATGACGTAACATGAGATTAGTTTTGGAGACTTGAAGTTGGAGCTTGCCCATTAAAGTATGAAGAGTGTAACTTATATGACAACACTGACACCCATTTTTCTATGTGGCAAAATGTAGAAGAACATGACCTCAGCCATTGAAAGTCGCAGAAATGCCGTGAGATCTTACAAGAGAGAGTTCGCTCAGGCTGTCTGTTGAATCGAATGTACCGAATGTCTTTAGAAATTAGCTAACCTCTTGTGAAACTGGTCGAGCCAAAATAGTGCAACCATCCGGAGGTTGCTGGCAGATCTTCCCATGTGACTGATGCAGTACACTCAAATATAAAACACAACAAAATTATGTGTTTATGTATGTATGCGTTGGGTTTCACGTCTTACTTCATAAATTTTCGCAAGGCGTGTGCACACACACTGCGTCTTCTTGTGGCAAGGCGAACCAAAGCGCTGTCGCCACCGAAGTGTTATGCCGCAGAAACCCAGCATGACACCCCCCTCTGTCATATTATACGGCAAACACTTGGCCAACCAGTCTTATAGGCTGAGTTATCTTTTCTACTATCACTCTTGGTTTTCTGTTTATTGTCTTTCGTATTGTATTCCTGCATACACCGGGATTCTGCTGGTGGACAAATCATCCCGGAGGCCTGGGGATTTGTCCAGGAACTATCTTTATTTATTAAGTTTGATTTTGAGTATATATTTATTTTATTTGATTGGTGTTTTACGCCGTACTCAAGAATATTTCACTTATATGACGGCCGCCAACATTATGGTGGGTGGAAACCGGGCAGAGCCCGGGGGAAACCAATGACCATCCGCAGGTTGCTGACAGACCTTACCACGTACGGCCGGCGAGGAAGCCAGCATGAGCTGGACTTGAACTCACAGCGACCGCATTGGTGAGAGACTCCTGGGTCATTACGCTGCGCTAGCGCGCTAACCTACTGAGCCACGGAGGCCCCGATTTTGAGTAAGTATAGTAAATTGCAATTCCATGTAACATCGCTGTATTTTCCGTACGTAACTCTGCTTTGGTGCTAGGGAAGCGTATAAGTTCTTACTTTTAAGCGCTTACACGAGCTAATAGAATAAAACCCTAAGTGAAGTAAATTTATAAGAGGCCGTGTTTCGCCGAATACGTGCGACCATTTCACAAATATCACACTGCCTTCGCTGCTTTTACTGTCTATGCTGTATGTTTTATATTAAATACTACATACTAGATTTTTTCTCAATGCTGTAATGTGCACTAAATCATCTTTGAAGCAAATATAATACATTTGATGGCAAGAAAACAAGTTTCCGTCTATTTTAGTAACAGAAGCAATTTAGTAACAATCTTGAACTTGTTATGTGAATAATCTTATACCACCCTCTGAAAGACGGGGACAACTAAGAAGTGGATGATATGTATAATTCCCAACTCGCGTCACACAATACGGCTAGTCTGTGTTCCACCACCTTATCGCAGGTAATCCACTCTTAGGAGCACTTTTTTATATGGCATTTTAATTAACCATACTCCCTTCAAAATGTAACTCTATACACAAACAACGTGGATACATGTAGCTTCAAAATTCTGGCGTTATATGTTCAGAACAAGATACGACGAATTGACAGATGGACAAAGTAGAGTAAGTTGTTCATGACCATGTTCCTATGCTGGCTACCCACGCATTTTCACGCATTACAGTTCAGTGCTCCCATGATAAGTCTGTTATAGTTTCAAGTCGGATAATGCATGTATATACAATGAGGAACATTTCCGGACTACAGTAATTCTGACCAAACACGTGCATAGTCCATTGTTTACTCCAGCTTTCTGCTTGTGCTGTGCGCAAACTAGTATAACTAGTGTGTAATACAAGAAAACAATGGTCAATCCGCCTTGGACCCGTGTCACCACTGCCGGACAAAAACATCTGACAAATGTGCAAAACCACCGAAAATGCATATAAAACCCTCAGTCAATTTTTTTATGTTTTTTCAAACAGAAATTCTGATGCTGAATAATTTTTTCTTATTTATAATGGGAATATATATTATTTTATTTAAACTGTTGAAAGGTGTCCAACATGACTTGTGGGGCCTGGCATCTCTCCGCTTCTTGTCCTCAGAGTACTTAATACAATTCTCGAAATAACGTCTACACAATGCTTCAAATACATATACACAGTAACAGCTCGAACCACTTTAGAAATAAAAAAACCACAATCTCGGAATTTGTAGAATCACGCCTCTCACCGCCCACGGGGCCATGGTGACAACATATGGTGGACGTCGCTCCATGGGCCGTTTGTGGAGACTAACATTCGTTGAAGATCACTTGTCTTCCACCAGTATGTTGTGCATGTATGTAGGTCAGGCGTGGAAAAGTTGGCAGTAATTGGCCAAAGCTCAGTGAATGCAATAAATCAATATGTACAATACGAAGTCATTTAAAATCATTACACAATGCGCATGTCAGTAATAGTAAAGAATATTAATAAAATAAAAACAAAACAGAATATCCTTCTGTGATAACACCTAAGTGAACATTTAGCTCAATGTCACCTACGCCTTCCTGTTTTGAAGTGTATATTTTAACAATAATTTGGATATATCATTTATTGGACATGGGCCTTCCAGGATACTCTTACAGGTGTGTGACAAAAATAAAATTTCGCTTTTACTTCGAAACTTCAAAACAGTACTTAAAGCTAAATCTTATGGATAAATCCTGAATATGAATGGAAGAGGAAAGAAATGGGCAACAGGAAGCACAAACATTACCTGCCTCAGCGCCCCCATGCCAAATGCTCATACACAGATGTCATCAGAAAGTATGTAGTGTTCACACGAGTGATGGAGCCCTGAGCCGGCTGACATTCGTACATGTTACACTGCAGCCTGTTTTTGTCGATGTCCTCAATGGTAAACGACGTGCAGAATTCCGTGGTTAGACAGAGGCTAGCACAAACCGAAATACTCTGAGTTGTTGTTGAAAACATCGGAGATATGGGGGGTGAAAAGTTCCTCTGGTACAGAATAAAATTCTCCTAAAATATGTATGAAACAGAGAGAAAAATTCCATTATTAAATTTAGATATGAGGCATAAATCTTACATAACACATGTGGTGAGTTAAGTAATTAACTATTTTAACATCGCAAATCACACAAGGTAAAGAAGAAAAAGTAACAATTTAAATTGCATTCAACATGCACAATCTGTAAACTCACCGCTTAACCATTTTAACTAATCTTTGAAAACTGTTGACCGCTTCGAATTCTGTTTGCATTATTCCGCCCGAAATGCCTACTTTATATACTTTCTTATAGTTTTTTGGATGATTTGTGTTAGACGTCTGTTGGGGAATTGCCTTTCAGTTTATTGACCTGGATCGTCTATTTTGACTGAAGACTCGTTTGCGAATGTTTGTTTCGAAGCATATATTCAGATTAAACACTTAACAGTGTTAATAACATCAGTTTCACCACAAACACAAAACCAAAGTGAGTATTACAGATGGTTAACGTAGGTCATAAGTATGTGCAAAGCATGAATTACAGACTGCAAACGTTATATGACATCGACAGAGTCAACAATTAATTCATACCTCATGCGTAACACTGGAGTCTGAAATAAAATAATGAAACGGGATCAGGTAATGGAATTTCAACTTAAAAGTTTTGCTATTACATATGCTTCATTCAAATACATCGCCCTGTATAAGGCGTTTGTGGTTTATGTTGGAACAGTTTATATCATCTCTGATTTATTTCATATTATTACTTCTGTCAGGAACATTTTCAAATGTGGTAATAAATAGAACCTGTCGATGCTGTAAAATGTAAAGTTATGTTTGCCTTTAGATGCAGCATCTAAGTAGGTTGTATGCACAATTTTTTCCCATGGCAATTAAGAATACGTGCTTGCTGTTCTGGGTTTGTTAAATGACTCATTGTTGTGAACTGAGCATGTGTATTGAGCTTTAGATTGCAGCAACGGATCTATGGCACGTTTTACAAACTGTCACAAAGCTGCGCCGGGCATTTTTAATGTGTTGACTTAGGTCCTCACTGTATGTTGTTCATTGACCTCAAGCCACGTGCTTGGCGTGAATGCTTGGTAAAACGGGTCCATATCTGATTCATTTTCTACGAAGTGTAGGAAGTCGTTTTACCAAGATTTCAGAAGACGAAGATTTACCAAATTCTTGTGACAGTTTGGTGAGGATCACTTCCACACAGCTATTGTAAAAAAGTATCAGTGTAACTGCCATTGCGAGTCATGTGGGGATGACGGGAAACCCCAAAGAACCAGTCAAACTTTTCTTTATTAAAGATTGCAGTATAGAGAGTAAAACTAGAAAAGTGACGACTGTGTGGTATAGAGATGGCAAATGCCCACACGTATCATCGGTAAAATCCGGTCTCCTGTCAGTTTACCTCAGTGAGGCTTTTATTTTTCATGTATCTCATTAAGAAGTGGCAACGAACACTAAAATCAAGTGATATAACTTTCAATGCATGAAACGACACTGGCCTAGAATGACTTAAAAAGGTGTGTAGCATGCCATCACATTTATCACATGCACAATTACATTGAAACTAAGCAATGTGATGGGGAACCGCTGATGCTTAGTTCATCAGCGTATTTAAACATTATGGGAAATTCATACCGTAATAAGGCCCAAATACTTGAACTTCGCATAGGGTCAGAATTTCATAATACATCAGCCTTATTTGGAGGTATCTGCCCTGTACAGCGCCACTAGTACAAGGGTAGGAAACTGTTGATCCCCCCGGCTGAGGATCGGATCTTTCAGCGCACAAGATCGGATTCACCATTGTTCCATTCAAAGATCCATGTTCGGAAATTTCAATTTTGAAGTTTCGAAGACGACGGCTGTCTGAAAAGGAATGTACAAAACCTTGTGTCAAAGAGGGTGTAAAAACCACGTAGATATTAGTATTTAACTACATTGTACCACAGACTGACGAATTGAGTTATATTTACACATATACTCAACGATTAAAGTGTTACTTTCAAGAAACTGTTATCGATCTGGTTAGTGTCTATTTCTATTCAAGGAATCTCTAATGTATATGTATGGTATAATTCACTTATTCGCTTTAATGAACTTGTGACTAGATAATGTGGTTAAGTTAAAAAAAAAGAAGTGGGTCAACGCCCACCCAGGCCAGATGATTTTTGTCGCATCAAATGAGTGTAGTCGCATCAAAGCCAAAGGAGTGTAGTCGCACCAAGGCGAAATGAGCCTAGTCGCACCAAGGCAAATGAGTCTAGTCGCATCAAGGCGAAACAGCTTCGAGCGAAAAAGTTTGTTTGGTGAGATAACCAAGCATTATCTCTGTGCCTAATAGTAAAGTACACAGACGAGCTGGGTCTACCCTCTAAGCTCTCCCTTAGTGACATTTACCCACATTAGTGACAGTGTAGCCGCTTCACTATGCTGTTTTGCTCACACTGCAAATTGAACCACATTGTAATTCCGGGAAATGGTATCATCCGTAAATAACAGTGTATTAGACAATGAAATAATCTACATGGAAAGACTTTGATGACTTACTAATGCCATTTCTGTTCGAAATAACCACTTCATTTATCAGAAAATGCTGTCCAAGATCAACCATCCACCAGGGATTATTCTCTGCGTGTGTATGAGTACATGAATCACAGCTGTAATACTCCCCCGTCCTGATGCCATCCACGGCTGAGCTTGCCTGTGCTCTTCCTGACGACCATGTACTTGTTTGGGAGGACTGCTTGTGCAAGGCCAAATTTAGCTGACCGCCTGATAAAGTGAAAGCCGTCTACATGTATAACAAATTACATTCTGCTTCACACTGCCATACTGAAAACCATATCATTAAAACAGCAACGGGCAAAAAATTGTTTAAACCCCCCCCCCCCCCCACTTCTGAGACAGCGTTTACATATTTCTAACAATACCGGCGATAAGTATTTCTTATAGACCTTATTGTTAGACATAATTTATCAGTAGCTGCCTGAAAACCCAGAAATTGCAGTTCTAAACTAACAGTTCGAACCAGCGACCTCATAGTCAGGAACCAAGTCACCAATACATGTCAACTGTCTCGACCACTCCACCAACAGTCACACAAAAACATGACAAAATATGAATTGGGCTATTTGGGAGGGGGGGTTGAGTACGTTATGTCTATACCCAATTTTTTGGGGTCGAAATTGCCCAGTTTTTATGAGGTCAAAGTAACCTAAACCTTGTTACGGTGTAGTCCCTAATAACGATAATACTGTTGCTTAAAATCTACTTTCTAAGTGACATTCACTAATTACATATGTTTCACTAGCTCAAGGAGCTGTATGATTTCTGACCATCCGAGTTCTTTTGGTCGAATGGTGTAGATGGATGACATAGCTGGCGATTTAGCCCCCGGTTCTAATGTCACATGTTCGAATCCCTGGTGTAATCTCAGTAGAACCTGGATTGTGTAATCAACAATGACGATAATACTATTATCAATGTTTTGATCAAACGAGCAATAGTTTTAGGAAGACAATTGAGACGTTTACAAGCAGGTAATATAGGTTTTTAAAACTTTCCGCTGATAATGAATACTCACCACCAGGTTTACAAAAGCCAATGTTTAGCCATGCAAGCATCTCGAAAACTGCCAGTAGCCCATTTGGTGGTCTTGTCATACTTGTCAATACGATTGCATTAGGGAACTAACTTTCAAACCACAGCTATCTTAACTGACTAAGGCAATTCGGTCTTAATCCTTATATATTGCAATTGTTACTGTTAACCTCTTCCCATTCTAAATGTTATCGATCAAGGCGTCAAAACTCTGGCACTGTGGTTTTTTTGGATTATCTGGTTTATGGTGTTAATAATCAGGCGCTAACAAAAATTATCAACGAGTATTGGAATTAGAACAAGACAGAAGTGACAGATTTCATTAAATATAGTATCTACTATGGAAATATTCTATCATAATAAAACTGTACCAGTATGAATGTAAAATGCATTAATCCTGGCAAGTGATTTCTTTTGTAGCTTAGTCCATAACTACTGCATTTACAATTAAGCTAATGTACTCATTGGCATTTAAACATTCCCTAATATTCATTATCAGCGGACAAGAAACTGTCACTCACACTGCCGTAAACCGATAGAAAGGGGAGTACAAATTGCAAATAGGTAAGCAAGCTCTTGAACCATTGCTTCAATTGTCTGAGCCAGCGTGCATACCACTTCAACGTTTATGGATGGAGGGGACATGAGTGCTCCGTGTAAACCAAAGCCGTTCACCAGCAGGGGAGTGAAAATGCTGTCGTACAAGTCGGGCGTGTTTTTGTGCTCCAGGTATTGTGGCACTTAGCTACTGTTTCTCGGTCGTACTATTGTATGATTTTGACTGTAAATGTAACCGTATATAAGTGTTTTTTTGTTTTTCATTTTGTTGTATATAGGGTATGATTGCATTGTAGTTTTTTTTTTTGTTTTTTGTTTTTTTTAAAATATAGATTGTATTTGTAAGGGCAGGTATTAGATAGGGGCAGGTTGTTTTGATTGTATATGCACTGTGTTTTCAGCACAACTAACACGGGCTTCTGTCGTCCACGCCAAGTTTTTTACCTGCACTGTTTGTTCAAACCACAAGTCACAATGGATGAGTCGTCTGGAGAGTCCGTGAACTCGGATGATCTACAGTTTAATATGGAAATCGGGCCAAATATTTTACGCTCTGGTTAACGACGTTTGAGATCAAATCCTGAAAATTCTGCTGGCAAAAAGCCTGGTTCTGTTTCCTCCAGGCCTGAAGTTATTGTCAATAGTACTGTTGTCTTATAAAGGCCATTGGTAATCACTCTCTATCCAAAGTTAACCCTTTACGTTTAGGCGAGGCCCTACAGCGAATTATAAAGAGCGGAACGCTGAAATCAGTAAAACGTTTACATGCTGGTAATCTTGCCATAGAATGCAACGAGGTCCAGCAAGCTAAGAGTCTTTTGGTCTTTTCTAACATTATGGGGTTTGATGTGAAGTGTTATCAGAACGATAAAACTATTGTAAATGGTGTTCATTCAGGATTAACTGACGAATTTGATATAGATGAAATTAAGGAAAGTTTGTCGGGGGAATATAATGTAGTCCGTGCTGAGCATACGTTTCGTCGTGATAAAACCCCGTCAATGTCTATTCTGTTACACTTTGAATCAAAGCATGTGTCCATGCATATCAGAATTTTTCAGTTAAAGAATTTGTACCTAGAGTTTTTCGATGTTACAAATGTCCGGAGGGGCCATAGTGCGGTGGAGTGTGGATCTGGCAGACGTTGTTCACGATGTGGCGAGAGTCATGATTATTCTGATGGTCCCAATATGGAGTCCCCAAAGTGCTACAATTGCAATGGCGACCACTCTGCTGCCTTTGGTGGATGTCCCGTGAGAAAGTAAGCTAATAAGGCACAGTTCATTAAAACTAAAGAGAAATTATCCTTTGTAGAAGCGTTTAGGATTGTTAGAACAGGTTCCAGGAAAGCACAAAACATTTCAAAACCTGCAGTTAGAGAGACGACAGCCCAGTATAGTTGTCCTGTAACACAAACAGCTGTGCCTTACCCCACTGCACCAATTGCCACTACCACCCCCAACCCCGCCCCCTCTCCGAGGACCCCGCGACCTATTAGCCAAGCTATAAGGAGACATACATTGGAGGCTAGAGGTGAGAACAAAGGCGGTCAAGTGACATCTATTGAGTCAGGTGATTTACTGGTAAAGCTGATCTCTTTTATAGCAGAAATTGTTTTTGTGTTTCTGAAAGTAGAGAAAAAGGGAGACAATCTGCAGCAAATAATTTCTTCTGCAAGTCGCTGTCATGGAGAAGATGCATTTTCTTTACCCAAACTAATGGCAGTATTAAAATCCAGTAGCCTAACCGCTACTCATGGATAATGCTGTGTACTATTTATTTACTATCATGACATTTTATCTACTTCATCAAAATGTCCAAAGTTTGTTTGCACATAGTCAAGAATTCAGAAAGTATGTCTTTATCTTACCCGAATTACCAAATATTATATGTTTGCAGGGGACATTTCTCAGTGAGCCTTCTCACTTCAAGCTCTCCGAATTCACGGCAAGGATCGGGAGGGCCGAGGGGGGTGGCCTGCTTACATTAATCCGAGATAATGTCTCTTACCCCTCATTTAAATGTCAATGTGTATGTTTAGCTCCTAAGTTTGGTAAGTGTGTTAATGTCATTAATATTTACAACCCTTGCAAACGCTTCATTGATGATGAACTAACGATTGTATTGGAGTCTTTAAGTGAACCTACTTTTGTTTGTGGTGACTTCAATGCTCATAATCGCACATGGCGTAGTATTGACACGAATTTATATTCGTACTGGTAATATATCATACCTGGATCTTACATTTTGTTCTGCTAATATAAGTGCTGGTTATTCTTGGTCTGTGGATCAACTGTCACCTTGTGCCACCGACCATTATCCCGTGCATGTTCGCATTGGTAAGCCCTTATGTAACAACTCCACTGGTAGGCTATCAGGATGGAAAACTGAAGATGCAAACTGGAGTTCTTTTAAGCATTCACTAAGTAAAGTATCGGAAACTGATGTAGTTAGTGAAAATTTGGATGAGTTTAATGATGCAATTTTAGGTAACATTCCCAGAGCAGCCAAAAGCCGTATGCCAAAGGCATCAGGAAGACCTTGTCCAAAACCTCATGTTCCCTGTGGAATGAAGAATGTGAGGAAGCCATAAAAGCTCACAAGAAAGCTAAAAACAGAGCAAGACGTACGCTACTCTATCCTGATATAATAGACCACAAGGACAGGAAGGCTCAAACTCAAAAAATAATCAAGAGAACCCAGAAGTCATATTGGCGTACGATGTCCAGGTAACATGGACCAAAGTTATCAAACGCTTCAGGATTATCTTTAATAAGATGTCCAGGTAACATTCACTAAAGTTACCAAACGCTTCAGGATTATCTTTAGTACGATGTCCAGGTACCATGGACTAAAGTTACCAAACGCTTCAGGATTATCTTTAGTACGATGCCCAGATAACATGGACTAAAGTTACCAAACGTTTCAGGATTATCTTTAGTACGATGTCCAGGTAACATGGACTAAAGTTACCAAACGCTTCAGGATTATCTTCAGTACGATGTCCAGGTAACATGAACCAAAGTTACCAAATGCTTTATGTATGTCTTTACCACGATAACTAGGCAAAACCTGGATCAAACGTTAGCAAACGTTTTGGAATACTTTGGTAGCACGATAACAGTTCTATCCTGACATTCACAAGACTTTGATTTTGAGGGAACCTGAGCGCATGGGGTAACCCAAATTTGGCAAGTTACTGACCAACTTTCCCACCTACGAAATACCTCACACCACACTAGCGGAAGACAAAGGATCTTCAACTACCATTGAGTGTTATTTATTGTCAAAAATGCCCTAAAAACCTTTGATGTCATACTTGGGTATAAGCCAGTTTCTTCAAGTGGTGCTCGGGTTGAACCTCCGACCTACGAATGCGCGCATTGCATTAACAAAAGCACATGGGCATTTATTATTGTTGTACAACAAATGCTAGAAATTTAGCTCACTTATATTTTCTTAGGTGCATTTGTCTATATATTGACCATCGCTCCAAGTCATGTAACATCTCAAGGGCACCACAGACTCCCATAAGGAGAACGAAATATAATGTACTGGTTGTAACTGCCAGTGGTTACTATAAATTACACCGTTTCTGCGAGTTTGAAACGGAATTTTATTCCGTTTCCTGTCAGTTCACAAATTAACTCCCGTCTGATGTGCCTTATCTAGGTGATTTAAGCATGGCAAACTACGTTTTATTTCTTAAATATATTTGATCTATAAAAACTCTACATTAAAGGCGTAGCAACGTCATTGTTTTTCAGTGTTATTAAAATTGTGTACAATTATATAAGTTGTGGAGTTATTTGTGTGAAATGAAGCATGTAGCTTGACAACTTTATGATAAAAGTGGTATTAAAAAGAATGCCTTTTATTTGTGATATATAATAACAAAACACACTTGTTATTGTAGGAAAAATATAAAACATAGAAAACTGAAATTCATTTTGGATCAATATCAGAAAAGAGATGAAATAAACAGATCTGTTACAGCAGTTCAAATATAGCATGTTTGCAATTTATACGGTAGTATTATTTTTAATTGTGGCTATACGCTTCGTCCGCTTATATTTGAATGATCCGTGCAGCTCTATATCAAAAATATAACACGGTAGATACAAACTTCTCAGAGAATATGGGCATACACACACATTAATCTTAATTTTTGCAGACATTTGTTCAAAGATGTATTCATCACTAACCTGCGCATCATTATCGTATCGTTAAATAAATATGCATGCATTAGATTAATGAATTGGACATACCGTAACGATGCAACGTCTTACATAGGTCACTTAGCAACACGCTGGGTATTTCCCTACTCACACTTAGAACCTCCATGGCATTTTCTCAATCATCAGTTCTTAGCGGAGGGGAATGCACTTTTACTGAACTACAATCGGGTCCTGTTACAATCAAATCGAACATTTCTAGTCCACGATCTAAGCAAACACTTCGAACACACAGCCATGTTCGCCATCTCTAACCGGTTTGCGCATGAGCGTGGTGCGGAATTTGGTCTAACAAAAGAACTTCGACTGGAGGTAAGTTATTGAGAAAATGCCAGGTTGGAAACTCTACGGAGATTCTGGGTGCGGATAGGAAAGTACCCAACGTTTTGCGAAGGGGATTCTGTTTAAGAAATAAAACGTAGTTTGCCATGCTCAAATCACCAAGATAATTCACGACAGGAGTTGTCCACTGTTTGAGAACGAGGGGACCAGAAAACACCAAAAACGACTGCTCTCTGCTTTTTGATAAAATATAACGATCTACGTTGTGCTGTTTTGATTTTTGGCAAGTTCATGCCAATGGAGTGGGTGGAAAATAAATCATCCAATCAGAGCGAGGCACGTAACAATTATTGACCAATAAATGCACACTTCCCGCCAGCACCTCTCCATGTCAGGTCGAGCTCTATATTTGAACATAACAGTTTTGCGATGACAGGGGAATCATAATATTAAAACTAATAATAAAAAAAACTGTCAGAAGTGAACCATACATTTCGTAGAGAAACTTGTAGATTCAGTTGAAGCTTAAATGGAGGGTGCTTCCTGAAATGGTAACGTCGCCGGGAATCTGATGGCCAGGTGGAGCCGATTTCGGCAGTCTCAGCCCTACAACTTCTTCAATTAGTGTCATTCTTTGTGTTTGGGTGACTTTAGCCTTGGAGCCAAGCGTGCTGACACAATTCCCACAGGAGTCTCATGACTGGGAGGAAAGAAGGGTTGAGTGTAAAACACTGCTCAAAGAGCGGCGTTGTTCTTCAGACGGCCTCTAGCTGTATGTAACTCTCAGGCTGGATTCGTTCCGGTGGCTAGTGACAGACATTATCACTTGTATTCCTACACCAGCATGACTCAGAACAGTGGCTGAAGCGGCGCGGAGACAGTGGTTTGTGTACCGCCGACTGTCCTGCTTCACGCGAGATATCTGCCATCATCGAGCGCAAGCTGTTCACTCCCAAGGCTTGCTTGTAATATCAGCAATCCGCCGCTTTTTGAGGGGTTACAGGACGTTGAAAAATGTGGACATCGTTGACCATGTTGTAGTTTTCCAGATATAGTACTTAGATGCTTGTTGTTTGATGCCACCTCTTTATATCTTATACACGGAAAAAAGTGACTGTTAGCCACATGATGTCGGTAATAGCAAATATTTTACCTTTAAACTTAACTGTCTGACCAATTATATGTAATTTCGTTTTGCCTCTGTCCTCGGAAAATGTGAGCCATCAAATTTTGAAGAAAACAGACGCTCTGGCAACACAAACCAGAGTTTACAGGCTTCTCTTCGACCTAAAATATAAATTCTTCCACATCGATTTGATGTAAAACTACCGTTAGACTACCCTGACGCGAACATTATTTCTATTCTATTACCTTGGTAGAAGCAAAATGTTTCCGTAATTATAACAAAAACGACATTGCGGTATAGATGAACAGCAGAAAACGCCCCCACTTTCCCTGACACGTTGTTTTCGTCCAACCGAACGTTCTGAACGGGCGTGACCTAATTCTGGACGAAACCATGACATGTTTTACAGGGGGTGTTAAAACGCGATGCTAAATATTACGGACGTGCTTCACGATTAGAATGGAATAATAAAAAGAATACGTTTGTTTCTCGAAAACAATTCCAACTATAAAATATAGCACTATAAAGTAAAACATCTGCAGGGTTGCTTTCATATTGTCCTGCTTTCAGCTAAGACGCTGTTATCAGGGTGGGCTTCGGTAAGACAGGCACGGTGTCAAACAGCGACAAATACTGACAGTGAGTCGGGGAGGTCGCTCGTTGCTGGCAGCGAGAGTTCGGGCAGGTCAAAAGTTTCCCCAGACTCTGTCTGACAGAGCTAAAGGAGCTGGAAACCTCTGGCATCAGCAAAACGAAAACAAAAGTGGGGAGTTCAACTGTTTAAACGTAATTACTGAATTACGTACGAAAAAATAATAACTGAAACACACAAAATTAGGTTACCAATAGTTTGATACTGAATTTTATTTGGTTTGCTTGTGTAAATGCTTTGTGGTCGTGTTGTATTCTGTATCAAATTCAGTAACACTGGGTAACGAATGTTGGGATAATGGAACACTTCAGTTCACATTTTCAATTCAATGTTAATTTCTCAACATATGTTGATAAATAACAAAACAATAACAGCATCATAGATATGTGTTTTATGCTTATTATAAGTAAGCAAATAAATATATTATAATTTATATGTTCAAGGTATCACGAGGATAAATATGATTTGCGTTTGTAGTATTGTGAAATACAATGGATGGCTATCACAATTTAAATTTGTAATGACGCAATCTGTACAAAGTTATATGTACATTAAACCAGCCCCGTGCACATGTTTCACTCAGTGTGCCGTACCATTTGCGTAAAATATATGCGTCACACTCATGCATAAAGGTCACATGATGTACCAAATTTGAAGATCTGGGTCAACGGCAATATATTGGCGGCAGTCAGACAAAAGCGTTTGCGGACAGAAAACATGAGTAAACGGACTGAACATTGTAGGGAAAAAAACAACAGTTCAACACGGATAAAAATCAGACAAGGAGTGAGAGTTGAAAACGACGATCTGCAGCTAGTCCGCTATCCCGAGGATGTGCAGTTGATGTGAACTCTGCTGTTATGTATTGTTGCATTGTTGAACAACCCTCCAAAACTTTGAGGCGTGCCATTTAGAAGGTATTGCTACTGTTACGTGTAACATTACAGTCGATAGCGTCGGGCATTTGCACTGGGAGTGGCGTGACTGACATGGGAGTATTTTCTCTCAACGGCATTTTCACTTTCAGAATTTTCTGATAACACACTTGAAGCATGCAGGATAATGCTGATTTTACGGCGTTTTGAAACGGACCTTTTGGTGACATAACTCCCTACACTGGATTCATTGCGGTGGCCTGTCACAGACATAACGTCCATCACAGAAAGCCCGGCATCAGCAAGAACTGTGGCTGTCGTAGCCCGGACGCAGTGATTCGTTTGCCGGCGGCTAAGTTTTGCATCGCGGGAAATCATGGATCCGATCGTTTTGTGACCCACAGGTTGATTGCCGTACCATGGTTTGTGGTCAACTGGGACGTTTAGGAGAGGCCGCTGAAAGTAGGACTCGCAGGAAGAATTATCAAGTCCGTATGTAAAAAAAGAAAAAAAAATTCGTGAAACGATTACTATCTCTTATTGTGTAGCATTCAGACGTCCCCATGTGCTAAAAACATCTGTATCTTGATACTTTTCTCCTTTAAAATAAACGTTCGCTTCGACAGAAAAAAATCGTCATTTTGTTTCTTTGTTTATATTTGTCGTCTGCTTTATTCAATGTAAACAACGACATCTATCCACCCATACAACGACAATAGACCCGCCCAGAAGCCAAACGCTTCTGTCTCGTGATGGGGGGTATCTAACGACGTCGATAATGTGTACTTGGCACAGAGCCAAGCATTGCGTTGTACGTAATAAAAAGGAATCGAAGGGTAATAGAATAGGGGTTATATCGTTAGCAAACAACGTTTAATTCATTAGGCTACATTTACTCGACTGGAGCCGAGTCTTTTACAGCAGACGTATCCCGCAAACTGCCTATTGTATATTAACTGCTGATAGACGTTAACCTATCGCTTTTGGGTATTCTCAGAAATGAAATTTATTTGAACTCATTTTACCACATACACGAGTCGTTCAGCTTTACTTTCGGAGCGATTACGTTAGGCACATGAATTGGTGTCATCCAAAAACGTTTGAATAGGAATTCACACTACTCGCTGTATTTCAATTATTCCTAACAGATACAAGGAAATTGGCATCCCCTGGCACCTTCACAATGAACAATAATTAACCATGAAGGAATGGGCCTATACTGACACTGTGATATTACTACAACTGAAACCAACTTCGAACATTTAGTTTCAAATATTTTGTTTTGTGCAGATTTAAGTTTTCGACTTAAGCACCTAATGGCCTTGTGAAACTTGTGAAAGGATACACTGCCGTGATGTGATATGATTGCAAAAATGTACACTTGATATAGCTTGATTAACTGTGTATTTTTAAACTCGGATGAAAATAACTCTTACCAGTGTGTTACAATATTATGATTAATGTTGCAACTTTAACGACGTTTGTCGTGTTTTCTTACTGCAAAACCGTGGTCTTTACATACCGTACAGACATTTATCTTTGCTTTTGTGTGACCAATTTGTCCGTAATCTCATACCAATGATAGCGTCTGTCATTTTAGAATTTCAGGACAAAACTGCATTTACGGCAACGCACCCTCTCCTTGTTTGCTGAAATTTTTGAGAGTATATCTTGTTAACCGTTGCGCCTTTCTCCAGGGAACAAAAACATCCTTATAGCAGTTGTTACGCAAGACCGCTTCACAAATCATCCATAGAGATGCATACAAATACAATATTCCTTGATGGTGTAAATATCCCACTGCAAAAATAAACATTGTTAAACATGTGGATAATTTCACACAGGGTGAATGACAAAAGAGATATAAAGACCATGACAGCATAGACGTAATCATAGTAACATTCAGCCCCGTGTGAGGTTTCCTTTTTATTTTTGATTTCCCTTATGTAATGGTTATGAGCCACTCTGTGGCAAAGATCACTTAACTCTTGTGAACAATACAGATATGTCATCTCTGAAAATGACACCTGTTGTTGTCTCACTTGGTGCTCAGCACTGAAACGTTAGAATAAAGAAGCGAAACTGGTTGGCCTGGTGCCAGTATAATGTGACTGCATAGGTGGGGTGTTATGTTTGGTGTCTTCGACATGACACTTCTGTGGCAGCAGCACTTTGGCAGCATGGACACGCCTGACCACAGGAAGACACTGTATATGTACGCGCACCTAATGACTCCTCGTCGTCAGGTGACTGAAAAATTGTTAAGTACGACGTAAAACCCCAAGCATACATACATACATACACTTCAAATTATTAACCCTGGGAGGTTAGCGTGCCAGCGCGGCGAAATGACACAGAAGCCGCTCATAAATGCAGTCGCTGTGAGTGCAAGGCCAGCACATGATGGCTTCCTCTGCGGTAGTAAGGAGAAAGGTCTGCCTTCAACCTGCTGATGGTTGAGGTATCCCCGGACTCGTTTAAATGAGTGCCGCGAAAAACATCAGTCAAATAAATAAATAAATAAATACTGTGTAAATGCAACAAATAAATAACTATATATGTGTACCCAACAAGTGACATTCACCAACAATACGGAGGTCCGTTACACCGTGTTTTGTAATACTACACCAGTAATGTAACACATACCTTGTAATGAAAAAATACGCTAGTAATGTAACACACACCGTGTAATGTAATAATGTACTAGTAATGTAACACACACCGTGTAATGTAATAATGTACTAGTAATGTGACACACGCCGTGTAATGTAATAATACACTAGTAATGTAACACACACCGTGTAATGTGATAAAAATTTCCGTCTCATGTAGAATCATACAGTAATGTAATAAAATTTGTCGCGTGATGTAATAAACCAGTCTCCTGGTTATGTATTAAAAAATTTACGTGCAATGTAATTTTCAATTTTTAAACGAGTTTTGAAAAAAAAACACGTTTTATGTAATACCAGCGAGCTGTATGTCTGAACTGAAGCTTGCAGTGACTTTATGAACATTAATTAAGGGGTCAGTTTCACAAAACTTCTGTAGCCGTTTAAGTTCTGTTAGTAGACAAAGGGTCATTTACCCGACTACAACAAGCAGGATATGAAAAAAATTGTCTCTGTCGTTTCCCACACGTAAAACCGTCTAAAGCTTAGCTGCTCTTCATTACCGGCTATGTGGCCACTCTGCATCAAACTGACTGGTAGACTTCATTATGATTATTGTTAAACTGGCTTCAGATGTAAATAATTTCTTATTCATTTTCGTTTTTAAACGAAACGAAGGTTGGTCTCTCACAACAGACATTCGAAACAAAATAACAACACATTATGAGTTTTGGTGTTTTATTACCTTCATTTGCTCACAGAGGTAGATTTATTCCTATTTTTCTCCAGTCAATAAATGAACTTTTAAGAAAGGCACTCTTGTAACACTTCAAACGACAACTTTCTTTACTGCTAGCCACTTTCGTATGTGACTTACTGTTTGGGGCTATCTTTCAAAATTTAAGACAAAAACATTTAATCTATAGCCAAATAGTTTTCTTTGTAACGGGTTAGACAAAATTTCTGGTCTGCTAACTCAACTAGCCGTCTAAGCTTAGCTATTACACGTCTTCCGTTTCACAAGAAGACTGTTCGGTTAATTTTGGATCTAAATTTTTGCTCATGCGCCAAGCACAGTTTTATAAAATCGCTCTATGACGTCATCAACTGCTTACACAACTAATCCGTGTAAATCCACATAGGAGTTCAAATATGCAAATAGAGAATAAATGAACTTTGAATTCTTGAGAACAACATTAAACATCAATAAAATAAACATAAAATAAATCAGTTAAATATTTAAATGTAACATGAATCAATTTTATTCAAGATGGTTTGAGAAATGATGGTTTGTTAACACAGTTGATTGGACAATGGTGTGTATTTATGTTCTCTTTCTTTAAATGAAAGTCAACTGCTTATTTCATACCTTGTTACAACGTAATCTCTCTGAATTGCTTGATTGAATTTTCCTCCCATTTCAAACAGCCAAAAATAAAAAAGAAATAAAAAAAATATTTTATTTTCGAAAAGACTGAAGCAGACGTTTTTACTTTAACGGGTTTTGATGGGTTTTGAAATCGATATACTGACATCAAGATTGTACTGTTTTTAACACCTTTTGTGATTATAGACATTTGTGGGTTTATCAATGGAAATTCCCATCTATCGTGCAGGTTTAAAATCCGGCTCGCCTCCGACACACGGCCTGCGCCATACATCCACGCCCAGCTGTACAAGTTCGGTGAGCACGACAGTAGTTCCCGGACAGGATCATGTACGGGTGAGCAAAGCGTACATGGTTCCATCTGCAAATAAAAACAATGCAAGACTGATATTCTTGATACTGAATATTATTTTACTTATCCGAAGGCGGTCAATGTAAGCCTGTCTATAGTTTCCTATGGACGAAATCAAAGCTAAAAGGGAGATAAAAAGTGATTGTATAAAGGTTGAACCAGAACTACCCAGACGTTGTAGACGGTGAGTCCCGTAGGAAAGCTTGAAGCTTGTTTCAAGGGTACACAGTGAAGGACACACCTGCACCTGGAGTTATTATTTTGACTTACGGGTTTCTGATAAAGCAGTTCATCACTCTGTACCCCCGTGGGCATTGGGCAATAGGCGTACGCAGCCATCTTCCACTTGTCACGATGGTGATGACTGCTTCATCTATGGCCACACGCACACAGGTTGCAACTGCCTGGTAGAATGTCGAAAAACAAACAAAATTAAGTTGGTGATGACTTACACAGCATTAACAGTCTACCCATGCCAACTCGCTATGCTTTCACATGGCGGAAGGTAAGATTGCGGCGCTCCGTGAAAAGTTATGCTTTGACAGTGTTCCTATAGGTGTTTTCAGTAATATAGTTAAAGACGTACAGCATTGAGAGTAAAACCAGAGCAGTGAGCGAATGAGTGCTTGGGGGTTTAACAAGGTGCTCAACAATTCTTCAGTCATGTGACGACGAAGGAATCCTTAGGGAGTATGCAATGTACCTCCTTGTTGCAGGACGGATTTCCACCACTCTTTTATGTAGTTCTGCCTAACTGAGATGATTTACCGAAGGCAAGTAAGCTGCCCCTCCCGAGCCATTATTACTGATACGGTTCAACCAGTCGTTGCACTAACCCCTTCATGCTGAATGCCAGCCGAGCAGCGAGGACAGTGTGATAGCTGTCACACGCAACCGATGAAATGCATCTTCTAGTCAATTTACCTCAGTCAGGGTTTTATTCTAACTGTTAGGGTAAATGCATAGATAGTAACAATAAACAAGCCCTCTAGCACCATGGGTTAAGCAGAATTAGGTAAAAAAATGCAGTGATGTTAACTGCAGTTTACTAAACCTTCACTGGTCTAGAATTACTCAAAATGCTGTGTTGTCATGACATCAAAACAATGGAAATCGATCAGGCTCCGGGTACCCACAGTGTCCTGATTTATATAAGAAGACAACATAATTAAAAACTTACAGCATAGAGAGTAAAATAAGAGCAGCGACGACAGTGTGATAGTTGGCAAGTGGTCACACCCAACCGGTGAAATACGCCCTCTTATAAAACCTCCACATATTATGTGTGGGTTTTACTTATTGTGTGTGGGTTTTACTTATTGTGTGTGGGTTTTACTTAGAATTCATGTAGGAACTCACAGCGTATAACTTTATTCGATCGCTGCGAGCACTGCAAGCGGTTCCGTACAATCTCACTTTCCACCAGTTTAAAACTTAGCGAGTCCTAGAATTGTGTTCATTTTTTAATTGTTTTTGAACGGACTTCGATGTATAAATTATTATCTAACGCCATAATCACGAATTGGTCACAAATACGAGGGTAATCAGTTTTATGGTTTGAGGAAACCGGATTGGCTTTTAGGGTAATTTATATCCTATGCCTATTATAGCATCATATCGTAGGCCTATTATAGCATCATGTGTAGCCATGCTAGGTGCAAACCCCTTACCCTCTGTCCGGGACCTCCAGCACTGTTAACAGCCGTACAGGTGCGACCATCCAAAAATACACCGTCACTTCTGCTGGGGTCCGTTGCGGCACAGTTGAGCGGCAAATGACCCCGTGGGCAGCTGACTGTTGATTGGGCATCGTCTTCACTTCCCGACCAGCGGCCCACCCGTCTTCTGTCTGCAAGGCAAGAAATCATGTCCATTTCAATTGTTGATTTAATCCTTTATTTGTACGTCTAAGGGCTGTCGTACATCTATACCAAACACAAAAGACGCGGCAAGGAAACCAACAAACTGCATTTGTTTGGTGACGAAATTCGTTAAGTTTCCATGGAGAAAAAATCGATTATTTCATGGCTGCAAATGCCCACTAAAATGGTGTTTAAATCAGACTAGTTGCTATACGTTAAAGGAAAATGAAAAGGACATTGAACCGAGACTTGCGCGTGTATACATTTAACTTACCGTTTGAGATAAAAGGTACCCCAAGTTCAAAATGAAAAGGCAGCCCGTTTTTGAAAATTCTAAATCATGTATAAATCCTCGTACATTTACTCTAGCCTTTGGTATATACTCATGTGCATGTAAAATCTGGCCTAGGTCTTTTCAAAGCATTGGAGGCTGGTATTTTCAGGTTACATTTGGCTCTCTAGGACTATAAATTAAGCACTTTATAGGCAATTTAGTTTCAAATTAATCACAATTTTATTGGTTCCATTGGACCAAGTTTTAAGAGATGTAAAGTTTTTGTTCTATTCTTGCGCCCTTAACACTTACCGCATCTGTCCAGATCGCAGTTTACGTTGGATGGCCAGTCGCAAACCTTCGTGTTGATGTTGAAGTACAGACCGGCAGGGCAATCAAGGCGGTTAGGAACGCCATTTACGCATTGGTAGAATCTTCCACAGTTTTTGGGGTCCTCTAGAAACTCCACTCCTGGGGTGCACTCTACTCGACGTTGATCTTGATCGTCTTCATCATTCTCAACATCGGCGATGTCGCCTTCGTCAGCGGTGACTGCCTCCTCTTCCGGCACCTCTGGATACTCCTCCTGTACGGACTCCTCGGTTCCCTGGGGCTCCTGGGTTCTCTCGGGTGCCTGGGTCCCCTCTGGTACCTGGGTTCCCTGAGGTTCCTGGGTTCTATCGGGCTCCTGGGTTCCCTCGGGTGCCTGGGTTCCCTCGGGTACATGGGTTCCCTCGGGCTCCTGGGTTCTCTCGGGTGCCAGGGGTCCCTGGGGTACCTGGGTTCTCTCGGGCTCCTGGGTTCCCTCGGGTGCCTGGGTTCCCTCGGGTACCTGGCTTCCCTCGGGCTCCTGGGTTTTCTCGGGTGCCTGGCTTCCCTCGGGTACCTGGGGTACCTGAGTTCTCTCCGTCGCTTGGGTGTCTTCTGGCGCCTTAGATGTTAGCCGGGCCGCGTTGGCCAGAGACAAGGCAACAAGGAAAATGCTCAGTAGAGTAAACTTCATCATACTGAAGAGATGGTGGTCGTCTAAAGGCCAATAATGAAACGTTTGAAGCTTTTAAAGAAAACTTACATCGTAAATAATCGTCATAGAATGGCCTGTACAGTTTTAATTTATGACAACCTCGGCAGTTTGAGTGTCAGGCGGAGTTGTTCACGCCTGATAGATAATGAAACTATTTATTACATGTGTTTATTACTTTACCTCTGTACTTTACCTCTGACCGAAAACAATGGTTATATGGAGATTGATCACTTTCCCCTTCAAGTGGTGGCAGAAGCCTTTTGAGAGGTTGAACCTGAGTGAAAAAGATGTGTAAGTGTGAATGATAGGGTCGTATGCTTACCAGAGTCATTAATATTTTACGGTATATATAAATACAAACATACAAACAATATACATTTACCTTGTGATTGTAACTATCATCCACAGATGTTTCTTTGATGTTCTATTGCGTGAAATTTCGTGATCTTTTCGTAATTATAATGCAAATTGGGACCTCCGTGGCCGAGGTGGCCAGCGTGTCAACCGTCCAGCTCAAGCTGGCTTACTCTCCCAGCGTACTTGGAATGTCTGACAGCAACCTGCGGATTGTAGTGGGTTTCCTCCGGGCTCTACCTGGCTTCCTTCCTTCCTAATGCTGGCCGGCGTTGTATAAATAAAATATTCTTGAGTACGGCCTCAAAAACTCCTATGAAATAAACAAATAAATATATTAATGATTGTAAATTTCCTTTTGTCAAGGTTTTTTGAATGCCTTTGGCTTTTTTTTAAATGAATGTAGATGTTGTGAATTCCATTTTGCGGTACAGCAGATCTAAGGAATTATCTAACAAGGTAATCACGTAGGATACGTAAATGGATATAATTAACATAGTTAAAATTTAGAGATTATCCTCTTTTAACGTTTAATAAAACAATCACGTTTACTGCACTGTTTGTGTGGTGAAAATATGCACCACATTACTATGTAAATATTTCATGTATATTAACTATTGAAACACATCTCACATATTTTTTATGAATTCACATTAGGACACATTCATGAACTGCAACAGGAATCTGTTTATAAACAAAACGCTTATTTTTGGTGTATAGATGTCTGATACACAACACGGTGGTTTAAACGTATAACGTCGGTGTGACGTACCTTTGCGCCGTGACGTCTTTGCTTAACGGTACGCTGGGTTAAAGCTCTCCATTTAACCATAAACTGGAATATACAATAATGAAACTTATTCACAAAACACGACTTTAATTACGGTACCAAACTTATCGTGTAGATCATATAAAATAAGTATTTCAGGTAATAATAATTATCCATTATGAATAATACTAATCTTTCCATTCAGCCATACATTAGTTTATCCCACCGAAACGGCATCACGTCAAATAGCGACGCACCATGATGTCAAAACTCATAAACTCCGTATTGGTAGAAGTTAGCTCAAAGCTTCCAGCGAAATTTCTAAGACAGAGTTTTTTGCCCCTTACTTAATGAAGCTTTACCCCATACTTTTTGTATTGCGTAGTAGAGAGTGGTGTCTGGTGTGGTCCATGTGTCTGGTGTGTTCCATACTGACCAATGGATACGTAACCGGTGAATGCAGTAAACGAAAGGGTCCAGCATATGGCATGGAAATATCTCACCTTGTAGCATTTATTACATCTCGCGTGGCGCATGTTACGATTTCAATCATCGTCACAAATTATTACTTGTAAAAAATATAATGTGTCATGGTTATTCCGTCAAAAGCCTTCACTCTGATTTCTTCCGTTTTACGGTCAGTATAAAATTCTCTTTGCAGGTAAATACCAACAAAGCTTCCAGAATCTGTAGCACTCTGTTTCATGATTGTGTCTATAATTCCGTTTAACCCGAGGCTAGGGGTAATATATCCATCTCGCATAGAATTAGCTCTCCAAGCTGGATATACGAACAGTTGAAATCAAAATGCAACTGAGATACATATTTTATTATCGACAATTTATATTCCACCATAGTACAGGTTTTGAATACTGATTTAACGCATTCGTCTGGACTACACCTTGCGTCTCTCCATCATCGTTGAATACAATTTATGGCTACTTGTTACACGACCTGTAGTACTTGTTATTTCACAGAACGCTGGGGAAACCCACGACCACCCGCACCATGCTGGAAAACTTTCCCCACATACGGTTGAAGAGAAAGCTAGCATGAGCTAGACTTTAACTCACAGCAACCGTTGTGGTGGGAGGCTTCTGGACCATGTGCTGGCGTGCTGATCCTTTAGCCCACTTAGTCCACCTGAGTACAGCTGACTTCGATGTTGGGGGCACTGCCGCCGGTGAGGCTGCGCTCGCCGTGGCACGGAGATTTTCATTCGTGTATTCCTTCCCGAAAAACAGAAGTAATAATAAGGTCCTGAATTCTAATGAAACATTTTTGGTCCCACATGCGAAATCCTATCTCTTTGTAATATGCGACACTCAGTGCCTACCATCCGATGCGATCGTGTAATGTCTACGTTTGTGTTGTTTTGGTGGCCAACTTGGCTAGAATATCTGCACGATTTTGGAACTTCAACTACAGGTACACTCCTACACGTAGCTTTAGTCTTTAGGCTTCACAATTCATGCAAGAAAGATCTTTCATGTTTTACAATGAAAAAAATCAACGATAGTTGAAAGAAAAGAAATTATCCAGATGTTTTGTTCTGTCAAGGCCCCATGTTATTGTTTCTGGGTCTTACTAATTAAATTTAGGATGATGCTTTTCATATTTGGATTTAATGAGCATATATCACGTGACTCTTCGTGGGTACTCAGTGCAGATAATATGTGTACATGAACGATCTTTACTCGGGATGTCTCTTCGAAGCAAACACCTATTTTTGTCCTGCCATTTTATTGGTAATGAGAAGGTGGGCGATGTTTCGGCCCTGTGTAACGACAATGTTGCCCCCCATAGCCAAATATTCGAAACGACAAACTACCCCATTGTCTTCAACCAGCAATATGTGTCAGTAATTCACCAAACATCGGTGATTAGTCAAACTACTCGGTCTGCTGCGCCTAATAATGTGTGGCAGGTGCGGCAGCGTTTGTCCTGATTAAATATGACATGATGACCTGGGGTCCATATGTAATCAAATCAGATAATTTAGTGTAACGCTGACTATTTATTGCTGTGCTTCTAGGAGCAATATATGAGTACTGAATTCTTGCCTTGTTTCCTGTCTCAATAAAACGTGATAAAACGGGGAAGATCCCAGAAAAGTACACTTCACAACTCTTGGAAAAATATATAGGTTCATTTATTTATATATCTAACATTTAATTATCTACTAGTATTCATTAGTTATTTTCATTGACGTTTATTTAACGCCGTGCTTAAGCATATTTCACTGATGCTACAATGGCCAAATTGGTGTGCCGAGGAAATCGGATTGTCCAGAATCAACCAACACCATTTCTCGGGTACCTGACTTCAACGCGTGACCCTTCCTGGCGCTTTTAACGAAGTCACCATTATGACGGCATTGAACAAACGGATTCAGACGATATAATTGACAGATTTCCTTTGTGTGTCAACCCGGGATTTGAGCCTGGAACGTCAGCACTCTGTGGACGAGGGAAATTCTCTCTAGTTAGTGCTAGTACATGAACAATGAAAAGCGGCTCTCGTCGCCACGCCGAAACAGGGAGTTGTGGATTTGATATCTGGATCACTTTGACTAATACAAACTTTCTGAACTGGTTGGTCCAGCAAAATGTCCTCAAAACTGAGACTTGGTGGATTGAATGATTGAACACTACTCGACCCTGATCTGGATCGTCTTCATCATTTTCAACATTGGACATGTCGCCTTCGTAGTGGTGTTCGCCGCCTCCAGTGGCACTATTGGATATTCCTTCCGGATGGGCATGATTTGTGATTGTTACTACAATCACGAGCTGCCTCTTTCTTAATGGATTCTTATATAACTTCAACAACTTTAAAGTGAACAGTTTGTCAGTGCTAGAGGAGAGAAAGCATTCAAAATGTTTCGTTGACATTGTCTAAAATGTTAAAAATTAAACACTTTATAAGGTGCTAGTGTTGATAAAATGTAAGTGTTGATAAAATGTGAGTATTAACAAAATGTGAGTGTTGATAAAATGTAAGTGTTGATAAAATGTGAGTATTAACAAAATGTGAGTGTTGATAAAATGTGAGTGTTAATAAAGTGTGAGTGTTAACAAAATGTGAGTGTTGATAAAATGTGAGTATTAACAAAAAGTGAGCGTTAGATCACAAGATTGCTAACATATAAAACATAAAGACAAAATATGCATGGGCATCAAACAGTGTTAAGAGTACAACTATTTCCTAGCACCTTATAAAGTTCAACACTCACATTTTGTTAATGCTCACATTTTATCATCACTCACATTTTGTTATCACTCACATTTTATGAACACTCACATTTTGTTAATACTCACATTTTATCAACACTCATAGTTTATCAACACTCATATTTTCCTAACACTCACATTTTATCACCACTCACATTTTATCAACACTCACATTTATCAACACTCACAGTTTATCAACACTCACATTTTGTTAACATTCACATTTATCAACACTCACATTTTATCAACTCTCACACTTTGTCAACACTCACATTTTATCAACTCTCAGACTTTGTTAACACTCACATTTTACAGTATATAATATGTATCATTTTGACACCTCAAAATGTAATGACAATTTAACACCTGCGTTAAATAAATATCCCTTTCGATTATTTAAATGCCGAATACAAATTTTCTTTTCTTCCTTCTTTTCCAAGGCTATCAAAGAATGGAAATCATTGTCTGTTCATGTCAAGTACTCTTCTCTGAATAAGGTTAAGACATTTTTGATACTCTAAAATCAATATCAACCATGATCCAACATCCGTGCATATTTCAGTTGACACTTTTCCCTCTACTCTACTAGGTAGGATGAGAATGGGACTGAGCCCTCTTCACGGGGATTTCTTTAAATACAACAGTATAGACCACCAATCCTGTAATAAATGTAGTCACGCAAATGAAAATACATGTTATTATTTCTTTCATTGCTTTGCTTATGCCACTCATAGAAAGCACATGCTTCAAATTATCTTCTGAGTGTTAACTCATGAGGTTCATCCCCCTATATTTTTGCCAAGTTAATCTTGACATATTTGCACTATATTCATATTTGGATCACCTGAAGTCAGCATGTATGAAAATAAGTTGATTTTAAAATATGAACATAATTCTGTAAGAATGTCCGATAGGTTCACCAACCAAGCAAGGCATTAATATGATTTGATTTTGATCTTACTTTTTGTTCCCATTACTGTGTAATTTGTTCTCTAAGTTGAGGAGATCCTCTCCTGGCTATTAGGTTGGGTCCAATGATACATACTCTTCTCATGTTTTTAAAAACTGCGGTACATTGAATACAATTTCCACAGAGTTGTTCAGACTCAAGTGAGACAGAAGTTTCGTTTCCTTTACTCACTGGCAGCCATGCTTTTAACAAAATAATCTGCTGCAATGAAATAAAACATTTTAGCCTCACATAAACAAAAAATTTTCTGTTAAATGAAACAGATTATTTGTTTTTAGTGTAACCAGCATTCTCCAAATCTAAATGTATATTAAAACAATAAACCTTGCACTCCTTTAAAATTGCATCAAAAGTTTTGGTATGTCGATCAACTATCATGACTGGCTATTTGTAACTATTCACATGCATCGTCAATTCCCTAATTTCTTCATTGTAATAATGAAGAGTAAGATTTCTCCCTTTATCTTACTCTTCATTATTACTGACTGTATTACTTCCTGATATCCACCATGAGTATTGCGCATTGCATTAAATCTGTCAAATCAATCAGTCAACCAATAATCAAATAAATAACCGACACTTTTCCGATTGTGGAGTTTTTTTATGTGATAACGTAATTACTGTTTTTTTTGTGAAACAGTCGCTTTGCAACTATCCCTTAGTACTACAAAGACTCTACTACATTAAATGGAGGGCACCCTTTGTTGTTAGTTAATTTGTGAGATAGTTACAGGTGAGTCCATCAGTTTCAGCAGTGTACATTGATTTGCACTCTTCCATACTAATATGAATATATGAATTGTGTTGAGTGTTTTAATATTGTCTAACTGTCAGCCGTAAATTGCCCCAGCCCCTCCCCCCAAAAATTCAACATGCGGTTCAGGTTTTGTTATGTACCACTAATTGTATATGTGTCTTGTAAATATGTTAAATTGCTCAGAGCTGCATTTTCCTACCGTAGCTCTAATGCTTACATGAGTATTCTGATTGTACATGCGTCTGTTATATACTTATCAAGAAAATCCTCAGGTACAGATCTTCTGTACTGCAATTTCATTTCTTCTATCCAATCTCACAGTAAGAGTACAGTAAGATGTTTTTCCGATTCTTTTTTCTGCATAAGTTTGTAAACCTAAAACAGAAGACAGAATGGGAAAATGGGACTTTCATGGGGCTAACTGGGTTTGAATCTATCATTACCATTTGCTATTGGCTGGATTGAAGCATTGTAGTCGGACAAGTACAAACCTCTACAAATAGGCCTATGTACGCTTTATAGTATAGTTATCCAAACATCCGTGATAAAATGGGTATATACGACTCATAAATCTGCCCTCTTATGGAGAATACAATAAGTTCAACCTTGAGTATATACATACCATCAAACTCCCAGGCGTTATCCACAGCGTGTTGACGCGGTCTGTGATGTGGACATATGTACTTACATCTCCCGCACAGAACACACGTCTGTTTATAGTAAACCTTTCTGTGGTGAAAAATGGCATCATTTGCCTAAAACCAAAATGTCTTGCAAGCTATAAAAGTCACTAATTTCTTACTACATAGATTTATTTATTTGTTTATTTGATTGGTGCTTTACGCCATATTCAAGATTATTTCATTTATACGACGGCGGCCAGCATTATGGTGGGAGGAAACCGCGATTACGATATAGACATCTCATACACAATACTCTTCGACTCACGGAACGCTGGGTTAAATCACAGCATTTGTACACTACAGGGTGTATACAATAATCAAAATTACTCACAAAACATGACTTTAAATACCAAATTTAACTTGTAGATAATAATAGGTAGATAATAATATTCATCCATTATGGATAATAGTAATTATAGTATATACAAACGTAAAAATGCAATGATTTGCTCTACCGCGACGGTGTGATAGGGACTTCACCACGATGTCACAGCAAATTGGGACGTCACCACGATGTCACAGCACATAGGGGCTTCACCACGATGTCACAGCAAATTGGGACGTCACCACGATGTCACAGCACATAGGGACGTCACCACGATGTCACAGCACATAGGGACGTCACCACGATGTCACGGCACATAGAGACGTCACCACGATGTCACGGCACATGGGGACGCCACCAAGATGTCACGGCACATAGGAACGTTCATAGTGATCTGTACATATCCTTCGACAAGGCAAGGCTCTTGGAACGATATTGTACTGTATGTATACACTAATACTACAATGCGGGGCGACAGCTTCGCTGGCCTAGCGGTTACAGCCTTCACCTGGAAGTAGGTAGACCTGCCATGAAACTCGATCGGTTCATATAAATAACGTTAAACACCGTACTTGTTGCTATATATATATCACAAAGCAATGACCCAGAAGCCTCCCATCAACGCGGTCGCTTTGAGTTCAAGACCAGCTCAGCTCATAACGTGAGAAAGTCTGCCAGCAACCTTTGGATGGTCGTGGGCTTCCCCCGGGCCCTAAATACATATATAATATATGGTCGTTACGTCAATGACTAGTGATATTCAACCATGCTGTAAAACAAAGATAAAACTAAATTGTGTGGTAACTACCCTAAATATTATTTGTCTTCTTGAATAAAGGATGTAAATACAAGGCATTTAAGTAGCGGAGAAACGACGAGCAACAATTGATTCTTTCTCAAGAACAGTTGCGAGTTGTTTCTTTTAATTAAACGTGTTTGTAGCAATCTAAGAACTATCGATTCTTTTTCAAGAATAGCGCGGTATCATTTCAAAGGAACAATAAAAAAAGCTTTACAATTAGCGTGAACGATCTTTCGTGCCGCATTATTTGCATAGTGGAATATAATACGTAGCATGGTTGATCTTTCATGACAATGTTACATGAAGTTTTAGTGCAACAGCGTTAGAGCTTTCAGCCTCTGGGAGGCCAGTCGGTTGTATTCTATATAGATTACTACTGGGTGTGTAAGATTATGACAGTGACTCGGTCTATGATTATTTATGCGGGAAAGTAAATCTGAATTGATTGAAGCTTACATATAATCTAGTGAAGTTTGATAGTAGATTATGCAGTCTCTGTAACATTGACACAACCAGACCTCGAGATATCCATGTGCGTAATCAGAATGCCACAAATTAGACCCACGAGTTCACCTTGCTGATCATGTCTGTGCCTAAGAGAATTTGATGACGCTACACGACCTTTTCTCACACTGGCAACATTTGGTGTATTTGAAATGAAGGGAAGAACGAAACTGTTAGAAAATGAAGTTCACATTGACGGGAAACAAATGGATACTTCAAATATAACATTCTTATGATCGGTTTGCCAAAGGATCAACATCACAAAAAAAATCTAAAAGGAAAAGGCTGTATGGTCTTCATTTTGATATTGGAATGTTTGAAAGCCTTGTGTTCGTGAGTTAAACAGATGAAACAGTCGCCTTGGGTTTCCTTTCTCGAAGCGCGCGTAAGGGTCTCCTTATTTCGAGGCGGACGCCCTTAGTATCTGGATTCTGACATGATTATCCAGATCATCCAGATCATCGCGATGATTATCCGGATTCTGAGATGTTCGCGATGATTATCCGGATTCTGAGATACCCTGGATATCCAAATTCCGCCACAGACGACCCGAGTATCCGGATTCTGAAACAGGCGCCATGGGTCTCCTTATTTGGAGGAGGACGCCATGGGATTCTTCATCTGGAGGCAGACATCCTGAGTCTCCTTATTTTGAGAGTAAATCCAGAGCAGACGAGGCCGGCCCTTATGGTGGGACTGACGTTCAAGATCTCCATGTTTTGAGACAGACCTGTGCTTTCGTGTTTATAGGCCGTCGATCAAAGTGTATCCAAAACTACCATGCTAAGCATACGAAACGTTATCTCTTGCTTCAAAACTGGCTCCGTGGTTATATTCCTCATTATTTTGTCCATTAGGCCTAGAAGCAAAATGTGCTCGATCTCCATAAAATTCGACTCTGTGAGTGAATACCGTGGGCACGGGCCTGTTGTGGTTTTCCATACGTTTTGGCCCAGACGGTTTTGTGTCCGTGGCTCTTTTCTTTCGCCGAGATCGCCTGAAAAATGAAATACTAGATAGATATCATAAAGTTGCAGTGTTCATGTGTGGAGATGAAACCAAAGATGAATACCTTAGAGAGAATTTCTTTTTTGTTTGTTTTGAGAAAGGTTGAAAGACCTGTAACCAATAATTCCACATTTTATTTTAGTACCAGCCGTTGAAGAATGTGCTAGAATTTAAACAATGCATACATTTTAACATTAAATCAAAACTTCACCTGTGATACTCTAGCATTCTCTCACCAATGCAATTGCTGTGAGTTCATGTCCAGCTCATGCTGGCTTCCTCTCCCGCCGTACGTGGGAAGGTCTCCCAGCATCCTGCTGGCCGCCGTCGTATAAGCGAAATATTCTTGAGTACGGCGTAAAACACCAAAAAATAAAAAGATAAATAAATAAATAAATAAATTAATTAATTAATTAATTAATTAATAAAATTCATGTAACATGCGAATATCTGACAATCAATAATCTTTTGAAAATGACTGAAAAGGGTAGAACATATTGATATTTTTTTAACTGTCCTTCGATCTGAGATCTGTTTCATTCTTCCCAGATTAGCTTCCAGTAATGCAAACTTGTGCTCTTTCATTCAAATCGAGTCAGCCAGGGAAGATATCACCCCCAAAAAGTGCACCCATGAAAAGGTACACTCGCGGAACATGTGGATTAAAACCATGATGCAGTACATCATTGAAAGGGTGATTTATATCGTGTTTCAGGAAAGCTAAATTTTAAAATTATTTTAATTATGAACAGAAACAACCATTCTGAAGAAAAGAAGATGCTGTTAATTTTGGGAAGAGCATAGAAGTTCTCCAGAGGCATGTAGTTACGTGATTCGGAAATGGCGATTGGCGAAGGTCAAACGACTGGATGCATTTGTTGAGTTTCTGGTATTATTCAGAGATTATATGACTATATGAATTCAGAATTACTTAAAGATCATGGGAAACGTGTTTTTGTGGAACGCAGCACTGGCGCTTGGAGGGCAATGTGAAAGATAAACTGGAAACATGACCAACCTATCTAAGAGCTAACTGTCCGTATAAGCGTCAAATGTGATGCATCTCCTTCTTCAAAAGATATTTCACAGGCTAGCTTGTTCTACGATCATAAAGCTTTATAGAAAGTTCTCAAATACGGTTAATCATTACTTACACCAATACAACAACGACAACAAAGATGATGATGAGGATGGCACAACCACCAGCCACACTTCCGACTATAACACTTAGGAGACTTGACGCAGATGGCGAATCTGCTTGGACAGAAAGAGCGTTAAAAAGATCCAGAATGGCATTTTTTTTAACAAAATTTATCTAACACTGCCTCTTTCGGTGGTGGTGGTGGGTGGTGGTGGAAGATGGGGTGGCTACAATGTCGAGAGGCTAGCGTGCTAGCGCATTACCATGACTAAAGAGCCTTGTACCAGTGTGGTGGTCGTGAGTTCAAGCCCACCTCATCCTGACTTCCTCTTTGGTTGTACGTGAGAAAGTCTGCCCAGTCTCCTCCCACCATAATGTCAGCCGCTCTTGTCTAAGCAAAATATTCTTAAGTACTGTGTAAAACATAACTAAAATAAATAAATAATAAATGAATGAAGTAAATAAATAAATGCATAATGGCTCATTCACATAAGGGTTGTCTTAACAGCAGATTATCGACCCCTGATTGAGATCGCAGGTTCGACGCCAGCTCTTGCTGTTGCGGCCGCGAGTCAAAGCTAAATGAGTACCAGTTCCTCCAAAACACTGACCATAGTTATTAAAGTGATCAAATAAGCAAAGAATCAATACATTTTAGGAATCGCGCAAAAGGATGAAGTTTTCTAGTTAACTATTATAGTTGTATGGTATAACATTTATATTGAGTGTAAGCATATCAACAATCAGTGAAGAATGTTCTGATAATAATGACACAAATGTGATGCGCGTTTCTGACAAGAGTGACTGTTCACACATCTTGCGTATGAGCCATTACTGTTAACTTTAACAATTAATAACAGCCTGAGTAGACAATGGGTGAATGAGTGCTTGAGGTTTAACGTCGTACTTAGCAATTTTTCAGTCACATGATGAGTCCGTAGAGTGTATGTAACGTGCCTCCTTGTTGCAGGACGGATTTCCACCACTCTTTTATCTAGTGCTGCTTCACTGGGACGACTTACCGAAGGCAAGTAAGCCGCCCCGACCGAGCCATTATACTGATACGTGCCAACCAGTCGTTGCACTATTCTCTTCATGCTGAACGCCAAGCGAGGAAGTTACAACTTCCTCTCTTATTTTAAGGTGTTAGGTGTAAACCGACCCAAAGTTGACCCGACGCTGACGTGTAGATAATGCTATATGATAATGCTATATGTCATTAATATACGGAGACAAACCTAAGTCGCATTTCGGACCATAGTAGCCTTTCAAACATCTTGGTTCCCTTTCCGGACAGTACCCGGATATTGGGGAGCACGCCGTTTTTCCCTGGGCACAAAACCCGCAGATCTCAGCACAGTCTGGCCCGTGCTTCCCAGGTATACATTCTGAAATCGCAATAAACAAGTAAAAAATCTCCCAAAATCAAGTGGTATTTTTTTGGCAAACCTCTCTGATCTTATTACTCATCAGGTCTGATACTTTCTGTACAACCAGTCGGTAGCCTATACAGTGGTGTTATTTGCTGTAAAATCATCGTAACGTTGATTTTTTTTTCATGAGCAAGTTCAGATTTATTACAGACAAACGTATCTTCCCAGTATAAAAAGGAAACAGTATGCTCCTGAAAAGAAGACCCTGCTATGTTCGGTAAATTGCCTGATGTCAGTACAGCCAGCTAATGCGGAAATGAAAACGAACAGGACGCCGAAAGACGACGATTTGGCTCATTGAGGTCGTCCTCAGAAACTGCCGAACGCACTGAAATATCTTTTGTTTGAAAACGGAATACAACTGAAACTTCAGAGTTGGGTAAGTATGTTTGTATATTTCTCATTTGTTGGCCCCATCACGTACCGGGCTAGATTGTATAGGAGAGCTCCAAAGTTTTGTGACGTCACGCTAGGTACCGAGCATGGCAAAATGGCGTTACCGAGTAAACTGTTAGGTTGTGATGATCTTTTGCTATTTATTCTGTTAATAAGCGTGATAGAATTTTTTTTACTATTTTTAGAACACCTCCAGAGAACTACTTTTGGGATTAATTAAGATTTAATGACTGACTTTATGTTCACTTTTTCTATTGTACAGATTTTGCTGTACATTGAGTATGATCTCTTATAGATTTGAAGTGACTAACGTCATTGTTGAGAGTTCGATACAAACCTGCGTCGCATTTCTGACCGGAGTATCCTGGTTGACACCTGGGTGTTGCTTCCGGGCACTGCCCGGATGTAATGTCACACGCTGTCCGATTACCAGCACAGTGTTCACATCTTCCCTCACAGTCTAGCCCGTATGTTCGTGGTGCACAGGCTGGAGCCGGCAGGAAACAAGCAGAGAGAAAAAAATTACAGCGTGTGGATATGTATAAGTAGACATAGATAAACCAAATTAAGACTTCAAAATAGCCATAATATGAATACATCCGTCCACTGTAGCGATGTATTTGGCTTTCCTTTTTGTATTTTTTTTACATTTTTGGGGTCAAGGATTGCCAGTGAAGGTTGTCACCTATAAACTCACCTGTGATACATTTCAGGCCAGAGAATCCTGAAATGCATCTGAAGACCCCCGTTGGACAATGCCCGGATGTTGGATCACAACGAGACGGTCCATCAACGCAGTTCCCACACCTCTTTTCACAATCTGGACCGTAAGTCCCACGGGTACAAGCTAAGGAGTGTGTGAAAAAAATACAGAAAAGTCATTTTTATAGTAGCTTCAAACAACACAGTGTATACTAATATTGCAAAACAATTAGCAACATGCAATATAAATGTATGCACTTGGAGGGATATAAGGCCTCGCAAATGTTTACTGTTTCCATGTTGTACGGGAGCAAAGGGAAGTAACTTTATATGCTAAACTCATTTGGGAGGCGTGGGTGTTTATCCTTTGGCCTTCGCGTTTCTGTAAACATTTACGCCATTTTTTGACACCATACTCAACATTTGCATTGGAAACTGGAATGCTCAGAGTAAACTACTGACCTAATCGAGTAAGTGATGACATTCCCCAGTTGTGACTCACAGAAGAATTGTCAAAAGAACTGATAACGGGGATGCTAGAAATTCAATGCCCAAGGTCGTGTTGGTAGCCATATTCAACATGCTAGGCCTTTGTTAATGAAGTACCAATAAAAAGGAGGATTCATAAAGGTACTTTGTGCTTCGGTCAACAATTTAAACTTCAGTGTAACCTTTTGTCTTCACTTGACTGCAGGTTTTGTCAATATCAACTCCTAAAGTCACTAAATGCGTTCAGATTTCGGGGCTTCCGTCGTTTAGTGGTTAGCAGCAGCACAATGAATCAGGAGCCTCTTACCAATGCGATCGCTGCGAGTTCAAAACCAGTTCTTTCTGGCTTCCTCCACGGCCATACGTGGGCTCTGTCCAGTTTCCGTCCACGATAATGCTGGCGGCCGTTGTATAAGTAAAAATAGTCCTGAGTACGGCGTAAAACTCCAATCAAATCAATCAATTAATCAAATCAAATTTCAAGTATGACTAAAAGTCAAAAATAGCTTTGGGGAATAAGCCACATACCTGTGTCGCACTTGACACCAGAGAATCCCGGCATGCACCTGGGTTTTCTCTCTGGACAGTGCCCAGATGTTTTGTCACAGAGAGACCGTCCCTCGGCACAGTGTCCGCATCTCTCCACACAGTCTTCACCAGTTGTCCCAGGGGAACACGCTTGTAAAACGTTTATCATTTAAAACAGGAAAGGGCCAGAGACAGTTTAACATGGAGGAAGAAAGTCAAAACATCGAGGAATGAAACAGAAAATAAAACTAGGGTAAATGCGAAGAGATGAATACCATTCTGAGGCCCAAAGTATTCCTTACAGTGCTTGTAATTGTGAGTACATTTAATTTAAAGGCAAAGAAATCATTATCATGAAATGGATGTCATATGTTGTCACTTAACCACACGCTTAACTGGAAAATAATTCGATTTGTTTGTTTTTTATAAAGAATTTTTTCAAGTACAGAAAATGCATTTGAAACATTGGATTCTACTGTGGCTTTTTCTGATTATGTGTTGTTACCGTGCAATAGGCTGGTGTCAGCGTCGGCTTAGGCGTATTTATAATTTTCGGCAGATAAGCTTCATTAGAATTCACGAACATGATGTTTTTCGTGCATGAAACTTTTTTGCTATTTACCAATTATCTACTTTCATATGCATCTACTTCTAAAAGCGGTTAGAAGTCGAAACTCATATCATACATTGTGCTATACACGATGACCTGAAAACATCATGAAACCTTGTTCATATAACAATAAACTTAACCATACTTACTGAATATTAAAACTGAAAAGTACAACGCTGGCACCACGCCGTCAAACAAACGTTATGCAGCAAACTGCAATACGGATAACACCAGGGGTATATCCTACAGTGAGTATAATACTATGTTTTAAACGATGTGGATCTGTTTAGTAAAGAGGGCTCAGGAGAGTTGTAGCTTATTCCCCTTTCAAACCAAGTTTGCTTTAACAGAGGAATGACCTAATCTTTTCCACCCGGAGACGCCACAGGTTTCGTCTGTGACAAAGGCAATTTGCGAATGCCTAAGTGAATGGCTGAGGGAGAAAGTATACCACACTATTTCGTATACTCGTCATACGTAGGTTACTTCCCTTTTCAATGATTTACCTCTATTGACAATAAATGTCAATCCTTTATATCACTATTAAAGCATATGGGATTATTGAAAATATTACGGCTTACTTTGTCAGTTTCTCTACGCACAGAAGCAAACTGGAATGATTCAAAACTAGCTAACTTTAGAAGAAATTTTGCAAGAGGATTTTTCGCAACTAATCAATGTGGTTGTTCAAATTCAATCACATCAGCACTTCCAAATGCTGACTGCATTGGATAGTTGAACTCATACCTACTGACAAGGGGAGATAATTCATGAAAAGGAAATTTATGTATTACAAAAACATATGCGTACAATCGTGTGCTTGCGTAGGGGGCCTACTTTTGTACTTACGTGTTTGGCATGTGGGACCTTCCAAATCAGGGTCACAGCGTGCATTACAGTACCCTACAGGGAATACATATTAAGTTGATATTTCATATACAATGCAAAACAAAAGTAATTCACACTTTCATTACGGCTTACAATTGTGAGCCCAATCAATGAATAAACAAATGGCTTGAACATTCCAGTTCCTACCATCTATAAAGCTTCTTTGTGAAACAATAAGCAATTTTTCTTATATCATCACAGTGATAAGTATAATGAAAATGATCAACGTGTCACAGAATAGGCAAATGAAAAAGCAGGCTTAGGTGTTTAGAAGAACGTTGGGCTGTTGTGGGCGTGTGGCAAATGTGAAATGTATGAATGTAAACGACAGCCTGAGTTTACGGGACATTTGTTTCGTTTTGTTACATTCTTCATTTTCTCGAACCTTCAACTCCTTCGTCCACTCAAATGACATTGATTAAAAAAAAAATAAGCACGATAATACCGGAATACAATATTCTGTCCAAATTCATATATCACATGTAGTGCAGATTGAAAACATACATATCTGTAAAACTTTCTTCATAAAGCTTAAGATGAAGTGTTAATGGGCAAAACATAAAAACTTAACTGTGAGACAAAGCAGATAGTAAGAGGCGAAGTCTACATCTTGAAATAGTTGTGAAACTAAAAATGATATAAAATCTCAGACTGTCTTCTTCTCCAAAGCATATTTATCAGGCCCATTAAGGTTGGAGAAGATGTAGTAAATGCACGAGATCCAGCCTGAGTCTCGTGTATACTACCATCTAGTGGTTCAATGTCCAGCCTGAATCTCGTGTAAATTGCCTTGTAGTGGGTCTACACCCAGCCTGAATCACGTGTAAATTGCCTTCTAGTGGGTCTACACCCAGCCTGAATCTCGTGTATACTGCCATCTAGTGGGTGAATATCCAGCCTGAATCTAGTGTAAATTGCCTTCTAGTGGGTCTACAACCAGCCTGAATCACGTGTAAATTGCCTTCTAGTGGGTGTACACCAAGCCTGAACCTCGTGTAAATTGCCATCTAGTGGGCCTACACCTAGCCTGAATTTCGTCTAAATTGCCATCTAGTGGGTCTACACCCAGCCTGAATCTCGTGTATATTGCCATCTAGTGGGTCAATATTCAGCCTGAATCACGTGTAAATTGCCTTCTACTGGGTCTACACCCAGCCTGAATCTCGTGTATACTGCCATTTGGTGGGTCTACTCCCAGCCTGAATTTCGTGTAAATTGCCATATAATGCGCCTACACCCAGAGTGAATCTCGTGTATACTGCTATTTAGTGGGTCTACATCTAGCTTGAGTGAGTGAGTGAGTGAGTGAAAATTTTAACGTCGCTTTCAAAAATATTTCAGTTTTATCGCGACAAAACAACGTCAAGTAGTCGATCTACTACGGATAATTCATTTACTATTCAGTCAAAACAGGACACCAGAAGTCACATAACAAACACAGACGGTAGTTTAAAATCACAGCTTTCCTGCCATACCAATGGTAGAGAGAAAATCAAAAATAGTATCACTTTCTACAGAATTGAAAAGTTCTGAAAGAGAGCTCACGTGATAAAAGGAATCTCGTACAGGAGCAAAGTCGCCACAGTCAAGCACATCTAGCTTGAATCTCGTGTAAATTGCCCTCTAGTGGGTCTACACCCACTCTGAATCTCGCCTAAATTGCCATCTAATGGGTCTACACCCACCCTGAATCTCGTGTAAATTGCCATCTTGTTGGTTTACACCCAACCTGAATCTCGCGTAAATTGTGATCCATAAATTCATAAAAGCCTGGCTGTCTACATTTTGAAAATTGTGGAGGATAATTTCCAATAAAATCTCAGAATTAAGACACCTACATGTAAATTTATTTTTTCAAGCCCATTATATGTCATGAAGACTTAATGAAGGTCATTTGGCCCAAACATAAAGCCGTACTGTGGGAGTACTTGAAGATCAAATCTGGTACGTTTGAAGAAATAACAGGTCTACATCTTTAGAGCATAAATGTTCATTAGTTTCTTGAAGATGAAATGAAAAATGAAGGACTAGTTGTCTCAAACATAAAACCTCACGATGGAGCTACAAGCATATAGAAGCCTAACTTTGATGTGTCAGTCTAATTTTAATGTGCCTCGCTGCTTTCAGGACATTAAAGGGGTTTATTACTGAAAGAAATCCACAGTTTGTTCAGCTAAATACAAAAAAGGAGCTGCATTTCACCCCTAACTAAACACCGTAGGGCTATATTTTCCGAAAATTAAACGAATTAAAAGGGAGAAATCCGTTACTGGGCCAAACTGCCCATCCCTCCAGATAACATGGAAATGAGGTAGCAAAGACATTCAAACAAGGCAACGTCGTCTCAGGGATCGTATTACACAGTGTGATAGGTAGCAGGCAGACGTATAACACAGTGTAACAGACAGTAGGCAGACGTACAACACAGTGTAACAGACAGAAGGCACACGTATAACACAGTGTAACAGACAGTAGGCAGACGTACAACACAGTGTAACAGACAGAAGGCACACGTATAACACAGTGTAACAGACAGAAGGCACACGTATTACACACTGTGACAGACAGAAGGCACGCGTATTACACACAGTGACAGACAGAAGGCACGCGTATTACACAGTGTGACAGACAGAAGGCACGCGTATTACACACAGTGACAGACAGAAGGCACGCGTATTACACAGTGTAACAGACAGAAGGCACACGTATTACACACTGTGACAGACAGAAGGCACGCGTATTACACAGTGTGACAGACAGAAGGCACACGTATTACACACTGTGACAGACAGAAGGCACGCGTATTACACACTGTGACAGACAGAAGGCAGACGTATTACACAGTGTAACAGACAGAAGGCACAGGTATTACACACTGTGACAGACAGAAGGAACACGTATTACACTGTGTGACACACAGAAGGCGTGTTAAAATCTAATCCGCGCAGCGCGATTGAAGTAACATGACGGAGAAATCGCAATAAATACAACACAGTTCCGAGTGTCACCCTGCAGGTCTCACGTCGTCTGCACTACACGTGGCGCTACGAGAGGAGATAGACTTGTTTCTAAACACGGCGACCTAAGCGAGTGAATGTTCTAAAGGGAGACCCCGCTAGCTCAAATACTTGTCAGTAAACACCAGGAAGTCTTATAATTCAACGTTGATGACGTTTAAAATACAAGCAAGTTTTGGTTCGGTAATGTTTTCACTTGATGCCATGGATGCATCTATTCCGTAAAATAACTATTGTCTAACCTAATCTAGTATATACTTTGTAAATCATTCATCATCACTACGTCTTTTGGCTTTAGTTATGTTTACCACTGGCCGTTGGTTTCAACACGTTGATTCCCTGCTGACTTTGCTCACTAAAATGGACGTTGCGGGTAAATAATTGCAAGGCCAATCTCCCCAAAACAAACCACTACAAGTTTTTGAAAACATATAGTAAGAAAGAAATTGATTCATGCAAACAGAAGCATGAATAACTATCTATGCTTATTAAATTTAATCAGCATATAAATCGTGCTCCATGATACTTCGTAAGTTCTTCCTGATCTGAGTTGCTTGGATGATCACTGTTCACAGGTCAAACGTTTCAACACGACAAACATACGATCACGTGTCCTTGGAAAAGCGGACTTTTTACAAATAATTTCGCAACAGTGTCCGATAGATTTTGTACACTCCATCCATATATACTTACAAGGCCTATTGTAAACTGAAAAAAAAAATAGAGTGAATACGTTTGGTGCACTCCGACTAAAGGTTCCCTGACTTGATAAAACTGTAGGCCTACGGATAGACTCTGGGTAAACACAACCTCACTGATATAAATATAAACACCAGCTTCCCGTAGGACATCACAGCATTCATTGAGAAACTTTAGATGGCAGTAAACACGAGGTTGAGGTTGGATGTAAGCGTACACGACATTCAGCTTGAACTTAGACACCCCATATGGCTACTTACAAAACATTCACAGTGGGTGTAGGCCCACTAGATGGCAACATATACGAGATTCAGACTGGGCGTAGACCCATTAGATGGTAATATACACGACATTCTGGCTGGGTGTAACCGCACTAGATGTCAATGTACACGAGGTTCAGGCTGGGTGTAGACCCACTAGATGGCAAAATGTACGAAATTCAGACTGGGTGTACACCAACTAGATGGCAATTTACACGAGATTCAGACTGGGTATACACCCACTACATGGCAATATACACGAGATTCAGGCTGGGTGGAGACCCACAATATGGTAATTTACACGAGATTCAGGCTGGATGTAGACCCACTAGATGGCAAATTACACGAGATTCAGGCTAGAAGTAGACCCAGTAGATGGCAATTTTACACGAGATTCAGGCTGGGTATAGACATACTAAATAACAATTTAGAAGTGAATCAGACTGAATATTGACTCACTAGATAGCAATATACACGAGATTCAGGCTGGGTGTAGCCCCACTAGATGGCAATATACACGGGATTCAGGCTGGGTGGAGACCCACTATATGGCAATTTACACGTGATTCATGGTGGGTGTAGACCCACTAGAAGGCAATTTACACTAGATTCAGGCTGGACATTGACCCACTAGATGGCAATATACACAAGATTCAGGGTGGCTGTAGGCCCATTGGATGACAATATACACGAGATTTAGGCTGAATTTACATACTAGACATGTAGACATACTAAATAGCAATTTAGAAGTGAATCAGACTGAATATTGACCCACTAGATGGCAATACACGCGAGATTCAGGCTGGGCGTCTACCCACTAGATCACAATTTACACGAGATTCAGGCGGAATATTGACCCACTAGATGACAAAACACACGTGATTCAGGCTGGGTGTAAACCTACTAGATCACAATTTACACGAGATTCAGGCGGAATATTGACTCACTAGATGACAATACACACGTGATTCAGGCTGGGCGTCTACCCACGAGATCACAATTTACAAAGGATTCAGGCTGAATATTGACCCACTAGATGACAATATAAGATTCAGGGTGGGTGTAGACCCATTAGATGACAATATACACGAGATTTAGGCTGGTTTAGCCCCAGAGATGGCAATATACATGAGATTCAAACTGGGTGTATACCCACTAGATCACAATTTACACGAGATTCAGGCCGAATGGCCCACTAGACAACAATATACACGAAATTCAGGCTGGGTGTAGCCCCACTAGATGGCAATATACATGAGATTCGGACTAGGTGTAGACCCACTAGATCACAATTTACACGAGATTCAGGCCGAATGGCCCACTAGACAACAATATACACGAGATTCAGGCTGGGTGTAGCCCCACTTGATGACAATACACACGTGATTCAGGCTGGGTGTAGGCCCATGAGATGACAATTTACACAAGAATCAGACTGGGTCTAGACCCACTTGATAACAATATACACGAGATTCAGGCCAGATGTTTATCAACTACATGTGAATCGACACCATATTCATGCTGAATGTTGACCCTAAAGTGAAAATATATGGACTATTTAGAATGGACATAGCATTACAGACTTACCATAGAAGGTGCTCGACAGCACGAGATACATGTACAGTTGTGTGGCAGCCATAACTTCCAGTATCCCCACAGCTGTCCTGTGTTGTCCGCTAGTAAGCTCTAGCAGATTTGGTTAAGGTGCAATCAGCCATGAATCCATTTGCGTATTGCATTAACACTGTGTAAATGTCGGCCCTGTTGTTCAACGCGGTATAAAGTTTGTCTTCTCATGACACCTAAACCTTACGTGAATTAGAGGTCAGGCTGCATAATTTTGTATATCAACCATTCCAAACTGTGCCACGCATTCAAGTTCAGGGATATGCTGCGTTCCTAAAGATTAGCTTTCGATCACTTAGCTCGTCGTCATATGACTGAAAAATTGTTGAGTACGACGTTAAACCCCAAGCACTCACTCACTCACTCGCACTCACTCGATCACTTAGCTGAAAGAGGACACATACTTGCATTGCTAAGAAGCCACCTTTACATAGAAAATGCTTCCCGTGTATTAAATAACAGGGAAAAAACATGGCGTTGAGCGTTAGTTAGATCGTTGACCTATTTATCATTGTTCGGGAGAGGTAGATCCAGGGTCAAAAAGTAAGTTGTTACTAACCATTGTTACATTTTATAAGAAAAAATATGTTTTTGACGGTGCAAAAAAAGAATTTTTTTACTCATAATGTTTATTGTTGGGGAAAACAAAGGTTCAAAACAGAATTGTTTTACATAGCTGATGTTGTTGCTATGTTACGTCCTCCCTGAACGACCATATCCAGGCCGATTAGTTGAATTTGGTGCAAGATGCTTGCATTTTACTTGTAAATTATCACAGGCCAGAGAAACTTGGTTGCGAATGTCGCCAACATGTTGTAAATAAGGACTTATCTGGGGACCCAGCTGCGTTTGTTTGAGCTCTATCGGTAATACAGTTTGCTACACTATGGCGGGTTCATGCACCGGTTTCAACAGAAGCCTACCATATTGTGAGCGGAAGGGATATTATAGGCTTGTATTTGCACGCGTACAGCATACTCTTTATTATAACTGTCTATTTTTAGTTTCAAAAACTCGTCTCCTGGCTGAGCATGGCGTGCACGATACTTGTGATAGAACACAAGTCACACCTGAGAAAGTCAGAGCGTGTTTTAGTAGATAATAGCAGAGCTGTAACAAAAGGGACAAACCGAGCCGAAAAACGCTTAGTCATGTGAACATGTTGCTTATAGGGGCCTCCGTGGCTCAGTCGGTTAGCGCTCTAGCGCAGCGTAATGACCGAGGAGCCTCTCACCAATGCGGTCGCTGTGAGTTCAAGTCCAGCTCATGCTGGCTTTCTCTCCGGCCGTAAGTGGGAAGGTCTGTCAGCAACCTGCGGATGGTCGTGGGTTTCCACCGGGCTGTGCCCGGTTTTCACCCACCATAATGTTGGCCGCCGTCGTATAAGTGAAATATTCTTGAGTACGGCGTAAAACACCAATCAAATAAATAAATAAATGTTGCTTATAATTTATGTCGGGTATTATTCGTGTCCCACATTTGGGGGGATGCCTCGTGCCCTTGTCACTGATATGAATCTTCCGGCGTCACAAGCTTTTGAGTAACAAGCGACTGACCTGGGATTCGTGACGGGGGCCCAGTGAACAGAATAGGTCCTTCATCCGGCGATAAAACGATAAACACACATGCATAAGTATACATATAGAAAGTCTACAGCTTAAAGAGTAAAACCAGAGCAACGAGAACAGTGTGATTGTTGGCAAATGGTCACACATCACCGGTGAAATATGGTCTCTTGTTAACGTACCTCAGTAATTCAACTGTTCATGCAGATGGCTAAATAGAAGCACATAATACGCTCCCTAGCTCCATGGCTTATGTACAATTTGAGAAAAATGTGCTGTTATGTATATATTAGGCGCCATTGACCTAGAATTACTCAAAATGCTGTATTGCCAAAACGTTTAATATGCACATTAAGCGCATTAACCACACGGACCGTGCCTTGGGAAAGGCTTAGTTTACCAACAGAATCCCGGATTACGGAGGAAAATGAACAGTAGTTTTTGTTTTTTTTTTCATTTTTTTTTTTTACTTAAGTATTTACTTCAAGTATGAAATTCGCCACCTAGTTTAAACTGACATTTATGTTATCGAAGTGGCTTTAATTACAAGTCACAGCGTTTTATTCATTCAATTATTCGACAGCTTCAGTGGCTCGAAGTTGTTTCGGCGTCTTTTGGGGCTCAGCACTGAGTACTGAGCACCAAAACAAGGAAACAACTTAGAACAAGGAAAGAAGACCAGCTGGCCAAGTGTCAGTATAATGTTACTGGGTGTGTTGTCATTTCCAGTGTCTTTGGCATGATACTTTGGTGGTGGCATGGACTCGCTCTGCCACAAGAATACCCATTGTATGTGTACATACACCTAGTGACTCCTCATCTTTTCGATTCGACGTAAAACCCTAAGCATATGTACGTATTACATGGTTCGCAACAGGGATTTTTCAAGATTCTTCTCTTTCCTTTCCATTCCTTACTGTATTCGAATCCACGTAAGTTTGTAACCCAAGTGCAATGTTTTCGTTTTATTTCTGTATCGTTTCTATTGCACCTCCAACCCTGGAGAAATGGGGAGTGAAAATTTTGTTCGCGAATACTGATCTTGTGTTACACTTTGTTATTTGAAACCTCGTTCTTGTGTGGGATCAACATGGCTGCAGCCATTCGTTTCGTCTTACATGAAATTCGCTGACGTCCCCCTTGCCTTTCATCACTATGACCTACTTCACATGTGAAAACCCGCCAATATAACTTGCCAAAGGACGAAAGTTTACTCTGGGCATTCCAGTTTCCAGTAACCATAGCACTGATCACCATATACTCTCCTCGTGCTGAGTTCCGTCTATTACCTCTGCTGAACTGCACAGAAATCTGGGGCCGATTCCACAAAGCAATTTCTGACTTAAGTCAAAAATTTAAATATGGTCACAAAGCTTTTTTCCGCTTTAGAAATTTAAATTTTGTCCACCTGATCAATATTAGCTTAAGACAAAAGTCTCCAAATTCCTACAATGTAAAGAGGTTTTAAATTTTGACGGCTCTGAAGACAGCTGCTAAACATAATTCAGCACAGGGCTGTCATATGCAACTCTGAATGAAGTGGGAAGGTGAACACTGGCCACGTTTTACCATGTTCGTTGATAAAGATCTTGTTTTGATCAAGTTCTACTGGGGATTTTTGCCAAAAGAAATCGATCAGCGCAAATCCAATCAGCTTTTGCTATTATTTTAGAATAACAGAAATAATTACCTTTCGCAAAATGTCAGACTCGTCGGTGCACGTCTTATCGTTCAAAATTATTGAAACTCATAAAATATTTAAAAGCGGTAGGCATTGTAACTTTAAACTCTGAAATCATTTTATGGCCGGCATAAGGACAAGTAAGCTGATAGACTCCATGGCAGTAGACCGGCCCGGATGACTGAAAAAAGTGTTGAGAACGACGTTAAACCCCAAGCACTCACTCACTCCATGGCAGTACATTGTGGCTTGGCCGTACTTCATGTACGATGTTTTCCACACAAAGCTTCGTTCACAGGGTGTGATTTGTTTCATCGTTTCGTTGAATTCGAATTGAAATGGGTAAAATGCTCCTGGTAATTAACTTGGTTGCAAGCTGTGTAAAAACATACCATTTTCTGTAGTTGCGCTGCAGGGCTTACATGTGAACAACCCTTGTGTACAACTCTGCAGAAACAGTAACGTATATCAGAAAGCAATAAAAGAGTACACAAGCCGACTCGTCGAATTCCACTAGTCGAATGAAAATATGATATGTGCTAAATTCTGTGCGATTGTAGCATTCGATAAATCGCATCGTTCGAACACTTATAAAATGCACTAGCCCTGTTCTCAATCCAGTTTTCGAATTCTGTGAGTCTATAATCAAAATCTCATCGTGGAAACGCAGCTACAGTGTTCCACAAATCAGCACGAAAACTATGCTGACGTCGAAACCGGTCTGTTTATCAACAGGACTGACCCTTGTGGTAGGACAGAGAAAAACTGTTGAAAACAATGATAAATACACACAAATTATCAACACATACTAAAGATGAAGAAAAACCCTCCACAAAACCTACTGTTAAGGAAGCCCTCTCAAACGAACGAGTAAGACAGAAACATTCAAACGCCCATAGTTTATATATTAAAGACTTTATTTGGTTATCAATTTACAACATAAATATTTGATTTGCTGAGGTTATATATGTTACATACGTACATAAAATGACATAAGGTGTCAGTTCGGCAACAACAACAATAAATAAGCCAGATTACATGACAGGATATATGATAATTTTACTGCATCGCACAAAAGAGTGTATGATCAACAAAAAGTCGGTATTTATATACTGTTAACTATCAGTGAACCACAGCTATTAATAATCAACATATATAATCAGATAGACAGCTTTTCAGTAACTTACAGTGAGACATTTGACAAAGGAATAGATATACGTGCTAGTTTTGTCGTCATTTAAACATTAAAATGTATGGCAACAGAAAGATGGAATGCACCCCAGCAAGATTTATCTCGTACAAGTGTCCTGCACAGTGCTGATGATTTTTTGACGATTATCATAAAGTGTAGTGATCAGCATTTTCATTCTTTGTTGATTCACAGCACATCTGTGTTTACAGAAGTGATATATTCCAAGTTCCCTGTCTTAATGTTTCAACCACATAATCGTGATAGCGAAGAATGATGTGACTCTGTGGCATTTATAATCAATTCCAACACGTCTTCATTGTTATGTCTAGCCACACATTTATCTTGATCGTGAAGAATGTTATATCATATGTAGTATCCAATCGCTGTCAATTACAACCACACATACAGGTGATAAGTATTCACGCTTTATATGTTGGTTTATTTATTTATTTGATTGATGTTTTTCACCGTACTTAAGAATATTTCACTAAGACCACGGCCACCATCATTATGGGGTGGGCAAACCGCGTAGAGCCCTGGTGAAACTCACGACCATCCACAGGTTGCTTCAAGACCTTTCCATGTAAGGCCAGAGAGGAAAACACATTATGCTTCGTTATACTCACTGGCCCCTTGGCCAGGGAGGCCCCAATACGCATACCTTTATGGTACTGTACATGCGTCAACATGGGACATTGACGTTCATTTACATGTATAGACCCGTACAACGTACCGTGCGCTACCCATACATGCATATACACACATGGGGCTAGAAAGTGTAGTTATTTGACGAAAGCGTAGTTCTCATCGCAGCATATCGGCCTAAGCGAATAAAGTCGCAGGTTCAAATACCTCTCTCGCTTTGTCGGCTTTGGCTTAAGGCAATAAGTTTGTTAGGTACCTGACTCCATGAAACTCTCACATTCACTGAAATGTCACACATACAGAATAATGTCATATTATAAATAACGCCATATCAACATATATTGATGTCAAGTAAAATAATACAGCGGTCAGATCCTACAGAAAGGATGTAAGATCGGTACATCGATCTATTCCAAAAATTTTCATAAAACGTATACAGGTAAGAAATCCTGACTCAGTCATGTATTTAAATTTATGATCAGGCATACGGCTTTTACCAAACCACAGCAGCTTGGTTAAATATACGGAGTTGTGTCGATACAGGAATATATATATATATATATATATATATATATATATATATATATATATATATATATATATATATATATATATATATATATATATATAGGTAACCATGTCTAAATGGGAGTGTATACAGGCATGTACAGACACGTGAATGTTGGAACCTATTCAGACGTACCATAATCACAAATCTGAGGTAAAAAACAACAAACATGATGTTCGCAATTCCAAACACACAAAAACACATGAAAGCAGACGAAAGCTTAAAACAAAGAAACAGTAACTGGGGCTACTGTTCGTAAGATTTAAAATAGAAGCAATACAATACGGCCTTAAATAAATCATCCAGTGAGATATGGTCTTCCAGACATATCTTTCACATAAATATGCACATACATGAAATGCATATTGCACAGAATGGCTACCTGTACTAATTTATACAACTACATGTCGTAAAATAACCCTTTATTCGACAAGTAAGCAAGAAAATCTTCTTCTTAAATAGTATAACATATTTTAGTCGTCTTTTCCTCTATGCATTGTATAACATGTCCATAAGTCAAACAAGTGTTTTTGCACACACACACACACACACACACACACACACACACATGCATTTTCTGTTCATCAGTTTGTATTGCTGTGTGCATTGTATACAAATACACACTTTCCAAACAGTTTCTTGGTGACGTGAAACCCGTGTTCCAGTTCCTGGCGCTCATACAATATATCGCAAGACGATCAACACCAGTATGCTGCTTCCACATCGGGTCCCAATGGCACTTGCGTTTTTGGCTGAAAAGACAAGGTCAACCACTCGTTACAAATATACTGAATATGAGAACAACTAAGCTATGTTCAAAGTGAAAGTATAAAGTCAAAGTATAAACAAATATCATCTAATCCGGAATTTTGTAATGCAAGTTACTGGAATTTCCGAAACTCGTCACTGCAAACCGTATAACAGGCCTTCTACCTCTTGACCAATGTGCAATAAAATCACAGAACTCGTTCTGTATCAGACAAATGAACACTGTATACGTCAAAAGATGCACACGCGCATGTTACATGTATAACATCATGCCATCGCGTGCTTTGTTTGTGTTAACAGTGTCTTTACCAAACATACCAAACTGAGTGAATTTGCTCCAAGTCAGATAGGTGGATATTGTATACGGCATGCAATTTCGCTAAAAGGCACTCACATCCATCTTCTTCGAGCCAATCGCAATTTGCGGCTGGCGTAACGTCTATTGTAGCACATAGTGAAGACATACTTCATCTTGGGCCAGCGTAACTGCGTTGCGTAAATAGCGTAAAACGGACCCCAGATAGATAAGTACTGCTCATGCCACACACAAAACTTCTATGAAGACAAACGTTCAACCAATTGCCATTCTACTCACCTGTCTCACTCACGGTAGTAGACTTTGGCCGGCACTCGTAATCCCCGAGCTTATTAACACAATCTTCATCCTCTCCACAAGCGCTATTCTCGCTACATTCATCTATATCTGAAAGAACAAATAGAATTTGTGGTCACACTCTGCGACGCATGCGCATTTAAGAGATGCATCCGATAATTAAACACAATAAGTATAGTACACCACACCCAACAACAAAGTCTGTGCATAGATCTTCTCGTCACAGGTAGAAAAACAATTATTGATATATTAATATTTTTTATAGTTTTTGCGCCTTTATGAGACTTTTCTGGACTCGTAGACAATATAGCTGATAAATCTGCTGACATTTGTTTGCTACCCCGCCATCAGGAGCTAGGTTACGACACTAGACTTTCAGAATCACAGATAAATGATCCGCGGCAGTTTGAATACCTCACAGCCTTTTTCACATGTTCAACTCGCCCTAATATATAGACTGGTTCACAAAGAGATACACCCAGTCATCTTCTTGCAATTGTTCCCAAGACATAGGAAATAAGTTAGGGCACAAACACCTAATCAAATGTCACGCTCGCAACCGTACCCCCAGTTTCTGTTCAATAGAGAATATTCATAGAATCATAGATGAGTTTAAAAACAGTAACGCTTATATCTTTGCCACAAATTTAATTCTTCATAAGTTAATTAATTAAAGTAAATGAAGCTAAATCAAATCACTTTAGAGTCTTAAATGTGATTCACTTACTGATACCACCAAGACAGCTGTCAAATTTATGAAGTCTCAATTACCAAAGATAATAAAAATATCATGTTCTCTCTGACAAAGCACAAGGGTGGTAAGATCACATTCCGATACATCTGGCACAATCAATATCCAAACAGGCTGTAAAGCATGCAAAACTGAATCAAATTAACAGAGATAAACACCTTCATCTTCAATTCGTCATTAGATCTCTAATGATTCTGAAGTCGGTACTATATCTCAAGAATATATACACACTTATTTAGTGTTTTAAAATTGTAGAAATAAAAAATGTAGAAAACATCATTTTTTCGGAAGGAGTTCATGTATCAGCTATTAGCCAAATCCCTGACCTGTTCACCCCTTTCAGCTTTTTTTCTGGCTGATAGAATACAAAGCCATAAACCTATTATCCTCAGCGGGAGTTCATGAGGACGTACATGCAGTTGCCCTGAAGACGAACGTAACAACAACATAAGCAGTGGATTTATGGTACTCCGCGCATGCGTAAAACGTACACACCCCCAGCTTGTACTCCGCGAATAAGTGTCGTGGAGTGTCACATGTACCTCTGATATCCAAGGGTTGTGATTACGACAAATACAGATGGGCTCCCACATCTTTTCAGATTGTAAATATGTTAAGGTATTTTACATATGTTTAATAAACTTTTATTATACATATCTGAAGATTTTGTGCACATACATTTTGTAAAATTAAGGGTGTTTGGTACCCAGCATATCAAGAAATTCTTCCTCCACTGAAAAGGAAAGCAAGGAACTAGTCCTTTTGTTTTACTTTATAATACATAGCAGGATAGCTGCCGCTGTGCTCATAAAGACAGAAAAATACGAAATCCTTGCCAGAAATCCCTATTCTTGATAGAGATCTTTTTGACATGCTACTTTGTAAAAAAGCAAAACTGTTACAAATACTTTTGTACAAAAGAATGATGCATATGTACAATAGAACTATATATATGTCTAATGAGCTTTTATTCAACATGTATAAGAGCTAAGGGTTTGTACTTATCTGCAATTCTTCTGCACATATGGGGATATACGTTCAACGTAGGTACAGCTACATTTATTTTAGGTATTTGCAAAATAGCTTGGACATAGAGCAAAATGTCCACATCTGTACAAAAAAAAAGTTGTACAAACATGTATGTATGTGCAAAAGAATTATACGCGTCTACAACTATTTTACCAGTGTGTATAATTAGAGAATAAATACCGGAGCGTCTTGCTGTACGAACCAGCTAGAAACAAGAAAAAAAACACCGATATGCGACCAAAAGGTGCAACGCAAGCACATTTCATAAAAGCACCCGACGATTCAGGTAGGAAGAAGAATATCACTCTCAACAACAAGAGCAATAACAAGAGCAACAACAACAATACAGTACTTGGGAAGGTCTGGCAGCAATTGCGGATGACCGTGGGTTTCAACCGGGCTCTGCCCGGTGTCCTCCCACCATAATGATGGCCGCCGTCGTATAAGTGAAATATTCTTGAGTAAGGCGTAAAAAACAAAAAATAATAAATAAATAAACAACAATGCAACTAAAAGGTTTACTTCACTCGACGATCCATCCCTGATTATACCTGAATGACAATTACACCGTCCTCGTGGATTGCTTTACCTTGACAGTTGTAACCATCCCCAGCATAGCCTTCCATACAGTCACAGGCGAAGCTGCCATTAGTGTTCGTGCACTGGGCCCACAACCCACACTGGTTAAGTCGCTGACACTCGTCAATGTCTGAATCAAAGAAACTTTGACACTTGTAGACAAATAATTAAGTAAAGTGATACAAAAGCTTTCCGGTACACTTGCCTTAGAGATTGAACCAGCTGATTCCGCAAACACATTTGGACTTAAAGGATAAGACAACATAAGATCACGTCGTCGTCTGTCGAGATACCGTTGAAAACTGAATCTGAAACTAGCATTACTTATTTTTTAGGATATTTTTGTGCGAAATTAATTGCAGCACAGTATTAGGATGTTGTGGTGAGCTAATAGGCTACTTTTCCTGACAATAATCCCCTAAGCTTGCTTTCACCCCAAACCTAGTATTTCAAATAATGTCACGATAAGTCCACTTGTATTATATATCCGTGGGGAAAACAAACATGAGAAATTTTGGTTTCACGCCACTAGCATTCCACATTATAGTAAAATGAGTATATTTTCACTATTATTTTTAGTGAAAAAGATGGAAAAATATTAAAGTGAAGCAAGTTTAAGATGTTATTTTCACTGGATAATCCGCTGAAACTTGTACTTAATTTTTTTTCTCACTTTATTTTACATTGTAAAACTCCGCTCTCCCTAATGTTTACCTTAAAAATCGGCCTGAGTTTGATTCGTCACTTGTCACAAGTGGCTTTGTCGATTCTGTTAGCCTTGGCTTTATTTAAAATAAAATCACTTAATATCAATATTAGTTAATATACCGGTGAATAACTGGGTCATGCACATTCTGATCAGGAGAAAGTTATGCAAGGACACCGAACATTATCAATGTCTAAAACTCTCACACATCTCACCAATGCGGGCGCTGTGAGTTCAAGTCCAGCTCATGCTGGCTTCCTCACAGGACGTACGTGGGAAGGTCTGCCAGCAACATGCGGATGGTCATTGGTTTCCCCCGGGCTGTGCCCGGTTTCCACCCACCATAATGCTGGCTGCCGTCTTATAAGTGAAATATTCTTGAGTACGGCGTTAAACACCAATCAAATAAATAAATAAATCTTTGTACACAATCAAATTTTATTGACCAAAAATTACTGGGATGAACAGCTTGAGATGTAGAAACTTAGAACGTTAGCTTTTAATGGGAACTAAATGGGGGTTCAGTCAAGCTCGTCTTTTGTGATATCGGAATGTGTTACAGCGGTAGTGATGGTGTTACAGTAGATGTGGTTTGAGTCATGGGGACCTTGCACGTGGCGTTCATGGAGAAGAGCGGCTACTGGGTGTGCAGTACGCTAAGAATGACAAGGTAAAAGGCTTCATCAGTACCAGTGCTGCATAATGGTAAATAGTGGGTGTTGTAAAAAACCTGGAAATAAAACAATTAAATAAATCAATAAAACGCAATTATGCACGCATGTTTCTTCGAACACAGGGTTACATAATAAAACGGTTAGATACATTATATATGTCCAGTCGTGATAACGTGTTATCATCTATGTCATGATGGTTTTGACAAGTTGAAGTTAAACTTTCTTTCTTTTCGTGTCATCTGCGTCATGACACAACTGTATTTCATCTGATTCCTTTTCTAACCATCTCCGTCATTACAGACGAAAGTATGACTTTTTTGTCTGTAATCTGTAATGTCTGTGCCATGAGGATTATGTTGAAGTGGGACTTAACTTTCATACTTGTATTACCATCTGTGTAATGATGTTTAGTTGCCTCGGTGGAATGAATTATAATTAATCCCTGTACATCGTTTGTTGATGACCAAAGCAAAACCATACAGACTTTATGAAATCAACACATGGAGCCTACAAAACATGGGTATATCATTGGCTGGTTATTTTGCATTAGCTGCACTACATGCTGTGTTCTTCAAAGACACCCACTCCGCAGTTTGTCAATACTTTCTCACAACCAACTAAATGAACGAGACACGTATTCTAGCCTTAAAAAGACAATATATAATTGAGCTCCGCGCACAAAATACCTTTCGAGATTTTTGTCAACCACTTGCTTTCTGTAGTGCAACAATGAATATGTTTCGTGTTTCCATTCCGTTTGTTTGCATGTTATTTTCAAGCCAGCCGTAAGCATGGGTTGTGGTCTTATTGCTTCAGAATATCTACCTCAATGATAGCCAACTCTGCATGTGACAAAACAAAAAAATATAGTACTAGGCTTCCAATAAATGATTTTAACTTATTACCATTATACGAAGCGTTGACAAGAAAGTCTTGCATTTCTATTTTTCCTCAAATTCCTTTTGAAATAACAAGCAATAAAATATTCCAGATTCAACCTTAGCTGTTTGCATCACTTATATACGCTTCTAATCGTGTATAAGAATGACAACATCTCGAGAAAGTGGGTGAGTTAAAGGTGCCATGGTTAAAAGTACCAAGGTGCTTTCAAGTGCCTTCAAGATCCTCAAAACCGAAAGTGGTGCTTATGCAATTCATGCACAAGTGAGGCTATTGGACGTTATGAACAAAACACGATCTGACCTTGACAAGTGAATCCGTCTCCGGAAAACCCCTCTGGGCATTCGCACACGTAACTACCGTTAGTGTTAGAACATACGGCCTGGGGGTCACAGTCGTTTGCACCCTCACACTCGTCTATATCTGGAGACACATGAAATGTCACAACTAAACGCCAGAGTAGAAGTGTACCAGTGGGGAGTGCGGGGGTGGGGCAAAAATAGGGAGCTCTTTAAAAAGTGGTAACATCCCCGAAATATATTCATATTACTTGTTCAAATTTACTTTTAATTTTTGCCTTCAGTTCTCTACCACTATAGTTATTCACCAATATGCCTAAAACATTGTTTAAGTCAAGACAGCTAAGCATATATAGAAAAAACAAAGCAGGCCTCTTTCCAAACATGTGCAACACAGGTAAAGCCAAATTTTCAACATCTGAATTTTCATCAAATGTTTGAATCACACGGTCGTTGTTTTCCGGAGCTATTCATGTCCGATTTCATGTATATCTACATGAATTAAACGCTGGTTCCCAGAGTAAATTACACAAAATATCATCTGTATGTTTGCAAGACATTTAAAACGATAAACTTTCAAAATGCCACTGAATAAAATAGTGACAGATGGGATGATGCATTCGTTAAGTTCATTGGGTGCGGCAAACAAAACACGACCTAACCTTGACAGGATAACCCGCCCCCCCCCCCCCCCCAAAATACTTCCGGGAATGCACAAATGTAACTACCGTTAATGTTGGAGCACACAGCGCGAGAATCACAGTCGTGTGCACCTTCTCATTCATTTACATCTGCAGACATAAACCAATGCAGTTTTTACTATTAAATACTTTTACTATTAAATATTTTTACTGTTTAAATATTAAATATTCCCCACAACGTATCGAGTTCTACAACTATTTCTTTTACTAGAATATATGATGGCATACACAATCAGACAAGTAGGTTTCTCGGTGAAGATGAACTACGACATAGTGTGGAACCTATGTGACACTGAGAAGAATATGATTCAGGAAAATACATAAACTGGTGTTAGTGAAAAAAAATGCAGTCTAATTCTTAAGAATGAGTCATGATCAGGAGCTGTTTTGTTACCTATAGTCATCTTTGATATAAATATAGGCCTACATTGTATGTATTTAATAAGTGTTCTGTTTTCGGAGAGAGAGAGAGGATTTAAGAAAGGCTAGTTTCTATTCTTATCTGCCTTGTACGGTCTATAAATCATCAATTTTAATTCATCCTTTCGTCACGAGCTTTGCACTGATTTCCCCTTAAAACTCTACTTTTTATTTATCCTCATTTACACTGAATAGATTTACTTTGCAAGTCCGGATACTCCACAAAGCATATTGTTTCATTATTAAAACGGGGGCTTCCGTGGCCTCCGTGGTTAGCTCGCCGGCACGGCGCATTGACCCAGGAGCCTCTCACCAATGCGGCCTCTGTGAGTTCAAGTCCAGCTCATGCTGGCTTCTTCTCCGGTCGTACATGGGAAGGTCATCCAGCAACCTGCGGATGGTCTTGGGTTTCCCCTGAGCTCTGCCCGGTTTCCTCCCACCATAATGCTAATCGCGGTCGTATAAGTACGGCGTAAAACATCAATCAAAAACTGAATAAATGTTCTGCTCTTTATTTAAACATTACTACATAATCTAGATTTCAGGAAGGTATAAACAGTTTTGATTAAAAGAATAATTTCGTGTAAGCTATTCACAGTATACGGATTCAAATTCCACATAATCTCATGTCATGGGATTCTCCATTTAACATGGAACACTTAAATACTGTGCAAAGAGTGGCATCATATGTGTTATATTTATTTGTGTTATATACTGACACTTATATCCAGTAGTTCAGAGATTCACAAGATGGTTTAGTGATACACATATTTTAATGACCTTGTGGCCATAATACTGTATAGATTGTTTTGGCTTCACTGGCTTACCAAAGGAAGTTTAGAATTAACATTTAAAAAAGATTTAATAATGAAAAAGGCAAAGCGATCCGACTGTGTTCGTTCATTAAAATTTCTATGCAATGTCCTACATTACATCACATGATGTCATACGTTAATACAGAGTGAACATTGTCCCATTGTGTTTATTTTGCTGGAGTTAATCATTCTATCTTGTGATTATAAACTATACTTTATACGCTGAATCATTATTTATGTATACAAATGTCGCACACATATTAATGACTGTGTGTTATACCTTCGCAGTTTTCGCTACTGTCATTGTTATTTTTATATTTGTATATGCAATTGCTCACGGGCCACCACGTGGCGTTTTGAGAAAAATTAAGTCTTCTTCAACATTCATGTACAACATCTAGTTATGCTGAAGTGTGGTCGGAGCTCCAGCATCTCCGATGAAAAATATGACAACACGAAGAAGATTTATCAAGTAAGACTAGTATTATTTTAGGCTTGCATTCTCGTTTCTTGATCCTAAGATTGTGTTTTCACGATAATAATCTAACAGTAACAACACCATTGACAAACTTGTCCTTCCATTGCTCATTTCACACCCCTCCCTTCCAGTGGGAACAAACACATCGTAGGATTTACCAGGCATTAAGAATAACCGGTGCTTGTAGTAAAATAAACAAGGTGTGCTTTTGAGACTGATGATATAGTGGTAACAAAATTACCTGCTGAGATGTTGATATTTAGAGGACTCATAATTTCTACTACGACTTGTTTTCGATGTGCTTTATCTGCACGCGCTTAGACGCCGTTAGAGATGCCATTTGAGACGAAAAAGTTTCTGATTTGGCCAAACTTGCTTCTTTGAGCAGGTAAATTTAATAGTGTAGAATCTAAGCTACAGGCTGTTTTCTGAATTAACGCTTACTGAAGTGTTAATATAAATTATAGCCGGCTCTGTAAATGTCTACTCAAGCAATTTGTGATTCTACAAGGTGATGTGAGAAAAGCAAAGTTCTATTACGACTCATTAAAAAGTTAGATAAAAAGAACACAGCAATTCTTCATGATGTGAACACGTGAGAATTGGGAAAAAAATCAGAATGATCCAGTCAGATATGCTTTGTGAGTTACAAATTCAGGTGAGCCGTGTGAGTTATCCAGTAAAATGTGTCAAGTGAATTATCCAGCTAGGTGTTGCGTGAAAGTTATCCATTCAGGTGTGCCCCGGAAGTTATTCAGCCAGGTTTACCGCGTGAGTTATCCAACCAGGTGTGCTGCGTGAGTTGTGCCACGTGAGTTACCCCGCCAAACGGGGCGGCATTAACGACTCACCCTGACAGGCTGATCCATTTAGTGAGTAGCCCGAGGCGCAGACGCACTCATAGCTACCCAGAAGGTTATTGCAAGCGCCATAGGAATAGCAGATAGTTGTGTTCTGACATTCATCAATATCTGTAAATATTAAGCTGTCCATTTCAATCAAAAATGTTCTTTTGATGGGAAGTATCTTCTTTACAGCAGTTTACACGGACTAACTTGCAAATTGGATCAGTGTTACTGAGTGTTTCCGATTAACCTAGAAAATTAATGGTTTTATTCACTTTAACCAGATACGCTGTTCTTGCTATTTCCGGTATGAATTCAGCAGAATGCCTTTGATGAAAACAAAACATTTTATCCAAAGCCTCGGACAGTGTTTTTATTTGCTCATGGTTACTGGATTACAAAGATAATAAAACAAGATAGACTGATGAGCTTTAACACACCTTCACATTTATTTTGCTGGAGTTTAAATCCCCGAGCGCACGTGCAGCGGAAGCCACCTGGGAAGTTCGCACACGTTGCGTTACCTGCGCATAAGTCAGGTGTTTTACACTCGTCAATATCTGAAATACGTCCGAATACTATCTCAAGGACCATGCACTGCTGTTTGTGGGATTACAATCTGAGAGCGCCTAGCTAAGTGCTAAACGATCCTCGATAGCACGAGTGGTTAAAAAACGTTTCAGACATTAATAAAACATTCAAATAAGCACTTTTAATGATCATATAGAAGTTGAAATATTTCACCCACAACGCTCCACTGGATGTGAAATATTGAAGGATTACACAACAAATTATCGCCCTGATAAGTTTTACAATTGTATAACATGCAATAAAGATTCAGTAGGGCTAATACAACTGATTTCTCATTCAAAGGTGCACAGCAGTAATCAGTTCAAACACCTTTTGGCTCAACTTTGGACACTTACTTTTTCCTCAAACAGCTTAACTTGTGTTTGACCTTTGCTCTTGTGCATGTCAAAGAAACCCATATCTTCAGGCATGAAGACTGAAAATGTCATTATGCGCACTGTCAGACTTATCTACATCTGTAGATATTTAATGGTCTTAAGATTACAATTTCAAAACGCTCCCAAATGTTGCAGTTTGACAAACCATGTGAATATTTGCAATGCGGTACCTTATTACTATCTAAGTGACATGAACACACAGCCTAACCTTCACAAGAAAACCTCTCTCCGGAAAACCCTTCTGGGCACAAACAGAGGTAGCTACCGTCAGTGTTGGAGCACACAGCCTGAGGGTCACATTCGTGTGTACTCTCACACTCATCTACATCTGCAGACAGACTCACAAAGACAGAAGGGTTTCAAAGAAATACTAAAATGTATTTTAAAACTGAAACACGTGGATCTTACCAAAAAGGTTATTTGCGTAAAAATTTAAGCTGTAACTTAATTTGTAAGGGATTAATGAAACACCTTGTGATTATTTACGACTGATCACATCACAGTCAATATCGGAATTTGCACTGACAGAAGATCACTAAAAGCGCTCTTTCACAGCAACATTTTTACCTTAATTGTCAAAAGCACAGTTGATGCCATTTTTCCAATTCGAAAGCATGTAATTCCCATCCCCTCATTAAATGCTTTGATTGTCTCACGTTTGTTTACATAAGAAGACAAACGTACAGAAACATGGACTGACTGTTTCCAAACATAGCCAGCGAAACTTACCAATTTTCTTATTTTGTAAATAAACTGAAATTATTTACATTATAACAGAATTAATGAATACCGGGTGGACTGGTTTTAGCTAATCGTCACGCGATGAAAGGAAATAAAATTGTCAATGCTTATCCAAATATTTCCTCACTGAAAGTCTAGAAATGTCGATAATACTTTATCCGATGTGAAAGACATTATAAATGATAACGTGTTATAACCTCGGCAGAAAAACCTGTGCACCGAACTCTTTAAGGTTATTTTTACTTATGCATAGCTGCAAAGGTGATTCCAAGTGTTGCAGGTGCCAGAACTAAAGTGGCATATGTGCCTGTCGACGTAAGATGACAATTTGTGTCCAGGCATGCGACTGGATAAAGGGCACACATGTTTTGTCAGCAAAACGAAGTACAGGTGATGATTAAAACACGGCTTAACCTGAACAAGACAATTCATCTGAGCACTAACAGATGTACAATGTAACTACCGTTACAGGCCATTGGTGACAGTCGTTTGTACCCTCAAATTCGGCAATTTCCGAAGACAGGTACACAAAACACTAAGATGTGTGAAATTTGCCAAAATGGACATTTTCATACTGAAATGTTTGTCAGTGGTTTGTTCCGGACATACTGATTTCTTCCGATAAACCTGAACGACGTCTCAATTCTCGACGTCATTTGAGTTAAGAATTTTTACGGCGCAAATCACCAATCAAAAGAGTAAAATAATTAAATTATCTGCATTCGGTAATGTGATGAGACGAAAGGACAAGAAAAACAACTTGCAATCCTTAAAAAAAAATAAAAAAATAGTGCCTAGATAGTAAAACAAGAATTGTGACGACAGTGAGATAGTTAACTCGTTACGTGTTTGATCTGGTATCTTTGATAAATTTAGATGAATGTCAATAAACTATTCTCGACGGAAATTTTGAAAATACGTTAGATAACATGGTCACAATCACATCAGCTTCACATTCGCTATACCTGCGCGTAGTCCAAAATACAATGTTTTGAAGACATTCGCGATACTGGTCGGGTATAGATCCCGAAAGCGCATCGATTTGTACTCTTGGAAGCTTCTTTGATGCTTAACATTCCCTCCAGAAACACAAATGTAAAAGTATTTTCGAATGCTTTCGGTGCCAGGAACAAAGTGACTATTTGCACAACACCATGCGACTACTTATATCTACCTTAGAGGAAGGATATGTTGTGCTGTCAATGAAACTATCTAGGTGATAATTACAACACTGCCTAACCTTGACACGAAAACCCATCTCCAGTGAACCCTTCTGAACACCCACAGTGGTAACTACCGTTAGTATTGGAACACACGGCCCGGGGGTCACAGCCGTGTGTGTCCTTACATTCGTCAATATCTGAACACAGACACACACACACAGTGGGACTGAGGTTTCAAGGGATTTCACAGGAAAATTGAAACATGTTTCAAAATCGTAAGACGTTGAACTTACCAAAATGGCTATTTGCGTAATAAACTGAACGTATCATTTAGTTTGCAAGAGGTTAATAAAACAGCCTGGTATTATTTGCATTCATTCACATTGCAAGAGATTAATACAACAGCCTGATATTATTTGCCTTCAATCACATGGCATGACTAACGGAAATATGTTTAACATTTGAATAGTTATAAACACGCCTGGTAGGTGAATGTCTTTGAAATACGTGATGGTCTGTTGCTATTGTGATAGGAGAAATGCCATGTATGTGAAGGATAAAAATGACCAACCTTGTAAAAGAAAATATTGTGTGATCCAGGCACCTGATTGGACGATGAATCTAACCTTGACAAGAAAATCCGTCCCCGAAAAACCCTTCTGGGCACTCACAAAGGAAACTACCGTTATTGTTGGAGCACACGGCCCGGGGGTCACAGCCATGTGTACCCTCACACTCGTTAATATCTGTAGAGACACACACACAGAGGGACTGAGACAATTTTAGAGAAGAGTAAAACGTCTTCGTAGAGATAACAGGAGGACTTACCAAGAAGGTTTTTTGCGCATATTAGTTTTTAATTGGTTAATAAAATACAAGACCCGATGGATTATTTGCATCTGATCACAATATCCTTTAATTTCTAAATCCATGAAAAAATCCTTGATCAGTGATCAGTTTTAAATGCATAACGTCTTTTTCACTTCGTGACGTGACAAACTTCATATACGTAGCGTGGTGTCATTTCAAACAAATAATAAAAAAAAGAATTACATCACAATTAGCGTCAACAAAAGCTCTTTCTTGCCGGCTGAGCCGCATTATTTACATAGTGGAATATAATACGTAACATGGTTGATCTTTCGTGACAATGTTACATGAAGTTTAACGCCACAGCTTAGCGCTTTTAGCCACTAGGAGTCCAGTGAGTTTTACTGTATATAGATTACTACTTCGAGTGTAAGATTATGGACAGTGACTCGGTCTATGATTAGTCATGCAGGAAAATAAATCTGAATTGATTGAAGCTTACATATGATGTAGGGAAGTACGATAGTAGATTATACAGTCTCTGTCACACTGACACAACCAGACCTCGAGATATCCATGTTTTTAATCAGAATGCCACAAATTAGACCCATCCGTTCACCCTCCTGTTCATATTTGTGCCTAAGAGAATTTGATGACGCTACTCTGCTTTTTCTCACACTGGTAACATTTGATGTATTTGAATTGAACGCGAAACTTTTAGAAAATGAACTTCACATTGATCAGAAACCAATGGACCCTTCATATATAACATTATAATCAAACGATTGACGTCACAACAAACGTTTAAATGCACCTAAAACGTGAAGGTTGTATGATCTTCCCGGATAGCTCGGTGGGATATAGCAAAAAGAAAATCCGTCTCGGGGAAAACTCCTCTGGGCACTCACGGACATTAATACCGTTAGTGTTAGAACACAAGGCCCGAGGGTGGCAATCGTGCGCAATCTGACACTCGTCTACATCTGTAGATTAGAAATAGAGTAACCTTACTTCGAAAAAAACGGGATAACAAATCAGTTTCTAGTGTTTAGTGACAGGTGGCTGGTTTCTGACTAGACGTCTTCATCTTACTGAAACGAAGTTCCCAAGAGTGTCTAAAATGTCACAGGGCTAAATATCTAAAGAGGCATACCCGTTTACTTTTGTAAACTGTACTATGACAGCAGCCGTGTCTCTCCAAAACACTGGTACAAACGTGTTCATGAATGAAGGTCTTTATAAACTTTCTTGGTGACTCGTGTAAAACCTCGTTTTGGGAATTGGCCTAGAACGTCCATCTTGATTGATGGTTGGAAAACGAATGTGTGTGTCAACGCATAAATTCCAAGTATCTAATTCCACTAAAATCTGAGCAAGTAAATAAATTCCAAAAAAGGGCATGTATGAAATATCACGTGACTATTTGTACACAACCACGTAATTAGACGATGAACCTAGCCTTGGCCAGAAACCCCATTTCCAGGAAACCCTTCTGGTCACACAGAGTGGTCACAGACGTGTGTGCCCTCACAATCATCGATGTCTACAGAAAGACACATGCTGCCAGTAGGATTGACTTCGTAACATAATATTTTTTTTACATAACAACGGAAGATGTGACTTAATTTGTAAAAAAACAAGGTAACAAGAGTATATTGTCTGCACCCGATATCACGTATCACGTGATATGACAACCGGAATTAACTATATTTTTTTAATCGTTGTAAAACGCTTGATGAGTGAAAGTATTGAAACCTATGACGGTTTTCTTCTTGACATGAAAAACACCAAGAACACGACGGCTAAAAGTGAGCTAACCTTCACAAGAAAATCCGTCTCCGGAAAACCCATCCAGGCACTCACAAATGTAACTACCGTTAGTATTAGAACACAAGGCCCAGGGATCACAGTCGTGTAGGCTCTCACACTCGTCTATATCTGAAATAGTGTTAAATGCCAAATATTGGAAGTCCTGAACCATGATTTCAGTTGACAGCGATTCGTTATTGTTGGCAATTCAGGTCGGTTGTACAGAATCACACTACTCATCAGCCAAAGTAATAAACATTCTCCTGCTTACTAGGAAACCACTGCTTGTTTCACACCAAAGTGTTCAAACGATGCATTTCGTGGTATCGACTCGTCGTATTCCGCAAGTGGAACGAAAATAGGACAAGTCTCCTCCAGGAGCCGCGTTCGGACGATGCGATTTATCGAATGCTACATCCCCATGAAACAGTGCATATTCATTCGACTAGTAGAATTCGTCGGGTTGACTCTACAATTACACCGAACGAACACCGAAAACAACAGTCGGATGTATCTCCATGTTGCAATGCAATGAGAGCAAAAGGTTTCCTTCGTAGTTAAGGAGTATACAATCTGCAGACATATAATCAAAATCTGTGGAGTGTTTTGTATGGACAAATGTAAGGTCTGGTAAATATGTTATTTTTTATATAATAATAAGTTGATTAAACTACAGTCTCTGCCATTTCATTTCGTGAATATTGTACTTATGTACTGCACATGCACCTCAAACGGACTCAGAAAAGTAACACAGGTTAGATATTGATGCATATATATATATATATATAAACGTATTTAAAAATTATCAAGAAAAGTCAGAATTCGCCCATGTATTAAATTTCACCCCACCCCCACCTCTACTCCTCCAAAACCTCTCTTTTTACTACTTTGTAGAATCCCCGGGCGGTGCGCATTAGAACTCATCGCCAGGGGATCACAACTGTGCAACGTCACATTCGTTCATATCTGCAGATATTAAACAGGGATGGATGTGTGCATGGAATGCCTGCTGAAACTGTAGTTCATATCAACACGACCTGCAATATCCCATATTTTATTAGAAAATTTATATACATATCAACCCAATATCCTGTTCCACATATGGCTATAAAGCCAGAACAAATGACCACATTCTGTATCACAACTGAGCTACGGACATACAGATTATTCAGAAAGTGTAAATTATGACCTTTGGAATCATCGGTTTGATTCTTTGATGTGCTCACACATCCTAGTAACTTGGTTTGTTTAGACAAACTGTTGCAATTGTCAGTAAAATATGTGGACCTAACCTTGACAGGAGTACCCGTCTCCGGAATATCCATCGGGGCACTCACAGAGGTAACTACCGTTGGTGTTAGAACACCGAGCCCACAGATCACAGTCGTTTGCACCCTTACACTCGTCTATATCTGCAGATAAGTCAGAAACACGGGTATGAGGCATATCCACAGATGACGAGCTGGCTGCTGATATAATAACCATATTACATTACTCAATGCAAATTGATAGAGACGACTACCAATCATTTCAATAGCAACCACTTCAGGCTGTAGCAGTACACAAACGATGATACTCATTTTTTTTCCTTTGGCCACTAGCCCATTTATTCCCATATATATATAAAATAATAATATAATAATAATTATGACGTCATCCGAGGCAACGAGTTCTTGAGGTCGAAATCGAGCTTATGCAGTTTAACAAAATATAAATTAGAAAAGTGGTTTTCTAACGTCATCTTGTTTGCAAGAATATGAACGTTCAACATATCCATGTACAGAGCTTGTCTTGTTACGTGTCACTGATCGAATGCAATTTTGGAATATAAGCGACTAGCTAAAAGAAACAGACTATAGGCGCAAGATAACAGTGTAGAAATTTCCAGTGTATCAACAAACGATCATGTCTGGGTGGCAATATTATCCAATCAATGACTCTTCAGTTCGGAAGCAAATCCTTGACCCAGCTGCACAAATGGCGCATGAGTTATCCTAACCGTCTTATCCATAGAGATGTATAGGACATTGTTCATTAGACGAGGAAATATTGAATTATTGGCGATCATCGTGCGGTCAAGGGATACAACCTTAAACTTATATTCCGCACGACTCTATGTATATCTGATTATTGGTTCAAATAAGAGAAAAAACACACGGGCAGTTGAACATCCGTGATTTTGTAGATTTTGTTACCCTGCCCATGTCGTACAACAAAATGATATCTTTAAAATATGTAATGAGTCCTGACCTTCACAAGAGAAACCATCCCCCGTAAACCCATCCGGGCACTCACACAGGTAACTACCGTTAGTGTTAGAGCACACGGCTGGGAAGTCACAGTCGTGTGCACCCTCACACTCGTCTATATCTGCAGATCATAAATGTAATGGTTTTGTGAAAGGGTTGCATTGCTCTTTTGTCTTGTAAGTTTGAGGTAGTCTGAATGACAAATTAGGGCTGGAAAAGGTGGGTTTTACGAATATCCATTTATCAAAGTAACCTTTATTTGATGAATTCATTTGTGACTCCAAGACATTTCTCATTTTTATCATTTATCTTTTGATAGCCTCAATCGACAACATTATACACACAATTTTCAGAAAAATGTGTGCAATAGGTTAAAATTCTTAATGGAGGAGACAACATGAAAACAAATTATGCAACCTCATACAAATACTATAGATATACATATTTTTGTAAATATGCATGGTTAAATTTTCTTCAAGGACAGACGGCCATTTGAAAATAATTTTTGTAAGCTGGGTATTTGGGCCCGTCTGGCTGGTATAATGTATTGTGCTCTACATGAGGATATTACACATGCTCAGTAGACTTATTTCTGGTCTAATTTGGTCTTTTCTCCGAACAAAGGAATCAGGATTTTAGCCATATTGATGTTTTTTATAGTTTTATTAATACTATCATATTTCCGGTCTAAGCATATATTTGAATATAAGCAACAATTTTACATTCAAACAAATGCATTTTAAGCACATTTACACATAAATGTCTCGTTTTCTAAGTACATTTACCTTCATACCAAGCGGTTAGTCCAAATATCTACCTCATAAAAACATTTACAAATGATCTTTTTTTTCAAAAAGAACAATCGAAATACTGAGGACAGTTTGCCGAGGAACACTCTTCAGCCTATGATATGAAGTTTAAATGGCTTGTATATTTTCTCCTTTGAAAAAAGGACACCCTGTGACCTTTAATCTCCTTGTGTGGTGAAAATGATGTCAAGTGTTAAAGTGAAAGCATAGCGTACATAAAGTGAAAGAAAGCTTAGAAATAAGTACACATTAAAAAGAATTTTTGCCATAAACATCGGCTTTGTCGTGATGTGAAATCGAGTAAATATAAATTTAATGCTCGTGAAACCTTCACCTTTGCAAAAACACACTTCAAAGCGATAAAGTTTCATTCACTAAAGGAGGTGATACGTTAACGCGGGGTTTGAAGCAGATGTATCAAATAAGGCAAAAAGTAATGTTTTCTTACACTTTTTATTCTTTAACATTTTGTAGACATATACCGGATAGGTTTGTAACAAAATGTAAATTTTAATATCTTTATAGATTCTACAGCCAACTGAAAATGTCCCACTGTTCATGTATGTCAATGTATTTTTATTTTGAGGCCTTTTCAAGTCCCGACTTAGGTATAAAAGAAGATGTGAGTAAGAACCCAACTTGCATGGGATTTGTATCACAGTACATCTAACCTTTGTTCAAAAGATCTTCTTAGTTTTTACTGTATTGGTATAATTTCATTCATTGTTAAATTGATATCTTTGTCTTTTGTATTACAAGAACTACTATGAGGCCCGCTGATGTTGACACAAGAGATTTGTAGCAGCCGTCTAGCTGTTACCGAGTGTGTCTATGCAGACTAAGCTTTATATCGACGTGGAAGTCATGGGTTCGAGTCGGAATATATAGGCGACCTTCTTGACCTGCTTTTTAAAATTAAAATATTTCAGATAAATTAATTTAATTTGTCATTTTAATTCCAAAAAGGCATATATTTACAGTGCATACACATAAACACCCCGGTTGTCTGGTGATCCAGTTTTCCGGTTGCGGTCGACCGATGACCTACAGCGAAGTTACAAATGTCGTCTGCGTTCATTCAGAGACACTCCGTTTCAGAGATTGCCCACCTCACCTCCTTTTCGTAACACAGTTTATACAAAAAGACTGGACCATTCAACCAACATGAGCGTGTATTTAAGAGCCATTTTCAGCTTTTCTTCAACATTCTATGCATCTAACACATTGCAGACAGAAAAACCACCTTTTCATAGGAAGATTTTTTTTTCACTTTCCAAATACTTCATCAGGGTTTATTGGTTAAATAAAATACATATCGAAATAAGTTAAAGCGAGGATTTGAAGACACTGTTGATGATGGGGAAAATCTGTTACACGGCTGCTGTGCTGGTGCTTTTACCTAAGTGTTTTATTAACACAAAAGTAACCAAAATTGAGGGACGCCCTAAAAGACGGCCTGCCCTGACGACCGACGGCCTGATGAGGGCCTGTCAATGTGGGACAAAGAGACCCGGCAAAACGGTATAAAACCGCTTCCTCCTTGCATAAATTGACTTCTCCTTTCTATACATACTGTGTATGTTAAAACTGGACTAATATTTGCCAAGAAATCACCAGATTTCTAAATTCCACAGAGGCCACCGGCTGACGGCCAGCGGGTTGATGTAAAAATATTGGCTACTACTTCGGGTTTCCAGCCAGCTGCCGTCGAATGTCACGCACTGGTCATTAAACGTACATGTATATCGGGACAACGATGCTCAAAGAAATAAAAAGCCATGGAGAGCATGCTATTGGTCAACCAAAAAAGTGAGTGGTCAGTGCCCTTTGACATTTGCTTTGACTAAACAGAATACAAGTTATTAATGAACAAAGACAGGGTGTGTTAGAAACTGTTATGTCATCTGACGTGGAGGCCATGTGAAAATAAAAGGGGCGTTGTGACTTGAGATTGTGTTAACGAGGCGTGTTAAGCGACTCACCCTGGCAGGCTGATCCATTAAGCATGTAACCCTGGATACAGACACACTCATAGCTACCCGGGAGATTCGTGCAGATGCTATTCCCATAACAGCTTGTGATATTTGAAGTTCCGTTTTGACACTCATCAATGTCTACAAATGGCCAAATTGAAAATTTCAGGGAACGTTCCTTTGTTCTTCAACAAATACAAAAAATGCTTGGTTTTATGCTAAAAAAATAAACTTTTGTTTTTTGTGTTTGACGTTTAAAACATTTTCTATGGTGAAAATCTTGGGTAAAATATTCCACTAGAGGTGGAACTGCACTATAAAAGTCTGCTGCATTGACATCAGGTGTTTGTGTGGCCTTCAAAGTAACGGAACTGGAAAGGGTTAACGTATTAGAAAACATAACCGTAACTGATAGAAGAGGACAGACCTTCACAGTAATCTCCCCTTAATTCGAATCCCTCATTGCACGTGCAAATGAAGTCGCCAGGTAAGTTAATGCACGTGGCGTTTTTTCCGCACGCTTCAGTTGTATTACACTCATCGATATCTGAAATAAGTAGAACCTCATCACAGTGTCACGAAATTTTCGAAAATTTGTAGTTATTTCATGGCCCGAACATTACCTATTGTGCTGCTAAACCTGAACGATACATTCATATATTATATTACGAATTTACATTGAAAATAAATATTTATATATCCATATCACACGTGTAAATGAAAATCTCGAGGAAGGAATGTCAGTAGTAGGCTACCGGCAATATGACGATAAGCATTACGGGATTGGCAATAATCAAACAATAAAGGTGTGTTTCACATATAGAGCACAATATTATTTTCCTCTCCACCAACTGATAGCACCTGCAAATTACAGTATAATGCTGTCATATGCAGATGTTGTGATAATGCTCATATCCGCTGTCAAACATCTAACAGCAGGCCAAACACAAGTACATACATATGTAAGCGTGAAACATTTCTAAAACCTGCCACAACATTTGAAACACTAGGTTAATGCTTTACAGGTTTTATCTACGTGTGTTTGTTTTCGTTTGGGACATCTTCTCCTTTCTATAATGGGAATAGCGATTACACTAAGCCACTAAACCTTGCTGGGTATCTGACACACGTACTCCTGCAGCAATTTCAACTGTGGATGTAACCTCATCCACTATGTAGTTGATTAGGGGTATGGTTGGTGATAGATTGGTGTATGGATGGTGATAGATGAGTGTATGGATGGTGATAGATGGGTGTATGGATGGTGATAGATGGGTGTATGGTTGGTGATAGATGGGTGTATGGTTGGTGATAGATGGGTGTATGGATGGTGATAGAGGGTTGTATGGTTGGTGATAGATGGGTGTATGGATGGTGATAGATGGGTGTATGGAAGGTGATAGATGGGTGTATGGTTGGTGATAGATTGGTGTATGGATGGTGATAGATGGGTGTATGGATGGTGATAAATCGGTGTATGGTTGGTAATAGATGGGTGTATGGTTGGTGATAGATGGGTGTATGGTTGGTGATAGATTGGTGTATGGATGGTGATAGATGGGTGTATGGATGGTGATAAATCGGTGTATGGTTGGTAATAGATGGGTGTATGGTTGGTGATAGATGGGTGTATGGTTGGTGATAGATGGGTGTATGGATGGTGATAGAGGGGTGTTTGTACGTTGATAAATCGGTGTACGGATGGTGATAGATGAGTGTATGGATGGTGACAGATGAGAGTATGGATGGAGATAGATGAGTGTATGGTTGGTGATAGAGGGGTGTATGGATGGTGATAGATGGATGAGTGTATGGTTGGTGATAGATGGGTGTATGGATGGTGATAGATTGGTGTATGTATGTTGATAAATCGGTGTACGGATGGTGATAGATGGGTGTATGGATGCTGATAAATCGGTGTATGGTTGGTAATAGATGGGTGTATGGTTGGTGATAGATGGGTGTATGGTTGGTGATAGATTGGTGTATGGATGGTGATAGATGGGTGTATGGATGGTGATAAATCGGTGTATGGTTGGTAATAGATGGGTGTATGGTTGGTGATAGATGGGTGTATGGTTGGTGATAGATGGGTGTATGGATGGTGATAGAGGGGTGTTTGTACGTTGATAAATCGGTGTACGGATGGTGATAGATGAGTGTATGGATGGTGACAGATGAGAGTATGGATGGAGATAGATGAGTGTATGGTTGGTGATAGAGGGGTGTATGGATGGTGATAGATGGATGAGTGTATGGTTGGTGATAGATGGGTGTATGGATGGTGATAGATTGGTGTATGTATGTTGATAAATCGGTGTATGGTTGGTGATAGATGGGTGTATGGATGGTGATAGATGGGTGTATGGTTGGTGATAGATTGGTGTATGGATGGTGATAGATGGGTGTATGGATGGTGATAAATCGGTGTATGGTTGGTAATAGATGGGTGTATGGTTGGTGATAGATGGGTGTATGGTTGGTGATAGATGGGTGCATGGATGGTGATAGAGGGGTGTTTGTACGTTGATAAATCGGTGTACGGATGGTGATAGATGAGTGTATGGATGGTGACAGATGAGAGTATGGATGGAGATAGATGAGTGTATGGTTGGTGATAGAGGGGTGTATGGATGGTGATAGATGGATGAGTGTATGGTTGGTGATAGATGGGTGTATGGATGGTGATAGATTGGTGTATGTATGTTGATAAATCGGTGTACGGATGGTGATAGATGAGTGTATGGATGTTGATAAATCGGTGTATGGATGGTGATAGATGAGTGTATGGATGGTGACAGATGAGAGTATGGATGGAGATAGATGGGTGTATGGTTGGTGATAGATGGGTGCATGGATGGTGATAGATGGGTGTATGTATGTTGATAAATCGGTGTACGGATGGTGATAGATGAGTGCATGGATATTGACAGATGAGAGTATGGATGGAGATAGATGAGTGTATGGTTGGTGATAGAGGGGTGTATGAATGGTGATAGATGGGTGTATGTATGTTGATAATTCGGTGTATGGATAGTGATAGTTGGATGAGTGTATGGTTGGAGATAGATTGGTGTGTGGTTGGTGATAGATGGGTGTATGGATGGTGATAGATTGGTGTATGGATGGAGATAGATGAGGGTATGGTTGGTGATAGATGGGTGTATGGATGGTGATAGATGGGTGTATGGATGGTGATAGATGGGTGTATGGATGGTGATAGATGAGTGTATGGATGGTGATAGATGAATGTGTGAACGGTGATAGATGAGTGTATGGATAGATTGATGTATTGATAAATTGGTGTATGGATGTATGGATAGATTGGTGTTTGGATGTATGGATAGTTTGGTGTATGGATGGTGCTGGATGAGTGTATGGATGGTGATAGATGAGTGTATGAACGATGACAGATGAGTGTATGGATGGTGATAGATGAGTGTATGAACGGTGATAGATGGATGGATGGTGATAATTTGGTGTCTGGGTGGTGCATGGTGCTCATGGTGATTATAGTCTCCCACCATGTTAACATGACCAATAAAAAGACAAATTTTTTTCATAGTGTCACAAACTTAAAACCGACTGAACTGGTAGAGTTTTTCGCAACTGTCGGTATCAACATGTAAAGGGATAGTTCGAGGCAGACCAATTATAATTCATATCGTGAGTCCCCTGGAAACCATCATCTACATTATACACAATGACCTCACTTTTCAATGTAAAAACATCTGCAAGAAGTAGTCCTTGTCCATTTTTAATATTACATTCAATGATCGTGTAAAATTTAACTCCACTCCAGTAGTTTAGAGCGGCAACTAAATCATCTCCGTAAAGTTGGTTCGATTCAATATTTGACAAGTTAAAGTATTAAAGGGCTGCTGTTTTTCGATATTATATGAGTACACCAGCCTTCGGTCATAATGTTCGCCGAGTATCTGGCCAAGGGCAGTGGTGTGCTGAGGCCAACAATCGTATACGTGAAATCTGCTTGAGTACGGCGGTTAAAAGGCAGTCAAATAATTCAGTGTAGATTTGTGGAGTTAAACCGCAAATATAGCTGAAAATAAAGATGTTGTCTATCTCAGTTAGAAACCACTGAACGTCAAATGTGTTGTCCGTGAAAGCACATGATAACTCGGATTGGTCGAGGGTTGGATATAAGAATGGTTCTCACCTACCCTGACACGTATTGGGATCACCCGTCTGATGACTGTAGCCTTCCTTACACACACAGCTGTACGACCCCTCCGTGTTCACACAAGCTGTGCCCGACCCACACGGCCCGGATGTCTCAGAACACTCGTTTATATCTGGCAGGGATTATAGAAACATAAGAACTTATAAGCCGATGCGAACAAAGATCTAACCATTAACAAACAATGACAGACGGGTTATATGTATGCTGTAACTTTACACAATCATGTTGCGTGCTTGGAGTTTGTTTTTTTTTTTTAAACGAACAGTTTATGAAATTTGCATAATGTAGTGTAGTGCACCAAACTGTACATTTTTTTGGCATTGATTCTTATTTCAATCCGACTAGTGAGAATGTCCCAGACCCATGCCTTACCTTTACAGTCGACACGGCCTCCTCTAGTGCTGTTGAAGATGTAGCCATTTTTACAGATGCACGACGTGCTACCCCCATGTTCACAGATCACAGAGTTAGTCCCACAGGTTCCTTTCAGTTCGCATTCTGGGTGAGAAACGAAATATCAACTGTATGTCAACAGAATAAACCAAAGTTAATTTGGAAAAAAAAACTGCATTGTTTAGACGGAGTTTACGGCACCTTATTAGTGTGGCTTGATTGATTTATTGATTGGTTGACTGGGTGGCTGACTGATTGGTAGTTCGATTGATTGATATGAATGGGAGGCGATATGAAGAAAACATTCAGATGTGAGTGTGGAAATCACCGTCTTTCGTCATCTAGGCAATGACACAACGTCTCGAACGCGCCATCTTCTTAGCTGAGGACTCTCATCATCAGACTTACTTTGGCATTGTTGATCAATGTATTGATACCCTCGCTGGCAGCGACACTGGAAGGCACCCTCAGTGTTCACACATACGGCCGTGTCTCGACAACGATCGGGGTCTTTACACTCGTCAGTATCTGTCAACAGCATACATCTCATGGGGGTCATTTAGTAAACAAAATGTAGCTTGTCGTATTCAAAGGTCCAAGATAATGCACAACATTGGGTTCACAGTTTCAGAACAAGGAGTCCACGCGGGGCTCGAACTCTTAAACAGTGGACACTTTCTGTCTGTTGTGTGTTACCTACCTGATATAAATACATCAAAGCTTTGTTTCTATTCTGACGTGTACTATTAGGAAACCACGGAGACTCTTGATTTCGAAATTTGAAAAAAAGGGCTGAAGACAATAACTCCCCTCCTTTCTACAATGTGAGTCTGTCGTAATAAGGTTGCGTTGCTATGGTTTTGAGCAAGCCCATATACCAATGGAATGGTGGTGAAATAAATTTCCTAACTGCTTTTCGGTTGATCTCTACTGTACACGGCGGATGTATGGTACATGAAAACTAAATATACTGTGTCGGTAAATCCCTAATCATACACCACAACATGCTGACCAGTATGTACATCCATTTTATCCTCTATTCCAAAATAATGTCAAAAGTGCCTTAAAACGGCATGGCCCAAAAATGGTATCATCCGAGTCTTCATGGCGAGAACAACACAATGGTTTTTAACGTCAAAAAGAGTTATGTTTACATGATTAGCTCATTTTGGTGATATCTCCGGAGCATCTCCGTGCGAGAGAACAGATTAAATTCCAGGAATTTTATAAACTTTTTATGGAAAGTCATTCTGAAAGATTCTAACAAAGCGACCAGGGAGGCAAATCTAATATTGTAGTAATAAGAGTCATGACCCAACATGGGGTGAACCCGTGTTTCTTCCTTCAAGGGCGTCATATTCACGCTATCCATATCCATGTTATCCAGTACTGTGCAATAGTAAACTAAAAGCATGTTTTGAAGAAACGGCATAGATGATGTATATTAACCACAAGACTATTGCAAAGGCCTGTAAATCGGGAGTGACTAACATCTGCAAATGAAACTGAGAATTAACGATACGCTTGTACACTGAGTTGTACATATATCAGCACATTTGTTTATTTTCCTGAGTCTCAGTCTCACAGTATTCTAACATCACAATATCACGATGGTATGACGCTCTTAATATTAAACCCCATCCTTATTTACAGTAACAGCTGGCCTACACTGCGCCCGTAAGCTGTCTCTAGGCATCAAACTTAATCTATAAATTTCTTTATTTATTTATGATACACAAATGATTTCTTTCAAGAATTGAAAGCAGAGAGATATTCTTTTTTTTTGTAGATGTGAATAAAATATTCCCTGAGAGCATGCAACAACATGCATAATAAGAAATACGATTTGTTGGCTCAATATGAGTGCAGTGTAACGTTTGACTGAATTACAAAAATGTCTTGTTAGAATAAAATTCAGACTTTTATTTCTTTTTATTTTCGAAGGAGCGTCAGATTCGTACCTTTACAGGCTATACCGCTGTTGCCGACATATTTGTATTTCTCGTAACCGTCCAGACACATACACCGTGACCTGCCGTTACTCGTACAGTACACGGAGTTCTCCGAGCAGGGGTCTGTCCGGTCGCAGTCTACAAAAGAGAGAACGCTGATCCGTGCTCGGGATTTCATGTAAGACGACTTCGTGTAACATACAGAAGCGTTGTTAATTTTCTTACGTGATAAAGCAATGCAAACAATAGTTGGTATTAACACACCTACTTCAAGTTCATGATTAATCATTGCATTTGTACCACGATTATTACACATTTTAATATTTACATGGAAATAATAAATAACAGATATAGTTCCGTTTTCGTTATCAGCAAGATTTCACTTTACCAAAAGGCAGTTAAGGGTGGAAAGACGAAAAGGGAGATAAATCTTACCTTTTTTGCCTGTTGCCACGTGAGTAGACGAGGGTAAAAAAGCAAAATTAAAGATAAGTGTGAACGTTTGATAGTTAAGCGAACATTTATGGTTGTTTCAACTAAATTGCGGTGCTTATTCCAACATTGTCCACCTCATAATCCAAGTATACCTGTTTGATTTTAGTTAAAAGTCAATGACACCTAAAAAAGTCGGTTTTTATTTTTGTTTGTATTGAGAGTACTTTGTTTGAAATGACATAGGATACAAAGTCTCTGTATCTAAATGTTATGTTGAAAACGATTTCCTCATAAGAAACTTATGTTCTTAATCTTACCTTCACATAATCGCTCCACAGAGAGTTCAAAACCTTCCCGACACTGACAGCTGAACTGGGTATCATGCCAAACACACAGTTTGTTATAGGAACAGGCGGCACCTTCTGATATACAATCACCTAAAACGGACATGAGGTGACGGGTAGAATCGCGACAATGAAAACAAAATCAAATACCGGGTGAGACTGCGACATAATTAAAACAGACATGTAATACAACAGAAATGAAATAGACATATAGTACCGCGTAGGACGGTGACAAAATTTAATCAGATATGTGACACAAGATGAGATCGTGACAGAATTCAAATAGATATGCAATACCGAATGAGATCGTGACACAATTAAAACAGACATATGGTGCCGGGTGATATCGTGACATAATTAAAACAGACATATGGTACCAGATGAGATCGTGGCATAATTAGAACAGACATGTGGTACCAGATGAGATCGTGGCATAATTAGAACAGTCATGTGGTACCAGATGAGATCGTGGCATAATTAGAACAGACATGTGGTACCGGATGAGATCGTGACATAATTAGAACAGACATGTGGTACCAGATGAGATAGTGACATTATTAAAACAGACATATGGTACCAGATGAGATCGTGGCATAATTAGAACAGACATGTGGTACCAGATGAGATCGTGACATAATTAGAACAGACATGTGGTACCTGATGAGATAGTGACATTATTAAAACAGTCATGTGGTACCAGATGAGATCGTGACATAATTAGAACAGACATGTGGTACCGGATGAGATAGTGACATTATTAAAACAGTCATGTGGTACCGGATGAGATCGTGGCATAATTAGAACAGACATGTGGTACCAGATGAGATAGTGACATAATTAGAACAGACATGTGGTACCTGATGAGATAGTGACATTATTAAAACAGTCATGTGGTACCAGATGAGATCGTGACATAATTAGAGCAGACATGTGGTACCGGATGAGATAGTGACATTATTAAAACAGTCATGTGGTACCAGATGAGATCGTGACATAATTAGAGCAGACATGTGGTACCGGATGAGATAGTGACATTATTAAAACAGTCATGTGGTACCGGATGAGATCGTGGCAGAATTAAAACAGACGTGATATACCAGTACAGAAGACAACGGATATTGATGGTACCGTGATGGCAGTAGATATCAGGTGGAGGTCATGACAAAATAAAGAATTGGGTGGGATACATCTTGAAATCAAGCTGATGAGCAACTAATATCAAATTATTTTTTTTTTGTCAAAACTATATAATGTACGTAATACAAGTACTGTTCAGAGCCGGAGAGTAGACGTACGGTGGCAGAAGTAAGTGCTGGTTTTGGAGGATCTCATGAGGTATTTGGTGGGGTCCAGGCAGGTACAGCGGTATGACCCAGGGGTGTTCACGCAGGTAGATCCGAACCCACACAGGTGCTCACCCCCACCACATTCATCCACGTCTGCAGCAAAAAAAGAGAGATTATATGCGACTTAGATACATAGTATATCATAGACAATTTATATACTGGCTTGGTACGTGAATTAAATTCGCTCATTAGCCTAAAATATCCCCTGCGTCTTTCTAACATCATCAAAATCTGCTTATTGCTTCGCCTTGTATAAATCCGTCATAATTTTATACTTTATATACATGTACTTTCTAAGTTCTTAAGTGCTTTGGTGTTAAAACAGAAACCTCTCTGTTCATTACTGCGTGGGAATGTTAATGTACGGTCTGGATTTCTTTGTGTAGTTCTATATATACAGCTTCACTGTATTATCAGAGTGTAAAATTACGTTTGATGGTCGTGGGTTTCTCCCGGGCTCTCCCTGATTTCCTCCCACTATAATGCTGGCCGTCGTAGAAGTGAAATATTCTTGAGTAAACAGCAATATGCTGTTTATACCTTTACACACATTTGGTTGTGTTGTAAATATATTCACAGCACTATGTTTACGCCACTAATCAATAGGGGTGTTTCGAGTTCGAAACCTTCAATCGTTAAAATAAAAAAGTCCTACTTTATCAGGTAATCTGTCAATAATGTCAGGCAACCTTTGTAGGCATTAATTACCAACCACTTGTCTCATCGTTTTCCAAAGACACAAGTGACACCTCTTTTGTTACGTATTTCATTTTTGAATCACATTTATTATAATACGGGCGTCTGAAAAAAATCCCGACGGAGTTATTTAGAGTAGACAAATGATGGATGAAATTGAGGATCTGAACGTTTGTGAAGTTGAGAAGATTATAAAGGAAAGAGGTGCCATTTGTGTCGCTGGATCACGGTGAGACAAGTGTTCGGTAATTATTCTCTACACAGGTTGCCTAACATTTTCACATGATACAGGAGGACTTGCCAAATGTCGGTGGTTTTATCCTGGCTCTCCGGTTTCCTCCCTCCAGAAAACGCCAAGGAACAAGTGAAAAAGCCTAGTATGTCGTTACAACAACAATCGAATGAATATAATGATGAGTGACAATCATTTGGTTGGTGTACATTTCATCACATACCTGAACATTTCTGGCCGTCATACGTCATACCCGATGGACATTGGCAATGGTAACTCCCTGGTGTGTTCACACAGCGAGAACTTTCGCCACACTGAGCAATACCCTCCGCGCATTCGTCAATATCTGAAGTGAGTGATCAAAACAGGGAATATTCATTCAAAAACTTTCAGGAAAAAAGTATATAAAGACACTCCCTGTACTAAAATTATAATTTTATATAAATATTTTATCTCTGAGGACAAAGAGACAATACCACTCAAAAGTAAAAATTTGTTCAAAACTTCATTTTGAAAGAAGTAGATAGAAAACCGGTACTAGACAATGGTATGGCATGGAAGTACAAGACTGACAAGAACACAGTTGAATATATACTCTTAAAATGGTCTGGGATATTCTCTGTAAGTGAGCCCCAATTATAATACTAGTATTCAATATGTTTAATTGGATATTTGTTTATTTCATTGGTGTTTTACGCCGTACTCGAGAATATTTCATTTATACGATGGCGGCAAGTATTATCGTGGGAGGAAAACGGGCAGAACCCGGTGGAAACACACGACCATCAGCAGGTTGCTGAGGACCGTCCCACGTATGCCCGGAGAGGAAGCCAGCATGAGCTGGATTTGAACTGACAGGGACCGTCTTGATGAGAAGCTCCTAGGTCATTACGCTGCGCTCGCGCGCTAACCAACTGAGCCACGGAGGCCCCTTTAATTGGATAACCAATTCATCAATAACGCTGGGATAGCAGTTTTAGAAATCGAAATACCGCTTCCCCGTTTTAGTCGTCGTTTACTCAGTCAAATCCATGGAAAAGGATGGACAAGTTTAATTGCACCCAAACAGATTCATGTTTTACCCGGCACCAAAGTGGTTTGACGGTTATCCTCACACTTTGATACAATCACTGTTTCGAGAAAAATCCGGCTGGAGTATGCCCTAAGATTTTCTTTAATAGCCTAAGATTATTAGCAGGAACAGAGATTCGATGTAAATATAAGGCAGCAGTCATAATTAATCATTTTGCAGCTGGAACTTTGACATGGCTTTAGTAAAAACGTGTTGAGAGTCCAATTTGCTAAATCACTTGTAAACTTGCGTCTTATAATACACTTTAGTGTTCCAGATATGATAGAAAACTAAATTAAATCATTTTTATACAAGACTGTGTGTACTAATGCATGCTTTCCGCGAGTACACTGATACTGAAGATGGGTATATATGATTCACACACCTGCGCAGTTCCACACCCCATTGCTGACGAATGAGGACTTCCTGTATCCTTGGTAACAGTGACACACAGGCTGGGCGCCGCTCAGGTTTGGGAAGCACCAGAAGGAATTCTCCGCACATCGCGTACTGTACGCACAGATGGAATTTCTTACTGCAATTACACGAATTATGTACCAGACCCAGTTGTTCAAAAGCACATTAACAATTAAGCATCCGGCATTATGCTTTGTCAGGACTGGAAGCACCATTAGACGGTGATGTATCAGAAATTAAGAGGTATAGATATTTAAATCTGAACGTGCTTGTTATATGCAACTCTGTAAGTCATTATAAACTGGAAGGCCATGAGGTGACCATATCATAGAAACCTGAATCACGATGCCGTGTCTCTTGAGCACTACGTATCTCATTCGCATGATGGCTGGGCGGGAAGAGATGCGTTCTCGGGTTACAGAAATAACTCCCGCCTGATTGGTTGAAATTTATAACATGCTTTCGATTTTGTCCGTGTGCACGTTTTATCTACATTTTTCGTCACAAAAAAGGTACGATTTTGAAACTTTGGGTCGGATGCTTTTTCATACATAGGCATATTTAATATTGTCTTTTGTTTTGACTTTTAAAGCGGGTTAACTTTAATAAATCTCATTGGTTTACCTGGTTACTACTGATTTCGTTGTATTAAGAATTCGTGTGACCTTCACAGGGATTTGTATTCGTTGCAAAGGTATTTGGACACACTGTTAATATGCAGCTTCTGTGAAAATGCTACTGTTGACAAATTCACTAACAAATGCACGTAATTATACACATTCATCTCAGAAATGTAGAAATACTATGAATGTGAACAGTTTTTATGTCATTTATGACCATGTTTTTTTATGTTTTTAAGTCATTTTTAAGTGCACTTTGCGCTTGTGGGCCGAACACAGTCGAACTCGCCTGCAGAGCATGGTATGGATCACGTGACGTTACAAGTAAACAGCTGTACAGATTCTACAGCTCTTCATATTTCCAAACAGAGCACATCCTAGTGAGACCTATGGATTTTGGCACAGCACACCTTATGGAGCATATAATGCTATAAAAACTATGATATTCCTTTACATTAAAGGATTGTCTTTCAGGAAAAGGTTATTTTTATAAATCTAATTGTTATCTGTGAGTAACTTTTGATCGTTTGAAAACAGACGTGTGCATGGTGACGAAAAGTCAATCCATCAATGAACATGGCAGCAGAACTAATGTTACAGAGCTGATCGTTTGAAATAATGGCTTTAAGAACAAAGACAATTTAACTTAGTTCAATTATCTTTTCTCATTGCAAGCTGTAATTTATATATCTTAATTTTATTTAAATGCAGTAAAACTGTAGCAGTGCGGCATACTACGAAGCGGAAACTAAGTGCTTTTTTATCGGATCGGGTGAGAAAGACAGGTACGCCTACCGAAGTTCATACTTCGATTTCGGCAGCGTACATTTCTTTTCCAAACAGGTTGCAATGAGTTCCAGTTTTTTTAACCCATCACCTACATTCAGCTGTCTGTAAAATCAACCGTACTCGCTATCAAAAGTGCCTTGCGTTAGTGACACGTAACACCACAAGCTCTTCACGTTGATGTGTTGGGCGTTCATATCATAACAAAGAAAAGGCAGTTAGAATACTTTTTGTAGCTCATAAGGTTAGTCTCCATAAGCTTGGTCTCAACACAATGCTTCGGTGACGTCTTAAATACCCAAAAGCATGTGGTATGCTGGACAAAGGACGTGGAGAGTAATTTGTTTACAAGCGCTGTACCGCCAAGCGTTAAGCAGTAACACAGTTTTATCTACTGTCTCCGCGATTAGACTGTTTTAGACTGAGTTGTTTTTAATAACAGAATTTCATAGCATCAGCTCTAAAGCCGCAAGGCCGTGAGATCATACACTACAAGTAAAAATAATAAAATTCATTTATTTAGGTTATATTTTACTCTACAACGTGTAAACAATTTCAAATATGGCAGTGTCAGATACATGGTTTACAGTAAATTCGATAGCAGTGTAAGGTAACTGATGTCGCCCTAAGTCAAAACATGTGGAACTCCGCCCAAAATACAGCATGCCACTGGTTCTTGAATAATTATGGCGTCGCCCGAGGCAACGCCCTCTTTCCGTGTAAACCGAGCTTATGCAGTTTCACATTATGACTTAGAATATGTGTTCTTACTTCATTTTCTCTGCACGAATAAGAACTTTCATATGTAGAGCTTGTGTTGTTATGACTGATCTTACAGTCAGCTGAAATATAGGCGACTGTCTAAAAGAAACGGACTAAAGTGAGAATTATACATTTAACAATTTGATTTCTATGGCCTTAATTGAAACCATATATTGTGTTGTACAGGTCTACTGTCGCATAACTCATTCATGTGATTCTTATGGCCATTCGTGCATATCAATACCTTCCCACATACTGCCGGAGAGGAAGCCAGCATAAGCTGGGCTTGAACTCACAGCGACCGGATTGATAAGAGACTCCTGGGTGATTACACTGCGCCAGTGAGCTAACCAACTGAGCCACGGAGGTCCCCTCTCGTCATAACGTCATACACACCAGGCAAAACCATTATTATAGAATATAGAACAGTTATATAGAACAGAATTTCTCCTTTTATTTATTCATGTTAAAAGTTATAGTACTAGCGTGAAGAAATGGATCGATTAATTTCAAGCATATTTATAGATTCATAATGAATTCCTGAACCATTAAATAAACCCGTATGAATGTGTAGGCCTAACTAGTGACAGGCACAATAGATAAAAATGCCTGAGTACGTATACATGTATGTATTTATTATTTATTTGCCTGGTGTTTAACGACGGCGGCCAGCAGCATTATGATGGCATGATAGGAATTACGATGGCAGCTGGCATAATTCCTCACGTACGACCGGAGAGGAAGCCAGCTCGAGCTGGACTGGACCTTACATTGACCGCAATAATGAGAGACTCCTGCGTCGATGCGCCGGGTTGGCATGCGTACCACCTCGGCCACGTAGGCCCCTATATGTAAATGTATATAGGGATCATGTGGGAACTGTGATTACCCAAATCAACCAATCCCTAAATCAGTTGATGTCTGACAGAAAATCTCGTGAGTGAACGGCATATTGTACGCTGTGTAACCCTAATCTAGTTAATTTGGCGTGATCAGACTACACTAACACATCTGCGCGTGTCTGGGATGTGTCATTTTTTTAAAGGAGGTCTTTCATCGCCCTAGCGGCATATCTGAAGGGCAAGGCATGGCCACCGAAGTCATGCACGGATCAATATATCGGCTGCCGTAATTTGTGCATCGGAAACCCGTTCGTACATATATGACTGGGGCACCATGGCTGTAATTAATATGAGATGATATGGGACAGATGGTTTCCGGGCATCCGGAGTATGTCATTATCGATGTGTATCAAAAACGGTTGAATTAACCGGTGGAATGTGGCAATCTGCTGATACATTCCAACACAATTCAATTAGTCTAAACGAATGCGTCATCACTGAGCACACTGATAGACATACTGATGCGAGCGGCACCTATTGTCGTTAAACGTGACGTAGATTTACTACTTGGAAGCCGTTATATAAGATATATCATTTTGCATAACTTTGTTATACAATATTTCAAATTTGTAAAATACCAATCAAATAAACAAATAAATCATAAGTAAATTTAAAAAGTGATACCTATATATCACCGGTCACTGTATACTTTGCCTCTGTTACACTAACATATTAGTGCTAAGTATCTTAGTTTGTGTCAAATTAGGAAAAGGACATGTTTCAGAATATATACGGAAAATCAATAATAGGTGATACAGACAATAATATTAATCAGCCTTGTTCACTGAAAATGTGATATTCCTTTCTTTTTGTAAAGCATTTGTATAGCATACATTTTCACCTGATAAATCATACGAAATGAATTCTGAAAATTGGTATTTGTGATATTCTTAATTGCCATGCTGTTTATAGATAGCTGGACAATCCATGCAGGCTACTCATGCATATGCGTGGCAAGATAAAGAGCTAACCACCAAACTGAAGTAATGTAAGCTGTGAAGTGTATATATAAAACTAGAAAAAGTCCTATATATTATGCTTTTTGTGAGTATATTGTATGTATTTATAGCTAATATGTTAACTACGCTTACTTCGAGGGTACATTTTCTGTGAGTTTGCCTCTAGCCAAGTTAAACGAAGGAAGAATTCACTTTAACTGGCTTCCGTCGAACAACACTGAAGAAAATGTCTGCATGGTTTCTTCAACAACAAAAAAATGCCTGTTAGCTGTTTACAACAAAGTATCTCAAATATAGCTTAAACGCTTAGGGCTTTTTAAAGGGAAGGTTTACAATCGAATTTTGACTGTTTGCTTTCGTAAAGGTCAGTGTTTCCAGTGACTTTTCTAAAGCCGTGTGTACCGCATGTGACTTGCAACAGAACATATCACTGGCGCTTACACGTTTGTTGGTTTACATGTAGCACAATAACCAGCATGGAAATAAGACATCCTGTACACATGAGATAAATTCATTTCAATACATGCATACCACACGAAAAAGGAAAATAAGAATATGTAATAAAAACAAATGATAATAATAAAAAAAAATCGCTGAAATACGTTTCAGATTTGATCAAAATGACCCTCACATAATCTGCATTGCCCTGCCCATATATGTGTTTGAATGTTACTATGTTAATACTAGCAATTAACTTTTGTCATATTTTCAATTCCATACAGACCTGTCTGACTGTTTTTATTCAGTTAACTATTACATGTAGTTCTACACTGTTAGTTAATGGGGTGGAAAAGCTGCCGGATAACCATTAGTCCATTAACTTAACACACGTTATTTCATATGGAGTGTATATCAGTTGTATGTGAACTATCGTTAAAAACAGTTACAGCTATGGTAAAATCCAAAATTTTTATACATGAAATAAACTGGTAATATTTGCAGTTCTTGATCTAATAATGTCATTCGATATAAAAGTTATCAAATTTCATGTTATCAAGGAAAATGAAATTAACAGAACAATGTGAATGCTCTTAAAAATGAAAAAAATATATATAGCGAGACTAGAGTACAAATGAATGAAAAGGTTGGTTTAAAAAGCGAGTGAGACTTTCTAATGAAAATAAAAAAGTTTATGTTGTTCTTTAAATTCGATTATTTTATTCTCTACATACGTTTTAATTTTATTTTCAGATGTCTCTAAAATTTTACCTTAAATTTAATCCACGCCAGCTTTTGCTATTTTATATTTTAATTATTTGAAACTTATTAAACATGGACATGATCAGCAAAACGAAACCAAAGACGAACTGGACTATATAATAATGTCACATTTTACAGGATTCCAAAAACATGAACATCAATGAGCGGTTATGAGATACACGTAGCAAAGGTGTGCTAAAGTAAACAATGATTTAAAATCTTCTTACTTATACTTAGATACTCTTATAAGTATACTCACATTTGTCGCCAACCGATTTAGCAGGCGGCAGCACTTCCAATAATAAACTTAAACATAATGCCAGGCGAACGGGCGTCCGGTGTAACTCCAACGCCATTTTGGATGTGAAAATCTACGCTACCAGGTGAATGAGCGCCTCCAGTTAGCTAGCGAGATGTCATTCCTAAAATTACGCTCCGCCAAAAAAATCTCTCGTTTTCATACAGGATCGAAAACAATGACACGTAAGGTGGTGAATAAAGCAATTTATTAAAGTGGATTAGTTTTAGACAGCAATGCTTAAAACCGCGCTACCAAGGTTTGTGTTTGTTCGTTTATTTTGGGCCAGGGCCGAACTGATCACTCTGCCTAATAAAGCACACAGATGGAGAGCCGATGGCAATGTGGGCCGGGCTCAAAACGAGGCTCTCTACCACTTAATACGTGACAGCGACGCAGTCACGTGGCAGGCAATTAGTAAATGATTCTTTTAAACAAACGCTGGCCTGTTGTATCGGTCAGATCGAGAAGATGCCACGGTGATTCATAATGGTATAGTGTTGATATAAGCTGATGAACATCACATCAATGACAAGCCCACACAAAGCGTCGTTCTTTCACGATTCTGATCAATTTTTGCCAGGGGTGCAAACCTTTACCAAAGTGTGATACTTTTCCCACCTATAACGCGTGAATCATTTTATAGTGAGTAAAGCATCTTGTGTAATGTTTTTTCTTGGTGGGTGGGGTGGTGGTGATAGAGGCGATAAAATAATGCCATAGAAAACGTTGTTAAACCACATTATTTATTTATCCGTTTAACGCCCTTCGTCAGGTACGTCACAAACATCCTGACTTAAAATTGCAGCCGAATCATACATCTAGAGATGGGTTTGAGTGACCCCGTGTCGTCATACCATGACGCTCTACCGATTACAGATAGTGACACGACGGAAGGATAGGGTCGGTCAGACATAGCCAAGAAATCGGCTGTGGACTTTAAATGTTGGGTATGGTCGAGTTCACAGCCGAGACGACGCCCATAGTAAGATTCCTCTATTATAACAGCGCCTTCCGACAAACAAGCCAGAGGAACAAAAATACCTGATAAAACGTGGGCAAAAGATTTCGCCTTCTTCAGGATGTTTTCTCTCATTTGTGCCTTATACTCTCATGTGCCTTATAACTGGCACAGTGGCATTTGGACGTTATGCTATTGTATTCGCTCGCGGCGCATGCGCACACGTTTTTCTTGCCATGACGCATGGCCTCTGGGGCCAATTGCATAAAGCTGCGTACGGAGTAAAACTACCGTACGGAAAATTTACGCAAGTACATTTGCCAAATCAATGGCAATTTCATAAATCTCTCCGTATAATTTGGAGTAAATTTCCGCGTACTTTTGTCCGTAAAAGAAGGTCTTTTTTTGGATGTCGTTATAGATAGACGTGTTACGACAATCAGAAATGGGTTATTGCTTATGCAGGCGGGTACATGGCCACAGACCAACATTATTTTTTCAATCGCCACAGTGTTAACCTTTACCGCTGTAGCTCAGTCCCAAACATTCCGTGGCCAATAAGCTTTAGTGCACACCTGGCCCAACCAGCGAGAAAGAAGCAATAAAAATCTTCACATAGGCTGACCGTCAAAATGTGGACGCCGGCAGCTGGGATGGGTGCTAAGCAACGCCAAGGGGACGTCACTCGCAACCTCATCACCACCTTTCACCTTGTGTCCTCTCGCGCAGAATTTCAAATTCATCATTAAAACTCATACCTGCCAAAAGCTTAGACAATTTCCATCATTTTGTTACCAAAGCATGCACCTGTACACCAAAAAGGGCAGGCTGGAAGCCTTTTTTTACCCCAAAATACACAGAATTACACCCCTCCCGAAAAACGGAAGTTGTAATGGCGGTCTGTGTCCACATGCCGCCGCAGCTTGTGTAAGTTGCTTGTACGTTAGAGGTAGGCCGACTTAATTTCATTGTCGCCTATTTGGATATTTATTTCAAATAATTACTTTTGTACTTTCATCCCAGACGGTTTTGGTGAAATTTAATGTTATAGCGCTACAAGTTCAGTGAATTTTCATAGTGCAGCTGATGGATAATGTGCTCCGGTGTGACGTCAGGCGGGAAGAAAATGGCGGTCCGGAGTTGACAACACGAATCGACGACCAAGAGGTTAGAAATGTTCACATATGGTGTAATATAAGGTATTATTTACAACTTGATTAGGTAAAACAGATCGACGAGGTAAGATGCTGCTTGTATCCGTGCATTTTATGAAGGGACACGTGTTTATTTCTTCACTGTGAACGGTTTACGCAAGACTTCAGATGGAAAACGAAAAGGTTTTCAAGCAGTCGAGCGATGACATGTCGGATTTTGTCTTTATACTTATTTTAACTGTGCAAATATTTTACTCTACAAATACCAATGTACCGCATACTGTTTAGTTGATGTGGTTTCACTGGGGAGGGGTGGGGGTCACAAGAAAATACATCACATTGTCTTGTGACATGATTATAAATTAGTTGATTGACTGGTTGCTCTGAATTATGGGAAATTGACATTGACAGCTGCCGTTTTTTACTTCAATTATCATGGCATTCAATGTTGTAAAAAAGGCAAAGAAGCCTAATTGGAATCGCAGGGCGACCAAGGCATTGGTCATGGCCGTTGAGGATCATGACCAGGTTATTAAGGCAAAGGGGGCCTCCGTGGCTCAGTCGGTTAGCGCGCTAGCGCAGCGTAATGACCCAGGAGCCTCTCACCAATGCGGTCGCTGTGAGTTCAAGTCCAGCTCATGCTGGCTTCCTCTCCGGCCGTAAGTGAGAAGGTCTGTTAGCAACCTGCGGATGGTCGTGGGTTTCCCCCGGGCTCTGCCCGGTTTCCACCCACCATAATGCGGGCCGCCGTCGTATAAGTGAAATATTCTTGAGTACGGCGTAAAACACCAATCAAATAAAATAAATAAATATTAAGGCAAAGTTCGGTAAAAAAATGTGGCTAAATCTGAGGAGAACAGAGCTTGGACTGGGATATAACAGAGGTACGTTAGGCCTAAATATTAATGCTGCAATGGACAGTTTCATTGTTGTGACGTAATTTGTTTCCCTACCTTAATCTGTGTTCTTAAAAGTGAATTTATGAGGGCAGAAATAGGCTGAAAAAAAGGAGTAAAAAATTAATTATGATATCCCATCCTCAGTGACCTTTGGATTTAAAAAGAATTGTTTGTCCTCTTGTGTCCAGATAAACTGAAGGCTAATCACAGCTAATCACACCTTTAAATAGACATCAGCACCGCTTTAGTTTAATACTCTTCTATTAATTATGGCATATTAAACAATTTATTACAGATAAATGCATGTTAGTAAAATGCATATATACATTCAAGCTGTTTTAGGCTAAAACAAAAACAGCTGAGAGCTCCTAAAAGTATATTTTATTTATTTGATTAGTATTTTTACGCCATATTCAAGAATATTTCACTTATACGACGGCGGCCAGCATTATGGTGGGAGTAAACCGGGCAGAGCCCTGGGGGAAACCCACGACCATCCGCAGGTTGTTGCCAGACCTTTCCGGTCGCAAAGGCTCCTGGGTCATTACACTGCGCTAGCTGGCTAACCAACTGAGCCACGGAGGCCCCCAGAAAAGTATATTTTAAATCCGTCTTAAAGGTTTCAATTGCAGATAATAGCTCTACTGGGAGATATTGCGATAGGAGGGGGTCTCAGTGAGCTGACATTGTACAAGGTAGTTTAGAAAAACCTATAATATTGTCCATTACTGTCGGTGTGACCCTAGCGAAACTATGAAGTGGTTGATATCGCTAGTGTGGCTGCTTGTACAGTCTCTTAATTTTTCGGCGATGACCACTAGGCTTGTCTTCCATCACTATGATATACCAATGATTTATTGTAAGTTTGAATGTGGCAAAGCTCATGAATATTTTACCAAAGATTTGCTTTACCCAGACACTCCAGTTTGCTCCACCCAGAAAACTAATCGCTATCACACAAATAAAAATTCCTGAGTATGGCATGAAATAATATTTAAGCAGTAAATAAGCATGTGGTGTGGTTAGGTGTCAATCACAGTGTGTTGGGCTGGTCAAGTTCGTGTCTCTCTAACTCACACACAGGGAAGCCTTTGATACTATGTATTTAAATATCTTTGTTAAAATCAATGTTCAGATGGTTTTCCATTTGAGCTGTCAGCCATTAGAATGCCGATTAAATTTACAAAAACAGGTTTAGTTGAACAAATGCAAATGACTTGCAAAATGTTTACTTTGTAGAGGACGGTCGTGAAGATGAGCCATCCATGGGTGATGTCCCCTATACAATACCATCTGAACAAGGTACATGTCACTATATATAAGTATATTTACGATACTGGTTCAAAAATGTGCAAATATATGTACAGGGCATTGATATGTTAACACATCCTCCTTCATCAGACCAGTCTTATTTGCATAAACGATCTTGTTATTCTGCTCAGTTCTAATATTAACTGATTAATATGCATAATTAATGAACAGTTTCGCCCGGCAAACAATTCCAGATGATACAATAAGAGATGTGTCAGGTACACAGTTAAGCGAGAAATCCAATTTCTACTCTTAATTAACATAGCTTCTGTGCTAAAATTGACCAAAATTTGGAATTTTGCTTTGGTCAGAATATCCGTAGATAAAAGTAGTTTACAAGCATCTTGTGGGTTATCATTTCCGCTTCTCACTTAAACACTATTAATGGTATTCAGCCTTCACTGGGCAGTTGATATCCTCTATACATGTTACCCTGCTTATTCATGCTATATATATTTAGGTCTATTCTTGACCAGTTTCACTCTTACTAGATTATCTCCTCACAACTTTATATCTTGCAACGGATTTTTTTGAAATATGCCTACAGAACCACCAGCGTCTTCCCATACCTTTGAAGATTATGCCATCCAACCCAGTGAAACGCCATCTGCTGTGCAAGGTAATGACTATTTCGACGATTCTATAAAATAACTCACATATACACACATGATGGTGATACTAATACTGTTACTGATACATATATATCCTCCCTTTACCAATGGGGTATCAGTAATATATCACTGTGGTAAAATTAACCACTGCGGGTTCAATAAAATTAGGGGCCTCCGTGGCTCAGTCGGTTAGCGCGCTAGCGCAGCGCAATGACCCAGGAGCCTCTCACCAATGCGGTCGCTGTGAGTTCAAGTCCAGCTCATGCTGGCTTCCTCTCCGGCCGTACGTGAGAAGGTCTGCCACCAACCTGCGGATGGTCGTGGGTTTCCCCCGGGCTCTGCCCGGTTTCCACCCACCATAATGCTGGCCGCCGTCGTATAAGTGAAATATTCTTGAGTACGGCGTAAAACACCAATCAAAAAAAAAAAAAAAAAAAATCAATCAATAAAATTAGGGGCCTCCGTGGCTCAGCCGGTTAGCGCGCTAGCGCAGCGTAATGACCCAGGAGCCTCTCACCAATGCGGTCGCTGTGAGTTCAAGTCCAGCTCATGCTGGCTTCCTCTCCGGCCGTACGTTGGAAGGTCTGCCAGCAACCTGCGGATGGTCGTGGGTTTCCCCCGGGCTGTGCCCGGTTTCCACCCACCATAATGCGGGCCGCCGTCGTGTAAGTGAAATATGCTTGAGTACGGCGTAAAACACCAATCAAACAAACAATCAAACAAACAAACAAATCAATAAAATTACTGCTGTATTCAAAGGTATTCTGAACACATACAGTTAGGTAAAGAAATTCACAGAGAAAACCATTTGTCATTATCAGGAAAGTCTATTAATAATCTCATAAAATTAGTCCCTTCGGTATCACACATGTATGATGAAGTTAATAGGACGTGTAATTCTCTCCAAAATTTCTTAAACTACAGGCATGACGGGTAACACATGCAAACATTATAACAAAATCAGAGTGGTGCCAGACAAAGACACAAAAAAGAACGACTGTGTCATTGCTAGATTCTTAATGAGCTAGTGATCCAATCAGAAAGGCCGTTATCTGGAATGCAACATCCACTAAGTCGGGAGAAACTACTTTACTTCGAATTAGAAGATTTATCCTCGTGTTTGTCATCCAGTGGAATCATTGCTTGCTGTAGGATCAAGAGCAGCTTTTCATTATCCCGAGCTTATACTGGACAATTATTTTTGTACGTCTTTGTAATATGCATTCTACTAATGCAGATGAACTTATCTATACGTATTTTGACTAAGGTCTAATTCAAATAAAATGACACGGTCATTTCAGGTATATATAGCAATGAAGTAGATCTGCTCGATTTGTGTAAAACAAGACATATAAATGTATAATTAAGGAAATACACCACATGCAGCATATTCAGAACGACTTTATAATACTTGTGGGTTGTCAAACACGAATTATTTGAATAACAGCATTATGGCGGTTGATCCGATGGTGTATGAGGCAGACACACAACTGGTGGCAAGTCTGTCGGTTAAGGGAAGATAATCTTTGCAAGGATATTACAAACTTGTGGCCACTTGTTTAAACGGTGTTTGAAAGAACATTTGTGATTGGCTGACTAGCACGAGGAAAAGTCTGCTAACTCACGGTAAAGTAATTACCCCTGACTCAGTGAACCTATCGGCATGCTGCATTCTAAATAACGGCATTTTTGACTGGATTACTAACACGGGAGGAAGTGATACTTTCCCGCGTGAAATAAATTTCAGTAAACAAGTTCTCTTTTTGGGGGGCCGTCGAAAAAAAAGAGAATAAAGTATCTAATCCAGCTAACTCGGGGCAAAGTACATTGTAGCATCCCCATACTATATGGCCAATGAGAAACTATTATTTTATATATTAGCATTTTTACTGGTTGGTTAAGTCCTCCCCCCCCGCGATATAGTTTTTTTATTCACTCTTTGTTCGATAGCTAAAAAATAATGTTCCTTCCGCAGATCCTGCCCATTGATAACTAATGCTTCAAAAGGTACAATGGGTTTTTGTATCATCCAGACAAGCTCTCTTTGTCTGGTTCATGAACATTGGGAATGGTTGGCTAAACATGTAACGAGAAAAGGTGTTTACGTTGAAATCTAGAGGCATTAAACATGTGGAGGGCACAAGTTATTTTTTGTCTGGGAATCCTAAACATGTTTACCCCCAAAACACATGGTAAACTGAACATGTTTGATACCTATGCACGAAGCAACTGCAAACCTCCACGCATTACCAGCTTCAATTTTTTTTAAACATGTCATTATCTAAACAAGTATAAAAAGGAGATGCTTAGCTCGTTCTGCAGGGGAATTAATTGTCTTCAATCACACCAGTATTTAAGGAAGGTCTGTAAAAATATGCAACATTTAACCATACAATATAAAACATTGAAGTAATGTTGAAAATGCATGTAACATTAAACCGTAGCAAACAGATCTCTCACGAGACCCACAGCAATTCTGTCTGAATACTACACCACAACTGTACTCCAACCAATGTCCGGTCACAATAACGTAATAATTAATGCCATAAGAAAATAAAAACTGATCAAAACATATGGGATTTTTAATCATGCGAAAGTAATAAATAAACATTTCACTGACATTGCCATTTTTGAAATTGTTTACACGTTTTAGTATAATATGACCTTGATAAATGAATTTTATTTTATAGTGTGTCTATTCGCAGAGACAGTGGTATTGGCTGTGTTACTGCGCTGAGGCTGTTCTAACAGGTAGTTGGTGTAGCCATTTAAAACAAATGACTCTCCATAGTTCTATTTTACATAGCTAGTACACTTATACATGTAGTTCACCAAAACACATCTACATAGGACGCTTTTAGTTCAACAAAACACGGCTAGTCCACTTGTAGTTCACTAAACAGAGCTAGTCCACTTGTAGTTTAACAAAACACAGTAAGTACGCATATACCTCCGCAAAACACAGCTAGTACACGTCTAGTTCTCTAAAACTAAGGTAAATGCCTGACAATCTCTTTCGTTTACATATTATAACAGCTTTCCTAAACAAAATCATCCCCCCCACCACCACCACCACTACCACGACTAGACGCGTTTTCTCCATGATTAAATTCAATGAAGTTTCCCCTTTTTTTCCCCAAACATTTTGCACTTGCAATTTTTTCAACTTGAAAACTTGAACGAAGACTATGTCAGCGTTTGATTTCTCAAGCACCTAAATAATTCCCTTCGTTTGTTTTAATCTCTGATCACTCTAACATTTGACAATGTAACTTTTGGCATACTGGGCCATCTTATATGCAAAATAAGAAAAAAGATAACGACGAAAAAAGATAAAAACACAGAAAATATGAAATGTACAACAGGCAATACACGACTGTGCCAACAGACCACCACCACCGATTCGTCGGTCAGAGTTATATTCTTTTACCCATGAACAAAACACGAAATTTTCTCTCAGTCTTGCTCTTAATCCGTAAAGCTTGCACGTTTAAGCTTAGCATAAAAACTCCGAATGTGTTGAAGTAACCAGTGCATTTAGACGCATATGCATAGTTTCAGTTATACAAAAACAAAGATAAAACACCAAGGTTGTGTACCGTTACCAACGTTGAAAGTTACTCACAAAAATCAAATAATCCGAGTACATTGACTGATTGTTGATGAATATTTGGATACACCATATTCGTTTACCAGCCTTCAGCCAGTATGGAAGCTCATAATTAATAATCGCAAGTCCAATTTCCCAAACGACGTTAGCACAAACCACTAAACAACTAAAAAAGTGTATTAAGTGCAAAATTAGGACGAAAGCGGCCAAGGATTTTCACTGATGCTGGAAAGTCGTAAGGTATGTTATAGGCTAATGAGTGAAATTAGTATCCAAATGGTGTACCCTGCTAGTAAATATTAAAATATGTATCTCAGTTGCTCTTTGATTGCAACCACTCATATATCCAACGTGGAGACCAGTGTATAGATAGTGAAGAACACATGGCGACCAGAACAAGCTCACCACTAGCTGGTCAAATCCACATCGTAAATCACCACACACATATTTTGTAATGCTAAACTCTTGTTGTGACGTCACTCTATTCAGAAACCGTAATTTCTACCTCATGAAAGCACGGCAGTCGTACTTTCCTAAATTCATCTGTCTACATGTATATATATGTTATTTCCACACTTACGTCGTGTTTTCGACCGTGCGCTAAAGCGGCTTTAATTGAGTTTTGATATAAATGAAGGTTAAAGTTATTTCCTTCCATAAAACTGAGCGCCGACAACGTTATTTACGGAGGCCTGTTATTTGTACCCTATCGGTAACATAAACGACTTTATGTGCATGTAAGCCCGTCCATCACAAAAAAGTTTTCCAGACTGGATTAAAAATTGGCAGACAGCTTCACCAAAACAATTTACACATTCACAGCTCCAGGCCGTTTTATCCATTTCCAACAAAGGTATAGGCGTTATGTCCCCAGATTTTATATCAAACCAAAATCACACGTCTGGGAGGTAATATTTATCTATTTGATTAGTGTTTTACGCCGTACTTAAGAATATTTCAATTATACAAGGTGGGCTAGAATCATTGTGGGAGGAAACCGGGAAGAACCTGGGGGAATGTAATGTACGTGTATCAGTGCATGTAGTGCTGTGCTGAAAATAGGTAGCTTTAGAAGTGTAGGATACAGTGATATATATACACCTTTCCGAAATACACCTTTCGGATCACCTTTCCAGATTAGTTGACTATTTTATTAACGCCCCCAAATCTTTATTCTCACAGTCATGTCTCAACTACCAATAAGCTCGTGATATAGCTCCGTCCTGACCCACTATCAGTAAATGTAGGACAGGTTAAGTGACACTACACATGAAATGATATCAGCAAGTGAATACCCAGTAATGCACAATATTGGTCTTCAACGTTTTTTTCGTTTTTGATAAGCCGGTATCTTAGGTCCATATACCCTCGGCCGTGCTCATCCTAAATTAGTACCCCCTCTCAGTGATTCTAGTACTGCTTTTCGTGTAGTTGACTTACACATAAGGTATACACGTTTATAGCAAAGCGCTGTTCAAATCAGGAAGTCACAACAAGCTGCTACAATCAAAGCAGATCAGGCTTTGTTCTCAGTTATCTGATATTAGATTTGAAGCCCTGCCAAACATTTCACGTGATCTTGCTGATGAGATAAATATATATTAGGATGTCTGTGAACCATGTTGTACGTGGTATATCGATGAAGTGAGCCTCCACATCACAGTTGCTTCAGGTACGGAAATCTTCAATTTTTGCTTTTGTTTTTATATGAGGTATATATCTGTACCATAATAAGCCTAAAAATACCACCGCAGATAAACGCTCTGCGACTGTACAGCCTGCTACGCCCAAGGTTCATTTAAAACTATTTCAGCTTGAGGACAGCAAAAGACATTTTTATGACCACTGAAGAGAAACTTGTTTTTCTACGTTTCATCCAACTGGGTGGAAATCGTACCATGCATCACCTGAGGTTGGCACGAAGCAAAAAGCAGGAAGCCATGGTCATTTTGTCATCGCTTCTAGCCATCATCCGGTCAGTTCGTATCTTCATCTTTGCGCTGTGCCATCGCTTCGTGTCATCGTCCTCCGTCATCGTCCTCTCGTTTCACTTCAAATAGTCTCATCGCTCGGTGTCAACAACTCATTTCCTTGTACCATCGCCATAGCGCTTCGAACTATTATCGGGCATGCAATAGCATACAAGGAAACGGCCATACACCAATAGCCTTATTTATTGATATGTTTATTTTAATGCTGTTTTACGCTACACTCAAGAATATTTCACTTATAAGACAGTGGGAGGAAACCGAGTAAAGCCCGAGGGAAACCCGCGACCATACACAGGTCGCCACGTGTACGCTAATATCCTTAATCAATTTCCATAACTCACAGAGGTGGAGTTTTAGGTTTCAGTTCTGAAAACTACATAGTTGCCATAGCAATAAAGCAGAACTTGCTGTGGATGAATTGTCTATTAGGAAGACTAATGCATGAAATTCTTAGTTTCCGATACAGACTGACCTGAGACAAGTTCTCTGACCTGAGACAAGTTCCCTGACCTGAGACAAGTTCTCTGGCCTGAGACAAGTTCCCTGACCTGAGACAAGTTCTCTGACCTGAGACAAGTTCTCTGACCTGAGACAAGTTCCCTGTTATCCAGTGCCAAATCTGACCTCATGAAATCAACTTAATTTAGTACTTCCTAATATCCTATTAGAGATCTGTATATTTTTTCATTCCTGAGGTGAACTGTCTCCCATCTTTTATGCACTATAATCGCACGCATTGATAATTATCGAACAACTGGACACAAACATTTGATTACAACAGCCGATTATAACAAGACTTGATCATCCAGCGTGATGCTAAAGGTGGGCACACTCGGTACTGAGTGCTGTGAACTGTGAATACCGACCACTCTGTTTGCACGCTGCCATAGCTCCTGGATTATTGCCCTAAAATGTGAAATCAGGTAGAATCAGAAGACACGATTGATAATGAATACTTACCGTAAGTGTTGATTTAACGCGTTATTTGACACTGGGAGAAAACAGTATCAAATGTCTTCGTGTGTCTATATGTTTGTTGAGTATATATAGATACCTTCACCTTCTAAATCTTAAAGCTTAACCCCAGCTGCTATGAGCAAATGCCTGTAACGGTAGTGGAGGTGTTTGACATACTACGAAGACAGCTGTTATTTTCCACATGTTTTACCTGCACTCGACGCGTCTTAAGGTCATTAAGTTTCTCAGGTACCTGATAAATGGGGGAGGATTACTTCGGCCACCCTGGTTTCCAGCCATAAACCTGACACCTAATTATATATGTGGGCCTATCATTTTGATTGAATCACCAATGTAATAAATACTTTGTGCCCTTTACTGTCCTTTTCTGGAGAATAAAAGCAACAGCTTACTACTGTGCCATAGACATTTTAAACATTCAAATATGCCAGTGGTAAACCTCAGTGCAGATACTTTTAGGTAACTCTTGGCCGCTATATTGGCGATTCGAAAAATAGCAGTATATCCTTTTGTATAACTGCACATTGCTGAATCATTTATCACATGCCTATATATCCGTCTGATATGCCTGATATTTTTCCTTATCATCATCGTCAGATCGCCGAACTACTTTCGTATCATGTGATTTTTGCCTGGAAAGCTCCGTCTTTTTCGAAGGGGATTTCCATCAAAACAAACAAGTCGTCTATACAGATCATATGTTTCATATCTTCTTCTCTACTTCTTATTTAGCTCATACTGGCTTCCTCTCCGATGGTACGTGGGGAGGTTTGTCAGGAACCCGTGGGTGGTCGTGGGTTTCACCCAGGTTCTGCTCGATTTCAATGCATCACAATGTTGGCCGCCGTAGTATACGTGAAATATTCTTTATTACGACGTTAAATACTAAATAAATAGGTAAATGAATAAATTAAGTAAATGAATAAATAAATAACTAAATTATAACCATTTTATTAATGAATTCTAAACAACTAGTTCCGCACTAGTACATCAGTGGTGATGCAAAGCCTAAACAAGCCTACGAGCGTGGTGAAGCTGTTGGTGACAGTGATATAAAGTGAGCGTATAGAGATACGCATGCGCTGTAAAGAGTATGCATTACAACTGTCAGTTTAAATGTGTTCCAGGGTGTGTCCTTCGTAAGCTCTGACTTCGCCTTAAATTTCTCCAATGATTCCCCATTAACGTTGATGGCAAACTATTTTACGTTCTGTGAGAGAATTCACATGTTCTGAATTCTCCACAGGTTATTAAATAAAATGGGCTCTCAGTAAAATCACATGTTTCTTTTTTAAGTGCATCGATGACACAGTTTTTTTTTAGCACACTTTACAAATCTGGATAAAACTGAATTTCATATTGCGTAAAAAAATGAAACTAAAATTACACCTAATTTCCTTTTCTGATAAATGATCAGTCAGGGTATTTCATTACAGAAATCTAGATCTTCGCCATTAATCAACTGTTCAAATCTGGCTATCACTGACCCGGTATACCCGAGTCAAATCATATGAACATATCTCATAGATTAAAGACAAACGACATTCATGTGTGATAAGGATCTGCCCTTAAGTTGTTGTTGTGTAGAGATGATAAATGAAAAATGATATGTGGTAAGGGTTCCCGCTCTTACGTCATTCTGGTAGAGACAAGCCATGGACATGTGTGGTAAGGACACTGCCTTATGTCACTCTGGTACAGAGTAGAGACAAAACATGGACATTTGTGGTAAGGGCACTGCCTTATGTCACTCTTGTGCAGAGTAAAAAGAAACCATGGACATGTGTGGTAAGCACACTGCCTTATGTCACTGTAGTGTAGAGTGGAGACAAACCATGGACATGTGTGGTAAGCACACTGCCTTACATCACTCTGGTACAGAGTAGAGACAAACCATGGACATTTGTGATAAGAACACTGCCTTATGTCACTGTAGTGTAGAGTGGCGACAAACCATGGACATGTGTGGTAAGGACACTGCCTTATGTCACTGTAGTATAGAGTGGAGACAAACCATGGACATGTGCGGTAAGGACACTGCCTTTTGTCACTGTAGTATAGAGTGGAGACAAACCATGGACATGTGTGGTAAGGACACTACCTTATGTCACTCTGGTACAGAGTTGAGACAAACCATGGACATGTGTGGTAAGGACACTGCCTTATGTCACTCTGGTGCAGAGTAAAAAGAAACCATAGACATGTGTGGTAACGACACTGCCTTATCTCACTGTAGTATAGAGTGGAGACTAATCATAGACATGTGTGGTAAGGACACTGCCTTATGTCACTCTGGTGCAGAGTAAAAAGAAACCATGGACATGTGTGGTAAGGACACTGCCTTATGTCACTGTAGTATAGAGTGGAGACTAATCATAGACATGTGTGGTAAGGACACTGCCTTATGTCACTCTGGTGCAGAGTAAAAAGAAACCATGGACATGTGTGGTAAGGACACTGCCTTATGTCACTGTAGTATAGAGTGGAGACTAATCATAGACATGTGTGGTATGGACACTGCCCTACTCCACTGTAGTATAGAGTAGTGATTAACAAAAGTCATGTGTCGTTCTGGTGTCGAGAAGAGACAAAGAACCCAGTAAGTGATGATGACCACCCTTACGTCACTGTGGTGAAGAGAAAAAACGATAAATATGTGTGGTAGTGATCAACCCTTAAGTCATTGTAGTATAGAGTTGACAAACGATAGACATGTGTGGTAAGGATCAGCACTCACATTAATAACGATAGGCACGTATGGTAAGGATCCGGCTTTACGTCACTGTGTTACAGAATGCAGGCAAAATATAGACATTGTGGTGAGGATCAGCTATTACACTGCAGTGGTATAGAGTGGAAACAAACGATGGCCGTGTGGTATGGATCAGCCCTTCAGTCTTCGGATGAGACATTTATACATCTGGCATAGGCGGCTAGGAAAGTTTGTGTTTCTAAATAGAACTAAGTTTAACCCAACTGGGCTAGGAGCCAATTCAAACATGATGAAAATGAATTTCGTCAGAAGGCTACTCAACTGATATGGAAGAAAAGCAATAAACCCCACTTAACCCCACATTTGAGCATTAAGTGCTGAATATTTCAAGAAAAATGAAATAACTCGTACTCACATAAATTCAATCTTTTGATCGGTTTTGTCAGGGCATTTTTCAGTTGAAATCCTCTCAAATAAATGCAATGCGATTCAAAGTAGAATGGTTATGATGCTTGTCCCCAGATCGTTAGGGCACACCACGACGGTTCACTCACAGCTTCGGTTATCGGAACACAGACCTTCCATCGACTGAACCCCTTTTCAGGCCTTTAATGATTCATTGATTTATTTGATCGGTGTTTTACGCCGCTCTCAAGAAAATTTCATTTATACGACCGCAGCCAGCATTATAGTGGCAGGAAACCAGGCAAAGCGCGGAGGAAACTCATGACCATCTGCAGGTTGCTGTACTCAAACTCATGGAAACAGCATTGGTGAGAGGCTCCGTGGTCATTACACCTCGCTGGCATACTGATCACCTCAGCTACGACACCCCCCCCCCCCCCCCTTAGTATGGTACTCATACTAAGATCGTTCGCGCGAGAATGCTAAATGTGAAGAGTTCGTCAATTACTTGTCCAAGTCTAGCGGTTTAATCTTGGCAACCAGGGTTTTCCAATCTGCGCGAATTTAAAAGCCGTTTCATGTTTGAAATGAAAGCCAAATAAAAAATAAATGAATTAAAAAAGTCAAATGCATTTCCTGCAAAAGTTACATGGATAAACGATTTGAGATCCGCTGTTATATAACTGAGGCTGTAAATCGACAAAATTACATAAGGATACGTTTTCGACTCAGCTGAACTGCGGGGGAACCAAGCAAATAAGGCTTCATGCCAATGCACTCGGACCGGTCAAATTACTTTTTGGTTTGTTTCACATGTGTAAAGAATTATTTCATTGTCAGGACAAGGAATAAGGTGAAAAAAGAGATAAATTTACAGCCGATGTTTTTTTCTATAACTCTACGTACATACCTCCTGATATGTATTATAGGAGCTGTCGGACACTGGACTTCTAGAAGAAAACGTTATTGCCACAATGGATGACGATTCTATCTCACTCGTCGATTTGAACGACAACATTGGGGACTGTCCAGATGCTCCAGTCAAGGTAGCAATTATCGGAATGCCTGGTGTCGGAAAATCGGAGTTTATCCAAGCTATTTTAGCCGATGGACCTGCTGGTAGTGTTGAGCAGAATACACAGGGTAGCTCTACAGTCTACACTTATCCAACTCTTCCCAGTGTCTACATGTGGGAGCTGTCCGCTGTCGAGAGTACTACAGATGAGTATTTAACATGCAAAGAAGTGGACAAGTACGACTTTTTCCTTATACTGTGTGACACAGAGTTTTCAGAGGTGGAGATGGGGCTAGCTGAACAGTTTAGCAAACGGAAAAAGGGCTTCTTCTTTGTTCGCACAAAAATTGACACAGTATTGCAAGACTCATCAACCACAGACCCGCACGAAACAATACCAAAAACCCGATTTCAAAAACATCCCTCTTTGGCGATGAAAAACAGTCAAGACCTGTCGATATCAGGCACATTACCAAAAACGCTTTTCCAAGAAATCGGCACCAAGTTTTCCAAATATCCCACCTTCGCTATTTCAAACCGAAGTGTCTCAGATTTTGAGTTTCCAAAGTTGAAGACGAATTTGCACTATGCCTTAATTTCGCTAAAGAGATTTTCTAACATCGGTTCTGAGGCTGAAACTGTGAAGAAATACCTGGAGTCAAAACTGAATGAGTGGAAAGATGTCAAAATCAATGTAGGCCTAGTCGGAGAATCTGGCGCTGGAAAGTCCTCATTCATCAATGCCGTACGTAGTTTGCACGCGGGTGAGGAGGGTGCGGCCGAAGTCGGTGTAACGGAGACCACAAGTAAAGCCACCTGCTACCCCCACCCAGATAATGAAAACGTCCGATTCTGGGATCTTCCTGGTGTTGGTTCATCAAATTTTCCTAGAAAGACGTATCTGAAGGATATTGATGTTGAGATCTATGACTTTTTCCTTATTATCTCAGCCAGAAGATTTAATGATGACGACAGATGGCTTGAAATGGAGCTAAATTTGAGAAAGAAATCCTACTTCTTTGTTCGCACGAAATTTGACCAGGCAGTCCGGGGTCATACTGACAAAACAGATGAATTCCGAGCCAAAATTATCCGAAACATCCAAAGTAAAATTAATATCCCAGCTAGTAGGGTTTACGTGATATCTAACGTTTACAGGGACCGTTTTGACTTTCCACGATTATTAGAGGATATAATCCTTGCCGTGCCATCGTTGAAGAAACAATCACTGGCTATGACGCTTTGTGGTTATTCTGAAAATCTCATTGAGATAAAAAAGGATGCCTTAAAACCCAGACTGTGGAAAGCTGCTGCAATGTCTGGAACCGTTGGTGCTGTACCAGTACCAGGGATTGATTTGGCTGTGGATCTGGCCATATTTGTCCATGAAGCAAAATTTTATCGTAAAGTGTTTGGACTAAACGAAGAAACACTCTGCAAGCTAGCCAAGGAGTACGACGTAGACATAGATCGTTTCAAAAGAGCTATGTCGAAAACTGGCGCAATGTCACTGACAAAGGTTGGCATTAAGAGTGCTCTCGTTGCAAGCCGAATTGGATTAGCCTTTGCCACAAAGACAGGGCTCACTTCCGTTTTGGAGGTTGTAGTTCCGGTAATTGGTTCTGTGATCAGTGGGGGTATTTCATTTGCTTTGACTTACGGCTTTCTGAAAAAAATGTTGGACGACTTTGCTTCAGATGCTTTCTCTATTTATAAGCTATCGGCAGACAAATTAGTAGCTGATAGCATAGCAACACAGCTCAATGTTTTATAAGAGATGTTCTGTACCTGCAAGAGCTGTTAACCTTTCTTCTTGTTGACCTTGTTTCTTCCTTTATCCTCGTTCATCATATGTCATTTATTTATTTGTTTATTTTTATTTGATCGGTGTTTTACATCGTACTGAAGAATATGTCACTGATACGACGGCGGCCAGCGTTAAGATGACAGGAAAGCAGACAAGAGCCCGGATGAAACATGCATCTGTATGAGGTTCAAGGTTCCCTTTAACATGACAATCTTTAAACTTAATGACAAAGGTTTTTTTGAAGTTGTATAGCACGTATAATTAACATTATTGCATGTTTAAACCTATTTCTGCTTACGGCATTGTGCTGTGGTGTCTGTAAGTGACCATTTAAGCATCAACATGAACCGTTTGAATAAAACCCTAACTAAGCTAAATGTGTAAGAGGTCGGATTTCATAAGTTACGTTCGTCTGTTTGCTAATTACACTCTGTCCTCCACATGATTTCGTCTTTTATACTTTATGTTTATATATTTTCATAGCTTTATCTTAAATCTGACTAGTAAGCATCCGTATTTATTACGGTGACATGGTGCTTTATGAACAGAGCAATCAAAGCTCGACTGATATACCTATACATAGATAGCAAAAATAAGTTAGAGTTTTGTAGTGAAATTGTCGCGTGGAAGTGTGTATGGCCGAAGTTGGACGTTACGGTAAGAAGCTTAGCTTTGGGCTACTTGTAAGTTATTTATGGACTACGGGTTTAATTTTGAATTGGATGTTTAGCTTAGAATATCAATAGTCTCCTGTGCATAAATAAAAAAAACTGACCATTGCATTCTTCTCTCTTACATGTCAAAGGGATACCGAATAGATACTCATTGACTAACGGTGGACATAGAGTTTCCTGCGTTAAACCTTGCAGCCTTGGTCACGTTTGAATAAATCTACCATTTCTACAATTCAGCTTAGGCTAGACATAGCCTGGCCTTGCCTGTCTCTCACTTTGTCCAATCAGAATTCATCCTGTATTCCTTACAGATTTCAATTTGTTTTGTTTATTCTATCTTACCTTTTCCTTTGACAACTGATGTTTTACATTGTTTTAGAATTCTTGAATTAATTTGATTGTTGTTGAACACCAAATCTTGCCTGTTTTCCACCTACCATAATACTGGCCGCCGTCAAATGTCTTGTTTATTTATTTGATGGGTGTTTTGCGCCATACTCAAGAATGTTTCTCTTATACAACGGAGCCTATGTGGCCGTGGGGGTAAGCAGGCCAGCACGGCGCCATGACCCAGGAGCCTCTCAGGCGGTCGCTTTGAGTTCAAATCCAGCTTGTCTGACAATAAGCCGCGGATGGTGGAATGTTTCTCCCATGTTTTGCCCGGTTTAGTCCCACAGTAATGCTGGCTGCCGTCGGATAAGTGAAATATCTCTGAGTACTGCGTCAAATGCCAATCAAATAAAGTAAATAAAACATGCGACGGCGGCTAGTATTATAGTAGGTGGAAACCGGGCAGCACGCTTGGAATATTCACTACAATCCGCAGGTTGCTCGCAGAGCTTACGACTGGAGAGGAAGAAATGATTTTCTATTAGATGAAAATCACAAATTGTCCACATTTAAAGAACCCTAACCTAAGCCAAAAAAAAGTTTGAAAACTCCTGTCTCCCCTTAACCCCCATTTCTTGCAGCTCGGGTGAAGCCATTAGTGCCGAAGTGAGAGCAAAGAAGCAAAACACAGCCACTGAGCCAAATTGCACTTGTGTTTATTTATTTGAAGATGGTTTGACGCCATATTATAAACTGTAATAATAAAATATTGCTGGTTCAGTCTTCTTTCCATTCCGTACAGTTAATGTGAAGTTTTCAGTTTTACACCTTTTCCAGCTTTGTAACTGTGATTTGGTGAGGCCCAGCTGGTAAAGCTGACCTTATCTCTGACATGTAAGGTCACAAGGTTAAGCCAACTTACACCTGTCGCTTAGTCATACCTGGCGACGCTGAGATTACACCTGTCACCTGGTGATGCTGAAGTTATGCCTGTCATTTGGTAAGGCTGAGCTTACATGTACATCAAACACCAGGTTGTGGTGAGCTTACACGTATTACCTGGTGACGCTGGAGGTCACACCTGTCACCTGGTGACGCTGAGATTAAATCTTTCACCTGGTAAGGCTGAGTTTACACATACCACATGTACCTGCAGATGCTGAGATTACACCTGTCAGCTGAATTTACATCGGTTTCCTGGTGAGACTGAGCTCACGCCTGATCGGCTGAAATTTACACCTTTTAAAGCTAGACTTACGCGTGGTCAAATTGAATGTACTCTGGGTTACACACCTGATGGGCTGAAATTTACACCTTCTAAAGCTAGACATACGCATGGACAAGTTGAATTTATTCTGGGTTATACATCTGATCAGCTGAGATTTACACCTTCTAAAGCTAGACAGGCGCCTGGACAAGTTGAATTTACTCTGGTTACACACCTGATCGACTGAAATTTACACCTTCTAAAGCTAGACATACGCATGGACAAGTTGAATTTATTCTGGGTTACACACCTGATCGGCTGAGATTTACACCTTCTATAGCTAGACATACGCATGGACAAGTTGAATTTATTCTGGGTTATACATCTGATCAGCTGAGATTTACACCTTCTAAAGCTAGACAGGCGCCTGGACAAGTTGAATTTACTCTGGTTACACACCTGATCGACTGAAATTTACACCTTCTAAAGCTACACACACGCCTGGACAAGTTGAATTTAATCTGGGATACACACCTGATCGGCTGAAATTTACACCTTCTATAGCTAGACAGGCGCTTGGACAAGTTGAATTTATTCTGGGTTACACACCTGATCAGCTGAAATTTATACCTTCTAAAGCTAGACATACGCATGGACAAGTTGAATTTACTCTGGTTACATGAAGTTAATACATGGTCTCATTTATTTTCCGCCTCTTTTATCTGATTGTTCGCTGTCTTTTTTTTTCTTGCCTAATATGAGAGCAGAGGAGGGTAATGAACATTAATATCTTCGCCTTCAATATCTGGACTTTACTCTTTTGTCATTTTTGAGTCATCAAATTTAATTTAATGGCAAACACTTGTTAGCCTGTCATTTGGTGAGATACTTTTCAAAAACACTACTTTGTTCAGGTGTCTTTCCACATTCATCGTATCACATGCACATGTTTAATAGAAACAAATGTGCCTATGTGGCCGTTGTCACAAGTGCTGTGGTTAAGAATCTAAAGTGTATGTAATTATTTTACCTTTTAATTAACGCTGTTTGATGTGTCTACTATCCATGGGTGGAATAAACTGCACTGAACGAAATGAACAACAGGCACCCGACACAAACATATATTTAGCTGAGTCAGTAAGAGCTGGATTTGAACCCAAGATTCATAATTTAGATTCATAACTTATTAATTATTATGATAATACATTTTTAGCTCTTCCTCTATTTCAGACCGTACGATTTCTCATTAAAATGGGGGAAAACCAAAGCAAAATTATTGTACCAGTAATACTAGAGGTGGCAGTGATTGGAAAAACTGGATGTGGTAAATCGACCTTTATCAACACGTTTGCTCCCCTTCCTGGACCTGAAGAAGCGGAGACAGGAATAGTCGAAACGACTGAAAACGTTACACCGTATTGGAGGGTCAGGACCAGCAAGTGGCCAATTTCAGAAGCAGAGGAAATAACAGGAAAGGCTACTGGCATACATTACTTTGTACGAGTTTGGGATTTCCCAGGGTTTGAAAGTCCTGAATTTCCAGAAGACAAATATTTACAAATCATAAAACAGATGGACTTCGATTTTTATCTCTTATTATCAAGTGATCGTGTTCGTGATTTTGAGCGACAGATTCATAATGTTTTAGTAAAGCAAGGTAAAACATATTTTTACATCCGGACACATTATGACTGGGATGTAACCAACACTGAGAGAGATCACCCGGGCATATCAGAGTCGGAGATCAAACAAAAGCTAATTGGTGAAATCAAGAACAAGTTGTCCACTGAACCTGAAATATATTTCATCGATGCTGAACAACGGGATCAGTACGATTTTCCAAAGCTTGAACGAGAACTGGTTCACTATATACACTTATCTAAGACCTCCGATAAAAGATTCGCACCTATACAGACAAGGAAATCCTCATGCACACTGCAGTAGAGCTCTATTTTCTGTCACTCCAGTAGACAGCGTGTTAGCCATGTGCCGATATAACTTATCTTTTTTACACATGCACACACCACGAATGGCTGAAGGCAAACGTTAATCATATAGGGGTTGAATTTCATAACATTGAAATTAAAGGCTGTAAAATTCCTGAAAAGTGGCGTGTTGTTTCTTCTGTAGGATGATAATATTTTTATATTTTTTAATTATTGTAAAACACTTAAAAATGTTTAAATGTGGATCTTGCGTATTATATAGCATTTGGTTTGCTTTCTTAATCTTAATGTTTTTGATATTTGGTCAGAACGTCACATATTGGTGTAAAATGCTCTCGCCAGGATTCAAAACCAGTACCTTGTAGGCAGATCGGGTTACCGAGCTCCGAAGGAATCCCTTCATTACAATTTGTGGGTACTCCCAGTGTTTCTTCACTTATCTTAGTAAGCGAAGTGTCAAATTCCCAGACAAATGAACAGTTCCATTAATATAACGAGTGTCACTATGCCTTAACAATATTGCCTACTTTAAATTAAGGTATAGTTTTGTGTATCAGGTTGAAGTGGTAGTAAACAGTCTCCAGGAACGTTGGAAAGACATTTTATGTATAAATCAAAAATGAATACTAAAAGTGTCATAGTAAACCTTTTATAGCAAGCGTTCATGTGGAAACAGGGGTGATATTAAAACCGTATCATATTTACACATTCCCTTGGTGGGTTCCTCCGGGCTATTACCAGAATCCTCCTACCATAATGCTGGCCGCCGTCGTATAAGTGAAATATTCTTGAGTACGGCGTAAAACAGCAATCTAACAGAAAGAAAGAAACACATTTTCTTGTACCACATGTAGCGGATGTGGACACACATCAACAAAGCATCACAGTACCAAAGATCTTTCACATTAGGTAAACTCTAATCAATGACTGGCATGTTTGGCCAAAGTTAACAAAACTGTAAACCTTGATGGTATTAACCCATGACTTGGAAGTTCAACAACAATGTTTTATGACGGAGATTGAAAATGTCGATATTAGTAGACGCACACGCAACCAGGAGATATACCCTAATTGTCACAAATTACTAGACAGTAGGTATGATGGCATAAAATTCCCCACACTGCAGTTTTAAAAGAGATACAAATTACCACCCTGTAGATATTACAGATATTATCACATCTTATTTATCATACTCATAGAAACTCAGTTATTTAGCGCGCTAGCACAGCGTAATGACCCAGGAGCCTCCGATCATTATGAGTCCAGCTCATGCTGGCCTCCTCTCCGGCCGAAAGTGAGAAGGTCTGGCATCAACCTGCGGATGATCGTGGGTTTCCTCTGGGCTCCGCCTGGTTTCTTCCCACCATAATGCTGGCCGCTGTCGCATAAGTGAAATATACTTGGGTACGTTGTAAAACACCAATCAAATAAATAAATAAATACTCATGGAAATTACCACACAGTAGTTATGTATATAGTGGATAACAATCATCACTGGATTTTATAAGGGTGTAAATTACCACATTACCTTCATCTGAGATGTGTTCCATTTCTTCCCAAGTTGATGGAGAAGTCCTTCATTAACATAACATTTGTGAAACTGTCCCACGCGCTATGTCGACAGCATTTTATGGCTGTCAGAAAGAATCTACGTGATTCCTGTCCAGGGTGTAAAGGGCCTGACACGGTAAGGCTCAGAATCGGCCCCAGATAGGTATGATAAGAAAGCGAAAATTTCAAAATTCTGTAAATTTCCAAATCAGAAGTTTAAGAAGTTGATCGAAGAACCCATAAAAGATATGGTTGCTTGGTAATAAACCTGCAAAAATGCACTCTCGATAAAAAACGTCCATTTTTTTTTGGGGGGGGGGGGGGTCAAACGAAGCACTGCCTTTTTACTTTACCGTGTGAAGAACAACATTAACCAGAAAAATATGCTTACTGAAACTTTCGCGAGTGTATTTCTACGAGCTGTCAAAGTTTCGTTTTGGTTAACGTTTGTCTTCATACGTAAAACATAAACTTTGCAATGTGATCAGTTTTGTCATATTTTGGCAACCTTAAAATCCGTATTTCTGTTATAATCTCTCAGGCATCCTTCACAGAACAGTGAACTAACATAGTCACTTTTGGGAACAGATTGCACCTCGAGATAGAGGTCGAGTCTTTGATTTTTTTTTTTTTTTTTTTTTTTTTTTGATTGGTGTTTTACGCCGTACTCAAGAATATTTCACTTATACGACGGCGGCCAGCATTATGGTGGGTGGAAACCGGGCAGAGCCCGGCGGAAACCCACGACCATCCGCAGGTTGCTGGCAGACCTTCCCACGTACGGCCGGAGAGGAAGCCAGCATGAGCTAGGTCGAGTCTTTGTGTTTCCTTATTTTTCTTTGGAAGCATATTTTGGTGTGAGTAAAGATATAGGTCGCCTTGAGTAGTAGAAAATGCTGCAAACGGGTCGTTTTGAGGGATTGATAATGAGGGATTGAGGAGGAGGGAGTGTGTCGTTGAGTCCGCGCCATATGCGTGACGTTAGCTGCGTGACGTTACACGTTCCATGTCGCCCCAAAATGTCACGCCCGAGAACAGCAGCTCCATGTCGCGTCAAAACTGACCAATGGGTGAGCCCCATGTTGTTCGCACCAAAACTGGGTGAGCTTCATTTAAGCGCCAAAACTGATGTCACGCGCGAGAGCAGCTCCTTCAGCTCCATGACGCGCCAAAACTGACCAATGGGTGAGCTATATTCCGCGATGAGCGAGGAGGATGAGGGAGTCGTGCTCGAGAAGGGAGCAAAATAACATAGTATAAGATTGTAAAGTATAACAGTGTATAGTATAACATTGTATAGCACTGTATAGTATAACATTGTATAGAATTGTATAGTAAAACATTGTATAGCATAACATGGTATAGTATAAGATTGTAACAGTGTGTATAGTATTACATTAGTATTGTATAGTATTATCATTTTGGGAAGGCTTCTAAAAAAAAAATCACATGAGTCCCTGACATCGGTTTGACAACAGGCATTTTCCTATGTAATACTTTTTTTTGCGGGACGAATTTCTTCACCCACCCTGTTTGCAACCAGGGAAATCACGTGGTCTCTAGATTCTGGATTGTCTTATAGAATAGCTTGTCATGTCACAGAAATATATGTTGGTATTGGCAGTCATACGTTTTCATGTATGTGCAGAAGCGAGTAGAGGTGTGCGATGACCTAGCGAGCATTATGACAAGTGGGCTTAGATTAGCCATACAGGCCACCTGGCCCGTTAGACAAAAAAAAACAAAAAAAAAAAAATCTATAACGTCATTGGTAAGACCCCAAAGCTGCGCTTTCTTTAGAACTCCTGGAGTTAGGATCATGTTAATGAGAATGTCATTATTTTGCTTAGTTTCTACGCGGCGATGCCCCCGTCTAGTGCGAACACACCACCTCAAAAAAGGACTTTTGTTTCTTAGTTGGTATACCCGAAAACTCGCCGAAGTATAAGCACATGCCGTATTTGGTACTATAAATGGTCCAATTTTCCATACTTGAGATTTACTGGTGAACTGCTTTAGAAGTGGCACAGCGAGTGTTATATAACCGTATGCTTACAAGTTATAAGCTTATTTTTTTTACCCTTATGTTGTCTAACACGTTTCTGTGGTGATATTCTCTGGATTTTGTGTCTTTTTTATGTAAAATTGAATAAAATAACAATTATTGGAAATCATAGATGGCATGACGCGGGGCGCGTGAGAACTTGTTGTAGTGCTGATACATGTATAATGGTGTGACGAGAGCAATTTTTATCCACAATATTAGCAAGCATGCACAAAGAACATGAACGGGTATTGATTTCACTTCTCATCCTCAGAGACATAACGGACATGTTCAGTAAAGCCATGGGGTACAGGAACTGTGATAAGATGATGGCCGTATACGGTCACGTGGCCACAGGAATTTATACAATAGCCTGGGTGCTATGTTTTGCTGGCGCCATGTTCAGCTGTTTTACCTGTTGTTATTCATATAGAGGTTAGTTGCTTTGCACTTCGTTATAATTGTAATTTAATGTAGCCTACTAAGTATCAGATATCTAATTAATGACACGTGGGGACACAGCATTGTATTTTTCGAAATTCTCCACAACTGTCCAGAGACGTTTTCCCAAATAGAATTGTTTAAAAGAATGTGCCATGCAGTGCTCGTCCTGTGAAGTACTAAACAGCTACTTTCAGTAGACGTCATTTCCCCCCCTCGGTGAGCCATGTCCCAGGCATAGACCTGGCCCAAGAAGTATTTTAGAGACAATCAGTTAAAATGTTGTATACGTATTTTTATATTTCCTGCACCATTTCCACGGTGTTTAAGTAAGCTGATGAGAGTACAAGTGTCTTTCATGTCAACGGGATATGATGATCGAGAAATATATACGGTGTACGGACGAAGTAAATCAAAAGAACATCTCTGTGTGTAGTTTCACATTAATTTTTTCACATTAAATACAGGTAGGCTTGCATGTATATACGTACACACATATGGAATATATTATGTAATGAATAAAGGTATAATTTTTTTTACTAGTTTGTTATGCTAGCGGTTGTTCTAAAAGTCTCGCCTGACAAGTATTTAGTGATACGTACACTATTTTAATCCTTTATAGGCATTCACTGGTTTAGTGTTGAAATCCAGATGGCGTTTTTTTTTTTGGATACGGCTTCAAGTCAGCAACAGAATCAACAATACCATTTGAGAGAGAGAATTTCAGGGGGAATAACTCTGGGTCGCTTGATTACACGGGGAACAGTGGTGAGGCTAAGCCTAAACACGCCTATGTGCGTCACACCGGCTCCAAAGGTCAAGCTTGTCCATTGGTGGCAGTGATGTGAAGCGTGCATAGAGAGCGGCACGTTCGCTTTAAGGAGTCTGTGAACCCATATGTTCATTCATTCTGTGGCGTCATGACGTCACTATTGGATTCACTTGAAATGATATGAAAAATAACGCCGTCACAAGAAGGGGTGAGGGTGGGACATCAGATGTGATGTATTCAACCACATCCGTAACCAGCCCATAATGGTCATGTTCATGTATCCAAATTTGGCGACATTTTCATGATAAGCGACAGCCTCGATTGACACAGCTTCAAGTTTTCTCCATCATTTCAAGTGACAGCTAAGAACATGGAATGGGTAAATGTGGGGAGGATATGTATTTTCTTACCAGCAAAAGTTGGATTACGCTGTACAGCAATGAAATGTGATCCTATGACATGCTGTTTACCAGTCTCTGTAGTTTAGACTTCTTCGTCCTCGTAGTATTTGGGTGGAGTTGATGCCACAATTTCCAAATTGTCTAAATCATTCTCTGTGCTTTTAAAGACCATTTGAACATATTTTCCGCTTCACAGGAACAAGTTTTGTTCTTCATTTTGTTCTTTTCTGTTCTTGTACGTCATATTGAGGGTGCATTGTGGGTCTGTCCATCCGTTCCCTAACTCTCACCAGTTAAGTGCTAACGTTATAGGGTTTGTTCATTTTTGTTTCTTGTCAACAGAGCAGAAGCCTAATGGAAAAGAGTCGCATCGCATTAAAATTTATGTTATAGTCGTTTTGTGATATATTGATTTTTTATGTCAACACTGTGTTTGTAGGGCTACATTACTATCAAAAAGGATCCTGTAACTTTTGATGATGACCACCAATCCCGTAGACATGCCATAAGAGGCATATTTTCAGGTTCCGGAACACTGAAGATTTGTTCGCCATGATCTTTTGTGTTCACCATGTTGTTTTATCCATTAATGATATACCATGAAGAATATCATGTTTCCCGGCATTTTATGTACATACATACATGTTAGGCAAAAATCTAAATCAACACAAAGGCTGCTCAGATCATTATATGACAATGCCTACGAGATTGGTGTTAATCATCAAAGGTTACAGGATTCTCCTATTTGATAGTAAGGCAGCCCTACAAACACAGTGTTGATATAAAAATCAATATATTACAAAACGACTATAACATAAATTTTAAGGCGATGCGACTCTTTTCCATTAGGCTTCTGCTCTGTTTCCAAGAAACAAAAATGAACAAATCCTATAACTTTAGCACTTAACTGGTGAGAGCTAGGGAAAGGATGGACAGACAAACAATGCACCCTCAATATGACGTTTAAGAACAGATGAGACCAAATTGGACAACGAAATTTGTTCTTGTGAAGCGGAAAATATGTTCAAATGGTCTTTAAAAGCACAGAGAATGATTTAGACCATTCGAAATTGTGGCATCAACTCCACCCAAATACTACGAGGACGAAGAAGTTTAAACTACAGAGACTGGTAAACAGCATGTCAAAAGATCACATTTCATTGTTGTACAGCGTAATCCAACTTTTGCTGGTAAGAAAATACATATCCTCCCCACATTTACCCATTCCATGTTCTTAGCTGTCACTTGAAATGATGGAGAAAACTTGAAGCTGTGTCAATCGAGGCTGTCGCTTACCATGAAAATGTCGCCAAATTTGGATACATGAACATGACCATTATGGGCTGGTTACGGATATGGTTGGATACATCACATCTGATGTCCCACCCTCACCCCTTCTTGTGACGGCGTTATTTTTTATATCATTTCAAGTGAAGCCAATAGTGACGTCATGACGCCACAGAATGAATGAACATATGGATTCACAGACTGCTTACAGCGCACGTGTCGCTCTCTATGCACGCTTTACATCACTGCCACCACAGGACAAGCTTGACATTTGGAGCCGGTGTGACGCACATAGGTGTGTTTAGGCTTAGCCTCACCACTGATGCTCATGCTTGGCAATATTTAATCAATAAAATTGGTTCCCGTATCACTTAGCATCATGTTGTGCATACTTTAGATGAAGAAAATCCATGTGTATAAAGCACTATAAGAAACAACAATTAAAACGGCGTTTTTGTATATTCTGACTTCACTTCCTCCCTCAGCATTCCAATCCCTGTAACCTCCGCATGGTTCAAGATTTCTCTACAAAAGTTGCTAGTAGTGGTACTGGTGTAAAGTAAATGCAGACGGCAAAAACATGTGCTCTGAGAGCTCTTTTGTTTTATATATATGTTTTTCAAGGGAGACGAAATCGTCTCCCAGCCCCCCAGTTACCCTAACAAAAGAAAGATCCAGTATTTCCTGACCACATCATGCAATCCTGGAGATACTCCATAATTCATGAAGTCAAACTGACTAATTTCTACACACTCTCTGAATGCGGGCTTAGATGCGGGCTTAGATTAACTATACAGCGCCAAAGGCTGCTCGCCATCAATAGCCGTGTCAACAAACGGCCCAGAGTTATTCCCCCTGAAATTCTCTCTCAATCTGCTGATTCTGTTGCTGACTTAAATCCGTGTCCAAAAAAAACGCCATCTGGACTTCAACTCTAGATCAGTGAAGGTCTATAAAGGATTAAAATAGTATACGTATCACTAAATACTTGTCAGGCGAGATGTTTAGAACAACCGCTAGCACATCAAACTAGTACAAAAATTATACCTTTATTCATTATATAATATATTCCATATGTGTGTACATATATGCATGTAAGCCTACCTGTATTTAATGTAAAAAAATACATGACACTACCACACAGGGATGTTCATTTGAATTACTTCGTCCGTACACCATACATATTTTTCGGATAATATATATTTTCACTACAGAGAGGCACTGATTGTGTACAAAAATATGAGGAATTTGTCATTTGACACAATTTAATAAACAAAGAAATAAAATATAAAGAAACGATCATCATATCCCTTTTACATGAAAGTGACACTTGTAGTGTCATCAGCTTACTTAAACATCGTGAATCGGTGCAGGAAACATAAAAATACGTATACAACATTTTAACTGATTGTCTCTAAAATACTTCTTGGACTAGGTCTATACCTGGGACTTGGCTCACCGAGGGAGGAAAATTTACTAGCCCTTGATCAGTGAGACATATCGTGGGTTCGAATCCAGAACAGGCATATCAAGTTTCGCAGGATTATTGATACCCAACTGAATGCAAGAATTTTTAGTAAGGCCTTACATACTAACTAAACAAACAAATAAATGACATCACTTTACCTTATAAGTTATCCAGTATCCACAAATAAATAAAAACGCTTTGACCGTTAAACACTCTCTTCAAATTGCATTTTACTTCACGCGATATGTTGTAAAATAATACACAAGAACTCCTTCTAGCACGACACAAATAAAACAACGCTACATACATATAGCGTGGTGGATTAAAATACTGGCGTGATCAAATGTCAAATGAGATCGGCTCAACTCAGTGAACAAGCTTCAAAAGTGATACATAGGCTAGGTTATCTGCCCTGTCCCTCGTTTTCAGTCGGTCCACCCGGAAAAGATGGACAGTGACGGTCCTTATGGCTCTGGCTGGTTGCTTCTGTGATAGCAAGTAGATAAATAAATGAATAAATAAATAAATAAATAAATAAATAACTGGAATGAGATACATGTGTTTGACATATGGTGCAAATAACTCCATTTCAACTAAGTTTTGGACGAGTTAAGCATTAATTTGTTTCCATAGCTTTTTATGACAAGTCCTCAAATAAAACATATTGTTCGGAACCAATTTAGCCGACCACGTACTTGTCACTGTGGCTAATAAATCCACAAATCTTTACTTGACTAGCTGTTTAGTAACTCACCGGACGAGCACCGCATGGCACATTCTATTAAATAATGTTATTTGGGAAAACGTCTCTGGACAATTGTGTAGAATTTCGCAAAATACAATGCTGTGTCCCACGTGTCTTTAATTAGACATATGATACTTAGTACATTAAATAATAATTATAGTGAAGTGCAAAGCAACTAACCTCTATATAATAACAGGCAAACATCTAAGCATGGTGCCGGCAAAACACAGCACCCAGACACCCAGTTTGAAACACGGCATGTGTTTATACTACGGCGAGTTTTCGGGTATACCAACTGAGAAACAAAAGTCCTTTTTCGAGGTGGTGTGTTCGCACTAGACGGGGGCATCGCCGCATAGACACTGAGCAAAATAATGACATTCTCATTAACATGATCCTAACTCCAGGAGTTCTAAAGAAAGCGCAGTCGGCGTCCGTGGGGGGCTTACCATTGACATTATTGACGTTTTTTTGGTCTAACGGGCCAGGCGGCCTGTCTTGTTGGCATGACTGCCGATACCAACAGATAATTGTGTGACATGACAAGCTATTCTATAAGACAATCTAAGAGACCACGTGATTTCCCTGGTTGCAAACAGGGTGGGTGAAGAAATTCGTCCCGCAAAAAAAAAATATTACGTAGGAAAATGCCTGTTGTCAAATCGATGCCAGCGACTCATGTTTTACTATACAATGCTATGCAATGTTATACTATACAATGTTATTTTGCCCTCTTCTCGAGCACGACTCCCTTATTCAGTTCGCTCATCGCGGAATGGAGCTCACCCATTGGTCAGTTTTGGCGCGAAATGGAGCTGAAGGAGCTGCTCAACCCAACTTTACAAGCTGACGTTCACTTTTGGCGCGAAATGGAGCTCACCCATTGGTCAGTTTTGGGCTGAAGCAGCTGCTCTCGCGCATGACATCAGTTTTGGAGCGAAAATGGAGCTCACCCAGTTTTGGTGCGAACGACATGGAGCTCACCCACTGGTCAGTTTTGGCGCAACATGGAGATGACGCTCTCGCGCGTGACATTTTGGCGCGACATGGAACGTGTGACGTTGACGACTCCACTCCCTCCTCAATCCCTCCTCCTCAAAACGACACGTTTGCAACATTCTCTACTACTGTCTTGCACAAAATAGGTGTTATAATGAATTATTTATCTATTTATTTCATGGGTGTTTTACGCCGTACTGAAGAATATTCCACTCAGTTAGGGTTTATTCGCGATGTTCGCGTAAATGCTTAAATAGTAGCAAGCTACAAGCATCCGATCCCAGAACGAAAGGGTAAGCACATTTTCTTCAAAAATCAGCTTTCAGCTCATGAATGATACCTCCTATAAGTGGAAGTATAACATTTGCGGTGAATCAACTTAAATAGAAAGAGGGTTATTTTAGATAGTTTAGAAAAAGGAGATGGATGAGTTTCTTACTTCTAGACTTAAATTATTGACCACCATTTGTCTAAAACAGTACAAAATATGACAGCATTATCAACCTTCCGAGTACCTCTAATTATCTTGCATAATAGCATTCTCAACCTTCTAAGTGCCTGTAATTACCTGGTATGGCATCATTGCTAATGTTCTATAAGTGCCTCTACTTACCTAATATGGCAGCATTGTTAATCTCCTATAAGTGCCTCTACTTACCTGGTATGTCAACCATCTAAGTACCTGTAATTACCTTGCATGATAGAGTTCTCAATCTTGAATTCCAATTTTCTGTAAAAAAATTGGGTATTCTGCCTCTAATTACCTTATACGGCAGTATTGTCAATTTTCTGTACGTGCCTCTCTTTACCTGATACGGCACCATTGTCAATATTCTGTAAGTGCCTCTAGTTACCTGTTATATCAGCATCAAATTACCTGGTACGGCAGCATTGTTAGTCTTCTGTATGTGCATCTCATTACCTGTTATATCATCATTGCCAGTCTTCTGTAAGCGCCTCTAGTTACCTAGTATGGCGGCATTGTCAATCTTCTGTAAGTGCCTCTAATTACCTGGTATGGCAGCATTGCCAGTCTTCTGTAAGTGCCTCCAATTATCTGATATTACAACATTGCCAATCTTCTTTGAGTTCCTCTAATTACCTGGTATGACAGCATTGTCAATCTTCTGTAAGTGCCTCTAATTACCTTGAAAATAGATCAGAAATCAGAGGACAGCGTGTTATAGTGGTGGGGACATGCATGTTGCTACACCTGATATAATTAATTACATTAAAAAATAATAGCATTGATGTACAATTTTCTGGGTTTATTAGATAAGATCCCCTTTGATAGTTAATCTAATTAATTACATAATTAAGTACAATATTCTCCCGTGAAACTGTGCATGCACGTGTTAATCTCGTGGTGACTCAAGGTTGACTGTAGTAAGATATCTGTTTGTGGGTTGTTAAACAGCGTGTACTTAACGAAAAGGTGCTTGGACTAATTTCAAAGTACCGTTTGATACGGGTACCGGTATTACGATGTTACAATTTGCTGACACCCCAGATCTATCACCAGACGTAAGTGGAGACTTGATAAAGCGGGTTTAGTCCGGTTTAACACTTTCCAGGAATCGCTAACTGTATCTAGGTGAGTCAGTCTACTTGGAAGCACAGTTCAAAATTGTTTTCAGGATCAGAATAAGTTACGTATTTAATGAATAAATTATTTATTTATTGTAGAGGAAACAAGTCGGACGACCCAGTGAAGTTATTTGTACATTATTTTTTATTGATTTATACTAGGGCAAACTGGGCCGAAGAGGCAAAGAACATGAATATAAAAATGACATTTTGTCGATTTTATTTTCGCTACACAACATCCATATAAACCAACAAATGTGTCATGAGATCATGGAAAGCAACGATAGCAGCTTTCAGATAAAAAAGAGATAAAAATTCTGTTCTTATTGCTTTCTAGGGCACAACTTTCTTCATCTCTAAATCAAGACTTGAAGGTGTCCAAAACTACATCAAATCCGCCAAAAGGAACGTTGGCGCATTTTCTGTTGGCTGTAGCATCTAGAACGATACCGAAATTGACACTTCATTGCTATGACATGGACATTGATACATTATATGTACCAAAATTATAGACGTACAAAATGTAGAAAAATATCCTTCTTGCAGCAGCTACGGGCCATACCCCCCGGCTTACGACCTCACCTCCTTTGCAGATACTTTGTTCCTTTACACTCATACAGATTTCCTCGGGAACAGTGGGAAAAAAACTCACCAATAACTTACCACTGCTTTTACTCTCATCACTATCATAAAATCAGTATTATGGTTGACGCTATGTCCATTAAAAGAATATGCCCTTCCAATATGTGTCTAATACCGTTTACATATATTGCATTTTCATCCTGGCTTCCTATCCGGCCGTACATAGATACGTCTTCCAGCAACCCGCGGGTGGACATGGATACCCCGGGACTAAGCGAAATATTCTTGAATGCGGCGTAAAAAAAAAAAACAAAAAAAAAATAATCAAATAAATAAAGAAATAAATAAATAAATAAATAATATTACACTGCATTTATCATAAAAATACTAATCGTGCAGGTAACCGAAAGATAAAGTGATACAGATGTAGTTCTCCGAAATCCGATTTCTGTACACTCTTGTCCTAATCTGGTCTTATCTGCTTGACACAGATGTATATTGACAAAAGTCAAGTGTTTTTATCGCGTGATGATGAAATAGGGTATAAATTTGATGCGCAGCCCTTCCAGTGCATTGGCCAGCCAGATCTGTTTATTGGTCACATTCATCCCAGTCTCTCGGTTTTCACATCGCTGTCCACTCAGGTAAGAAAGAAACTAAGAAACGTTTATATTACCCTCATTTCTTTTTTATTTATAATTAATTATAATTAAATGATACATTTTGGAACTTGGTATAGCTATCATTAGCATGAAACCTCCATTGAGGTTGACGAGTGATATTCGAATTTCTGTAATGACGCCTAGATTTTGGCGTCATAGAAGAGTGTATGGTATATAAAGAGGTACCTTGCCGAGGCAACCTGCTGCATGTAGCACGTACAGGGTCTTATAAAGCTGGTCACGAAAGTTTGGACAACGTGACACCGTAATGTTGATCGAGCATAATTCGGCAACAGCAAGGAAAATGTCGTGTGGCAAACATGTATATCCATATATTTTAACACTATATAAACCATTTTTGGGCTCCTCATTCCTGTGGTCCAACTTTTACTGGGGTGACTACATAATGGGAAAAGAATGAATTTCTTCACGTTATTTTACCCTCCCAATTCTTCCCTGTTTCACGTTGGGATAATGTATGCAGAGCATCGTCTCTGGAGAGAAATGGAATGACTCTAAGACATTTTAAGCCTATTGTTTGGGCAAATTAGGCTCCAAAGCTTTCTTTTATTTCATGTTTATTATTCAATGCCATGGCTTAACGAGAATATCACCAAGTAATAAATCTATGTTTTTACCATGACATAGATGGGTTTATTTCCTGACGCACACTTAGATAATGAGTACTTTGGTGAACTACTATTGACAATTTGATCAGAATACTAGTATTAAGCGCCTCTGCACAGGGGCTCTGTACGGTGATCTCACGTGCAGACCCTAAAACATTCGACAGTTACATCTATACATAACACAGAGGAAACGCCCATTTTTTGCGAAAGGAAATAGTACTCCCTCTTTTCACAGAATTTCTGTCAGTTGAATTTTTTGGGTTGCAACAAGAATGAATGAAATGCTAAATGAATGATTATGGCTTAACGCCACTTCAGTAATATCGTCACCATGTCGCGGCGAGAATATAGGCTCGGTTGCCTAACGGTGAGCACGTAATTCGCGAAGTCGGGAGACCCAAGATCAAACCAGGGTTGGGTCAAACCAAAAGTTTAAAAGTGGTACTTGTTACTGCCTCACTTGGTGCTCTGCACTGAGGGGTTAGAGTCAGGAAACCGGACTGCTTGGACCGATGTCAGAATACTCTGACCGGGTGGAGTGTCATGTCTGGTGTCTTTGGCATGATACTTCAGTGAAAGCAGCACTTTGACGGCATGGACTCGCCCCACCACAAGAAGACAGTATATGTACACACACCTAACTATCCTTCGTCTTTATATGAGATAAAAACTGTTAAATACGATATTAAACTCCAATCATTCAGTCATTCATTCGTGACGAGAACATGTTTAAACCAAGAGAAAGTAAATGGTATTCCATCTGACAATATTACAACAGGAACAGTCGTGTAAAGTAACATATTTAACACATAACATACCTGGCCAAATCAATGTTTATCACTAAACACCAAAAGAATTACGAATTCTAAATGCCTTACCTATAATTTGTAACCCATTTGGAATTTACAATGGGATTACCACACAAAAAATGTTCGTCGTTATCATACCTTTTTAGCCAGCACAATGTCGGCTGTTTCGAGAGATATTAAAATGGAATTGTAAATGCCTTTCCATTCTTAGCTCTGTATTTATAGGAATGTTAACACTATTTACTTTCAAGTAGTAATACTGTGTTACTACACGTTCTCCAAAGTGACATTAACCCAGTGTACTATGAAGGACTATAAAGGACGCCTTAATCCAATACAAATACAAATATTAAACCTCCCCGAAAAATTAAAAAACTGCTCACTTTATAAAGTTTATGTTTATGCATATGAAGACAAATATTGACCAAAACGAAACATTGGCAAGATGGATAAATACATGTGTGGAGGATTCATTAAAAATAGTTAACGATTCTGGTTAATTTTCGATCTTCATATAGTAAATTAAAACATACAGTTTCAAGTCCGCAAAACTGATTCAGAGTCCCTTTTTTTAAAGTCAGTTGGGTGGATAGGCTTATTAATAAGTTTTTAACCTCGTTCACTTTATTAACTGTAAGACTACCTCTAACCGCCCGTATCAGGAACATTATTTTTATTCTACAATCTCCCCCCCCCCCATGAAAACGGTTAATGTCGGTAAAAAAGGAATTAAGTAAGAAGAAAACTAGAGACATGTCAACACTGTCACACTCGTACCACGTTTCACTGGAAGATCACAGGATAGTAATTCTAAAAAGCGTTTGCTCACAACTCCACTCACACCAAGCGAAACTAACCTCCCAAACAAGAGGCTCATTGATCGACTAACTGTCAAATTGATCGCAAATGCATGTGTTGGAATTAGTTAGCAAAATGTTTTGAACGATGTAACATTCGTAGATTTTTTTTTTTTTTTTTTTTTTTTTTTTGATTGGTGTTTTACGCCGTACTCAAGAATATTTCACTTATACGACGGCGGCCAGCATTATGGTGGGTGGAAACATTCGTAGATAACGCTCTGCTTGTGAACTTCGACTACGACACACAGTGAAATTAATACTGCTGCCAGGTGTTTTTAACATATCGTCTGCCACACGGCGATTGATACTGGTCGTCGTTCTTTCTGTGACGTCATTACGTCTTCATCTGGAATGGAATACGAAGCTTCACAATATCTTCTCAGAGGAAGTTGTCACGGAAGTTGTTGTTTTACACCATGCTCCTGGATCGCAGCGCACTTTAGACTTAAGTCAAAATTTCAAATCACTTTTGTGAAAATTGTTGTTTCTTATATTACAAGCTCAAAATTTATTATTTATTGTACAACCAATTTCAGCTAAAGTAACGGAAGAACATACTAAATTTATGTTTTCAAAAATCTGAAATTTTTGATATAAGTCTGAGATCCTTTCGTTATTCCGGGATCGGTGTGTGGTCCATTGTGTATTGTCCACAAGAATATTATCCAGTTTTACAAAAATATTTACGCGCGTTTTTTCACGTGCAAAAGGGAGTCTAACATGGGATTTATAGTCTTTGATCACCTTCATTTCATGTAATACCAAAAACAGTCAACGGTCAAAGACTACTCAGCAACCATCTCTTCTAGGGACACAGAACATTTGTAGGCGCCTCGAACAAGGATTATGCTTCTGACTCTAGAAGTCACGAAATTGTGCTGGGATTTTGAAAGAACCTCTTGCAACTAGATAGGAAATCGTTCCACTTCTGTGTAGCAGTGAGGGATAATTTTTTCAAAGAAAAAAAAAACAAGTAAAAATTACTAGAGTATGAAGCACAATTACTGAAGAACATGTGTGTGAAAAATTGGAGTGATGTTATTTATACTTTTTGTTTTATCAAAAGACAAAAGTAGGGTCAAAAGCAGATTTTGCTATTTTAAGGCGTTTTCCTGGCGGATGTCCCATCATAATAAAAATAGGATTACGTCAACCAAAATCATTTCCACATCTTTAGTGTCTAGTTAGGGAGTAGTAAGCTGTAACCAAGTACTGTGTTAGTTCACGCAATCATATTTTGATAAATTTTTAAAAAATTTGGACGTTGAAAAGAACGCTGCATTCACCATACTGTGCCATGCATTTAACGGAATACACTAGTGCTATGGTCAACAACGAATATTTTAGCTTGGCCTATTTTATCAGCTAAACCTGTTACATAATAACTTCAACCGCATACCGGTGGAGCCCTTGAGTCATTTCGCAGACGATCTGTCATTGTGAGCAGGTTGGCAGTCGACCTGAGCGACAGGTGGACGATTTCTCATCTAGTTGTAAGGGGTCCGTGGGACCGATTCTCCGCCTCACGCTACCAGGTCCTTTCATTCATGATGAAAAAACATGCTCAAATTTTAAGCCAGGTAAGTCATTTGAGGATTTCCCTAGGGAGGCTGGACAGATTGGTTGCTCAATCTTTGTTACAGAAAGACTTTCTTACGCGTAAGAAACTTAAATGAGTGCAATGCATTATTTTGCATGTACTGTAGGCCTATACTGGTAATTATTTTACTCATCATCAAGGGAATCATTGGGACAATTAGTCTTAAGCTCATAAGCTACATGCAGCTACTGATGTTGTGTATTTTAGAAGCTGTTCCCTTCAGAAGGCTCTATCCGTAATGGGTGAAGAGGAAAACAGGTTTTCCCATGACTTCCTGCAGGTTGGAGGCTATGCAGACTCTTCTGCAAGTGTACGCAGAAGGGCTGGCGATGTAGAATCAGAGGTAATCCAGTCTATGTTATCTGATGTTGGCAAATCATAAACACAACGAGGAAGTAGTTCGACTAGACACACAGGAAGATAATGAAGGTTACACCAATGCATTGATTTTTCTTACCATTTATGTAGGAAACTTATAAAATATATATCCCCATTCTTCCGCGTGGTACCATGCCACCACATGCAGCTTGTACGTTTCTCTACACCATATCAAAAAATCATCTTCGCATGTCTATTATTGTTTCAGCTGTAGTTGCTGGAAGTAAAGTCATGGCATTTAGTTAGATTTGTAAACCCCATTGGGGTGGATAGTAACACTGGTCAAAAAATTTTCAGTCCTTTCCAAAACAAAAACAAAATTGTGATATATTTTAATTAGGTGCAAAATAGCAGTGCAGACGTTCATTGTTCATTAACAACCTAAACTGCGTGAAAGTATTACCCGATCAGTTCTCCTTCACCCGTTCTGAGGCAAAGCCTGGACCCAATTGCCCGAATTGCGCATGTGTAACCTGAATTACTCAGTGATTTGGGACTAGAGACGTCTAGGGGCTCATATATTGATTTGAGGTGCTAAATATAACAGTAGGGGAAATCTAGTGAACTGTTCAGTGATCTGAGAGCCACGACCAGGCAATGTATCTGGCATTTGCTGGAGAGTACTAGCACAGCTAGTAAGATTATACAATAGTTTAAAAATCTATTGATGTCGAGCGCTCTACCTGAAAGCGGTACAAAGCCCTTCGGCTCATATAGACCAATTTAGAGCACTAAACGTTCTATAACTTAGAACTGTGTTTTATCGATAATCTGATGATTATGAAAGCTACAGCGTTCTTTTATACAAGCGATCAAAAAATCCAATCAGTTTATTTAAGTAGGACCTTGTTATAGACATGAAACATATAGACATAGACACTCGGTATTACACTATCGAGCTCAAATTGGTCGAGGAAAAAATAGGTTCACCACTGTTTCAACAACATGCTCTACACCTAGCTTCTGTGCCTCTTTTGAGAGAACTGGAGGGTCATCAGGGACATTTTATTGGGCCAAAGTTGCCCTTACACCCACACGCCAAACACCAGTTTTATACAATCACGTCTGGTGCGTCAAACATTGGTGCTTTAGCATTGATAGCACATTAGATACATACCATTCATCAATTCACCGTTTTGAGTTTTTCTTCCATGCCAAGCCATTGTCAATCATTAATGATCCTATGTGCAGATGTTTCTTGGTCAAAACTATTACATATACAAGACCTTTTACTATATGACTCAAGGCTACAACGCTATGGCTTTAACTTTAATAATAATTTATTCAACATGGAGAACACTTAAATAATCTCCAAATCCTTCAGTCGAGGCTTTCAGTAAGAAAGTTGGACAGGCTCATTACTTTGTGATTCAAAAGACTTCCTTGGAATTACCTCGGATGTGTCTCATATATTGTTTTATAGGTACATATGCAATGACAGTTATTTCACTCATTAGCAAGGGAAACATGGTAAAAATGAAATCCAATGTTATGCATTACAGGAACTTTTGGATATTCGTCTACCACAAGAAGGGTTTCCATCCCCAGCGGATGGGGAGGAAGCCCTGTTTCAGGACATTGAAGAGGACCTTGCAGGTTACATAGACGTTTCGGTCGATGTAGGAATTGTCAGAAGGAATGGTGTTGATATATTAGACTTCATACAAACCATTCTAGCTGACGGAACTGGGCGTGGTGTGGCCAAAAAGACGAAAGGCAACTATACAGCTTACATCTACCCACCACTTCCCAATGTTTACATCTGGGATCTGCCTGCTGTTGGAAATCCCGGAGATGAGTATTTAAAAACACTACAAGTGGACAATTACGAATTTTTCCTTATACTGTGTGACACAGAGTTTAGAGAGACGGAGATGTGGTTAGCAAAGGAGTTTGCCAAACGGAAGAAGGGCTTCTTCTTTGTTCGCACGAAAATTAATGGAATATTTGAAGATCCATCAAGCTCAGAAAACATGTCCAAAATACGAAGGGCATTAGTTGAAACAATTGACCCCATATTTTGTAAATATCCCCGATTTGTTATAGCGAACCACGGGCTGTTCTCCCTTGACATTCAGGAACTGAAGTCAAAGTTTCGCCAAGCCGTAGTAGGGCTGAAAAGATTTCAACCTTTGATTTATCAAACCAATAGTTTACAGAAAGATATGCAGTCTCTGTGTGAGGAATGGAGGTCTGCAAAGATCAATATAGCTGTAGTTGGGGAGTCAGGCACTGGAAAGTCCTCGTTTGTTAATGCAGTACGAAATCTGAAAGCGGGTGATAAAGGGGCGGCTAGGGTTGGTGTAAAGGAGACCACGGTTGAAACCATCCCCTATCCCCACCCAGATAATGAAAATGTCATATTCTGGGATCTACCTGGTGTTGGTACATTAAATTTTCCTCGCAAAGACTATCTCCAAGCTATTGAAGTGGATAGGTACGACTGCTTCATTATCATATCATCCATGCGATTCACGGTGGACGCAAAGTGGTTGTCCGAACAGGTTGAACAGAGAAAGAAACCCCATTTCGTTGTTCGCACGAAATTTGACGAGGCAATAAAGGACAAAGACTACAAAGAAGTTAAAGAGAAAATCACTGAGGACATAAAAAAGAACATTAATGTTTCAGACAGTCGGATTTATGTGATTTCTAACGTTGACAGGCATCTGCATGACTTCCCACGTTTATTGGAGGACATAATCCTAGAAATACCATCGGTGAAGAAACAATCACTGCTGTTGACCCTTTCTGGCTATTCTGAAAAACTCATTCAGATGAAAAAGGATGCTTTGAAGCCAAGATTGTTGAAAGTGGCTACAATGTCGGGGTCGGTTGGAGCAATACCCATACCAGGAATAGACACTGCTGTGGATCTGGGAATTCTCGTGGGTGAGGCAAGGTTCTACCGAGAAACGTTTGGGCTCAGCGAAGGACGACTGAGGCAGCTAGCAGAACAGCATGAAATAAATGTGGAACGTTTCAACGAGGCTATGTCGAAAACCCGCACATTGACATTAACGAAGACTGGCATAAAGACTGCTCTCGAGGCTAGTCGTATCGGATTATCACTTGCCACAAAGACAACGCTCACTTCGGTGTTAGAAGTTGTCGTTCCTGTAGTTGGATCCGTGGTCAGTGGGGGCATCTCCTTTGCAATGATGTATGGCTTTCTGAGAAAAATGCTAAACGACTATGCTTCAGACGCCACCTCGGTTCATGCATTGTGTGCGAAGAAAGTAGCAGATAACGCCACAAAATCCACATAAGCCGAATATGTCATGTTTTATTAAGTGAATGCTCTGTCGAAAAATTTCTCACCATTTATTCTTCCTTCTATAACCAAAGCTTCCGTTTGTTTTTAGAATATACATCCCAAGGATGGGATGTATTTTCATCCCAAGGAATTGTCCAGACTTAATTTCATACCACCTATGGCATATATAAAGACTCATAATATGTTTATACATATGTATATCACTAGAACATTGTGGGAGGGGGGGGGGACGTCACTCGTTGTGAAAGTTCATTCCACTTCTGTTCACTTGCACACGCACTGGGTGTGGGTTGAAGCTCGATCAGGACCAGGGCCATTGTAATAAGTAAATAACTTTTGGTATCGCCACAAAAGTATTTACTTATTACAATATAAAAAAGGAAATAAAATACTTGAGCTTTTTAAATTAAGCGCATGTTTGGTTGTATTAATATTATATAATTATATTATATAATAATTATATAATTGGATATATAGCTTGTAGTAATGTCTCAGTGTCAAATAGCATAATTCGGTTTGCTCCAAATTTCAATGTCCTAACCTTTCATATGCTATCTTTCAGATTAGAGATGATCAATGAAACGAACACGAAAATCAGGAAATGATTGGTGTGTGAAAAAAAATAAACAAACCGAGAATTGATTCAATAAATTATTTACCTCTCTGCATAACATTCAGTTCATTCTCTTCTATCTATACTGAATCTTATCCTGCCAACAAATGCCATGCTGGCGTAATCATATTATAGTTGAGTCCACAGTCCAGTTCAAAAATATTTTCGAGCCCTTTGGCGTAAACGTGTCTATGAATTGCAACCACACAAATTTAATTTTACGCCCTAGTTTATAAGACGTCAGATAGAGGAGAAATCGGACATACTCTGCGCAACAGAAGCAGGGTTCATCGACAAAAAATAGCCACCGATTCTCTACTACATCTTTATAAAGTGAAAAAACACATCTGGGCATGTACCCAAAAAGTGGCAATTAAATTCTCAGATTACAATGTACAAGCGTAGCTAACTTAAAAGCTAAGCTTCATTGTGAGGGTAATAAGTTTTCCTTTTGTTCGTCCTGCATGATGAGGCTCTAAAGATGTACAAGCCTAACTTTCTCTTTCTATTCACCCGGCAATATCTGAGCGTTGCTTACCTGTATAACTCAATGCATGTCTATGTACATGTGTGCCTGTTTTTTAAGAGAATTGAAAGGTGTTAATAGTTATATGCACGTGTGATGTTGTACTGTGGCCTAAGTTTTCATCTTATACTGATTTTTTATAGCTCACTCGCCCTGGGTATTACTGGGGGCATGCTGTGGCACTTATCAACCATCACAGTCAGCAGAATAGTTTTTTAACCTTGTTTTTTCGATGGCTTCTGCGGCTTCGTACAATATGCTACAGACGGGGTGAGAACACTTTGTTCAGTGGCTCTGAGAGCAACGCCGCTATCTGTACTGCGGGTCATGAAGACCAGGAAGGCGGTCCAGAACATTTAAATACTCACTTAAGTTGAATACGTCCATTTGTAACCCTACAGCCAATATCCCTCAGTCAGCGATCTATCTCAAAACTATATATTGTTCAGAATGGCGTCACTTGCCCCAAGCCATACAGTGCCAGGGCTAGATATGTTACTGATAACTCACAAGTAATGCAGCTGCCCAGTCACCCACAGGGTTAATCCCACCTAGTGTGCCGTTTAGTCGTGGTAGTGAAAATTAGGAAAAGCTACTCCCTCAGATGCCTAAGCTGTGTACTTGTGAACACATAAATACCAACTGAGGAACTTATCAAGTGTTTACAGATGCACCAAAGTGCCTTTGAGACTAATAGAACTGGAGCTGCATTCTGTGTTCCTGGACTAAGATATTGTAAAAGACTAAGATTGTCTAAGATGTATCTGTATTTCAGGGTGAGTTTTCAGTCACCCTCTTCAACCTGAATATGTTGTTACTGATTTCAGACCAAGCACGGTTGTAGTTTTTTTTTCCAGGCTCTTCAAGTGCCTTGCCAGGCTTCGTTGTATCTCCAGTAATCAATGAGATATCACATCTTCTCACCATTCTGTACGATCAAGGTACATTTATCAGAGTCAATTTTGAATATGTACCTACACATATGGGTATTGGCAGTTAAGCTGGCCAAGGACGCCTTGGCCTTTAGCAATATATCTCGTAAACTACTTTTGTATGCCCAAAACCTGTAAGTCCCGTTAAATCATATTTTGTCAAGTTGTGGCAAACAGATTTGGAGTCATGTGATAAGGGTAGATTTTTAATTTCGTTTCAACCCTAGAGTTATCTCCCATGAAGTAAAACTATTCCCACATCGTGAAGAAATCTTGAACCTTCAATACAATCTCTACAACATTCCATTTGCATTAAATTTAGAGCCCAGAGGACTGAGCTATAGTCTAGCCTCCTTTGTGCAGGTGCCCTTGACCCTAGCCTGGATACTGTGTTAGACATCAAATTAGCATCCTAGCAAAGTTTTTCAATTTTATTACCAAATGTCGTAGATTTGAACATTTCATTCACCACATGTATTTTTTCAATGTTTGTTGTTCTTATCTGAATGTTGTTCCTTCCTATCTGCATTAATTTCTTATCTGTGTGATGTTCCTATCTGCATGATCTTCTTATCTGTGTGATCTTCCTATCTGCATTAATTTCTTATCTAAGTCATATTTCTATCTGCATGGTGTTTCTATCGACACGGTGTTTCTATCTGCATGATTTTTCTAGATGCATGATGAAATAAAAGATGAACACCCTCTTTTTTCTGCAATGACCCCACTGAATGCTAGGCTACTTTGTGTAAACGGTGTATAGATATAGATGGTGTATATATACATTATTTAGTTGGGATTACCTTATCTGTTTTCTAGATGTAATATACATTTAGTCTCGGCGCACATCATCCGCCATCATGAAACAAATCATCGTCATCACGATAGTGTTGACGGCAACAGTGTAATAAAATCTTGTGATGACATCATCGGTCGCCCTGACCCAAGTAAGTTTTGGAGCATTGCATCGAGTCACCACAGCCCTTCGCCAGGTATCAGACTAACTAATGTAAATCAGTGGTGGAATCCGCGGTCGCTGGATGAGGGCATGGGACCTCACGGGTTAAGAGTCTGTGATCCCTTTATCGTAGCTTTAAACATCCACCCCAGGTGAAGCCCCAACGAAGCATACTTTTTCATTATTCCAAGATGGGTTATACCGAAGTTTATCTTTAGGATATTGCAGAGCTTCGTACAATGCAGCAGAGCTTCGTACAATGCAACAGTTGTCCTATCCTACCATACCAGGTCGTTTGAAAATATTTAAAAACTACTCTTTACTTTTACACCTTCGTGTTTTTCAGACCATATTAAGATTTGTGTTGAACATGGGACAAGGCAACAGCAAAGTAAGGACACTGGATGTTGCAGTGATTGGGAAAACTGGAAGTGGTAAATCAACTTTCATTAACACATATGCTGACCTTTCTGAACCGTATAGCGTGAAAACGGACCTAATTGAGGGAACGGAAGTAATTACATCATACTATAAGCAAAGATTAGTACCTTATCCACCAGCTGGTAACAACAGTACTCCAATAACGTACACTGTGCGAATTTGGGACTTTCCGGGGTTCGGAACGCACAATTATCCTGAAGACAAATATATAAGGACCGTGAAGAAGCAAAAGTGTGACTTTTATCTCTTACTGTCAAGGAGCCGTCCTTCTGGTTATGAGAGGAAAATTCATAATTACCTGGCAAAACAGGGCAAAATATATTTCTACGTTAGAACGGGTATTGACAGAGACATAGTAAATAGCAGGAGAGATCATCCACACATGTCTGAGGAGGAGATCAAACAGAGTATCTTGGATGAAATCAAGAAAAATGTGTCCACTGAACCCGAAATATATTTGATAAATGCCAAGAAAAACGATGAGTATGATTTCCCAAAACTAGATAAAGAGCTGGTTCCTTACATACTAGAGGCAAACGAGACGAAAATAAGATTTAAGACTATAGGGGACACAACGTCGTCATGCTCAATACTGTGAAAACAGTGTTGTCTCTGATTATCATATTTACAGCCCAAGCTCCAGCATACATATACTTGTGTGCGTGGAGACGCTATATTCAACTTTACACACTTGAGTGACTTGAGTCAGTGGTAAGATATCAATGAAATTTCTTATCTTTCTGACAAATGTCAAAAGAGTAGAATCTGTTGCAGTTTTGTGTTGTAATTTCACCACATTACTAACAAATTATTCTGTTTTTCTTAAGAATCACTACTACATGACACGGCTACGGTACAGTTATAACATTGATACGTGCATTACGCTGCTGATAAGTTAATTCCCATTCCGAGTTTATTCATGGATAACCGTAATGCCACACGCCAATTACCAAACCTTAGCAGTGTTTGGCAGGGATACAGTTCATGAAACTTGGAAAACAGAGACAGAGGTATGGCACCTCAGCATGAATCTGGACAGGAAGAAACAAACATTGGCTGCAACACTGTCCTCTTGGTCAGGCACGAGCAAAGGCTGTGGACCTTAATGTCGCAAATTTGACCAAGGTATGGGCATTTTAATTAGTGCAGTAGATGGCCTGTTTAGGCAAGGCAGTATTGACCTGACTTATTAAGCCTTCTCTAAGCTCAGCTGATTTAGGAAAGCATCCGAAACATCCGTGGTTTATGTTATTATTATTGAATTTGATATACGCCACACACATTGCAAAAACTACAAGGTGATATTACCAGATGCTGTTCTATCTTGTAAATGTTTGGACTGTGCAAAGTTTTCATGACAACAAAGACAAATGACTCTAACTGCTGCTGGTGATCTAAAGTTAACATCTGTGAAACCTGCTATTTAGTGACAAATCAACAGAGGCTGATAATGGAATCCGGAGTAAAGAAGAGGCGATGTATACACAGATTTGGACTGAGAGCTGAAACCATCATGAACGTAGACGAGGCAGTAAAGCCTACCCTCCAAGAGGCACTAATCCAACAGACCTGGACGAAATGTGCCGTTTTTTTTTCAGTTTGTGTTTCAGTGTGCAAAGGATTGTCCTCATGGTGTGGGTATGCGGAAAAACCAAGTACATTTTTGAGACGATTTCCATAGGGATAATGTGACCCAGAACTTTAATATTACTTCTCTAGAAACAGAAAGTCTGTCGGTAAATAAAATATTTTTTAAGGAATCATTTGTATAAACAGTAATTATTGATACCTCTTGCACTCGTACAGTGTGTGGTTCAAAATAGCTTCGGATCTTTTTGCAGTCACTAGAAGAAGTGAAGAGGTCAAGGGGAGGGCACAAGGAAGTGAAAGACATTTCAAGTGTGGTGATGGGTTGTAATTTTTGTTCGGGATGGCGGAAGGTTTGTTTGGGTGCACCGAAGTAGACAGAAAACGGAAATGGTTTCTGATGTGTTTAATGATGTAAACTATAATTCGGAAAGTGGTAAAAGTGAAAACAGTGACAACAGGTTGCGCTATGGTATGAGTAATAATCTAAATTGTGTACTCTAATGTGTATTCTAATGTGTACTCTAATGTGTATTCTAATGTGTACTCTTATATGTATTCTTATGTATATTCCAATGCGAATTGTGATTTATGTGCGATGGTTGACAAAAATTCATACATGTATTTCGTACATCATTAATAGCTTATAGACACAAGAAACATTCAACACAGAAACTAATGGGAAGTTCATATTTGTTGAACATAATAGCAAATTTAAAATGCTATAGTGGTTTACATTCTATGGTGATAATATATGTAAATAATTGGTTGAATAGATATTATTAAAATAAGAGCTTTGCTTATTGAAAATAAATCATATGAATACAAACAAGCAATTGTTCACACCAGAGCTGGCTATAACAATGCATATATAAATAAGCTTAATATAATTATTGTACGCAAGGGAAGACGTTCTTCTGGAAGCTGCTTAACATCATCATCATGATGGAACGATAGCCCGATATGATACGAGGATGATCTCGGGCGGCTTCCATACGAACGCCTTCCATTTCCGTCTATGGAGCGTAGCGATAGTAAGACACGATAATGCGAAGCAATGAAACAATAATGAGACCAACGGGCATGCGATCAAACAGAAGTTGTAGAAGGCAATTAACCTTCAAAGAAATAATTAGTTTTCTTAATCCCGTTATTTCGATGATTTGGCAAAGGGGAAGGATATTGTCAACTCTCTTAAAACAGCAAGTGACGAGTGCGAACATCATATACTGTGACGTGTTTAAAATTTCAAACATAATGTAAGATTACAAGATTTCTAGCATTTATAAAGAACAGGAGCCGGTTGTTCAAAACTGTCTTGAGACTTAATAACACATTTAGCATAAACCAAGGCTTTAGTTTTGTCCTTAATTGTGTAACAGTTTATTAATATGAATTAAATTTCCTTCTGTGCCATTTGGCCTGCACAACTGTATTGGCTGCTGGGTTCTGTTAAAATCGTAAATATGTAATATGACTTGATGATCGCTATTAGCTGGTATTCTTTTGAGCAACCGCGCCCAGAACACTAAAAACTGCTTTGATAATATTACAACATTGATAAATGTGATGATTTGCAACATTTTAAAAAGTGTTAATCAAACATTAAAAATGATTTCTCTCCTTCACCGTCGAAATGTTGGATTTAGCATTATTAAAATTCATATATAACACTTTACGAGTCATGGAGCCTTGGAGAGAATGCATGGAAAACGTTTAATTATTGTCTGCTATAGCATGTTCAGACAATCAGATGTTGAGTTATTAAAGGTAATTCATAAAATTATCGCGCATTTAGCCTTCCACTGGGCAGGACAATCGCAGTACTGAATGATAATTACTGGATAGAAAAAGTTCTACCCTCAGCCACGCTGTCTCTTGAGATACTACAGTGGGCCCAACCTGAGTGGTCTCCCTTTATATATGTTCAAATCGTAAAATCTTTCCTTTTTACTCATAATTATTGGGCTATCAGCTCAGCTGGAATTTCTATCATACTATCGCCCAGGTGTTCATTCCTATCAGGTATTGCTCTTGGGTTAAGCTGAAAGCCTCCTGGTCAATGGTCGCCATCGTATAAGTAAAATATTCATGAGTACGACTGTAAGGGTACAACTACCGGACATACATTTGAACAAAATAGTTCAGTTTACATATAGTCTCTTACTGAAGACTGCACCCAATCCGGATAGAATATCCCGGAAATGTACCTAATGGCACAAAGAGACAAAGGGCGACACAAGCTCTAAAATAACGTCTCAAAAATAGCAAGTGGCCAAAAACAAGCTCACAAAGTGCTCTGTACAGAATATCGAGTACAAATGACGAATGTTGAATGGCATGAAAGCCGATATCTCCAAACCCAGCAAAATCCTTCAAAGTAAATGACAGTAAATGTGACTGCTCTCAAAAGGACTTGAGTAAATGACTGCTTACAAATGAATGAATGAATGAATGATTAACGCCACATCGGCAATATTTCAGCCATATCGTGGCGAGAACAAGGTGAAAACAAGAGACGGTTAAGGTTTTCGATATGATAATATGAACATCAAAAGTAAAACAAAAAATACAGACATGTTTAAAAACAGGTAAGAAAAAACCAAAACAGTTAAAACTCGAAAACCAGCAAATTTTAAAAATAGTATCTGGAAAGCTATATGTATATAACTGTATCTATAAATATTTCAGACAATTTAAATTCATATTTTCTGATAAAGGCCAATGGCCTTCAAATATTTTATGACAACATCGCCAGCGATGCTGTCAAATAAATCATATATAGAGCTGACCGTGTAGAATCTTTGCCGAACATGAGCAAAGTCTACACAGTCAACCAGGATATGTTTGATGCCGTATTCAGCATCACATCCAACACATTCGGGTGCAATGCTCTCATCCAAGATGAGACTGCTTACAAATGGACTTGAATGAATGACTGTGAGCTTCATAACTCCGTAGTCAATATTTATCGACTAACGTACAGAAAATTCAGGATGGTTTGACAGTAAATATGTTTACAACACCGATACAATTTCCAGAATGTACACCCCATTTACAATGACACTAAACTCATACACACCGAAGCCTCGAGAACGCTCGACTGAATTGCAGTCCAGCCTATGACATAGATTGAAACTGTAGGTCAGACACTGACATATAAAAATAAAATAAAACAGCGTAATACAATGTTTAATGACGGGTTTCGTATTAATGACGTAAAACACCAAATACACAAATAAATTTGTCGATCAGTCTGTCTGTAGATTATTAAAATAAATAAATACATCTAAAAACACAGCAAGCACATATTCTTTGTTAATAAGTGATTAGTACTTTCTAAAGTGACATTTATGGTCAGTTGTACATCCATTCTTTCGGAAACCACTCTGTCCTGGAGAGAACAAGGCATTTTAATCTCAGTACCAGTTGTTACCAGTATCTGTCATTTTCCCCATAATATTTCACATATAAGCAATAGGTCATTATATGTGGACGGGCAAGAGGGATTCTTACCATGGATATATACAGGGATGACGAAAGGCTGTTTTCAGGCAAGATGTAGCTACGTATTTTTCCAGAAGGTATTGTACAGTGTAGGCGGAACAGTGAGACCATGGAGTACACAATAACGTCTTCACCAGGAGACGAGCCTGTTGCTGTATGAAAACCCTGCTTTAGCTCAATAAGATCAAAATACTCGTTAATCGGCATCTCATCAAAAAAATGGTTAATCTATACTATAATTATCTGAGTTAGTCACATGAGAGAAATGTTACACTTTTCAAAGTTAGAAAGGAAATGTTCATCGCAACAAGTGAGGATGGTGCAATGTTGCTTTTCTTTTATACTACTAATTGCTTTTATCTGTAACCTTTAATCAGTCTTAACAGACATGTTTTTATTAATGTGCGAATAGCGAATGTGCAACTTTTTTGATATCCCTCAATTTTCCCTCATTTCCAACATTCAGTCTGCCTTAGACCTCTCACATTTACAATGTCTATTTATTTACTTATTTATCTGACTGGCGTTTTATGCCGTACTCAAGATAATTTCACTTATATGACGTGGGTCAGTATTGTGGTGGAAGGAAACCGGGCAGAGTTCGGGGGAAACCCACGACCATCCGCATGTTGCTGTCAGACCTTCCCACGTACGGCTGGAGAGGAAGCCAGCATATGCTCGACGAACTCACAGCGACCGTATTTATGGGGGACTTGTGGGTCTTTGAGGCGTGCTGGCGTGCTAACCCCCTCGGCCACGGAAGCCCCCACACTTTGCCCGCAACAGCGCAATCATTGCTCCGCAATGGCACAGGGGTTCTTTTCATACAATTACAAGATGTACAACGTGCAGACTTGCTGCCTGCAGAATTTATAGCCTCAACCACATTATTAGTAAATACATTAACATTTTTATTAAAGATACCCATTAGGTGTCGGTTTATAGGCCTCTCTGTATGTGAACCGGTCATATGGCGTTATGGCGGGAGGAAATCGGGAAGAGCCCGGGGGGAAACCCACGACCATCCGCAGGTTGCTACCAGACATCCCCGCGCACGGTTGGAGATAAAGCCAGCATGAGCTGGACTTGAATTCACAGCGACCGCATTGGTGAGAGGCTCCTGGGTCATTACGCTGCGCTAGCGTTCTGAACAACTGAGCCACGGTTGTTCCTCTTTTGACTCATTAACCTGGACTGCAAACCACATGAGTGAGGGTTTCCCTATTGCTTACATATAACTTAAATTCTTGGCCGTGTGCACACAGAGAATGAATATTTTAATGTATAATCGTAAGACCAATAAATGGATTGAGGGCAACAGAATAATAGTGATACACGTGTTTATGATCCATTATTTACTGATAGTATTTCTTTGTTTTATGACAGCCGATAGCTCTGCAGGGTTAACAACGCCACCCCGAGATGGCGATTTGTACACTCAGCTATAAAGTCAATAATTTCCCCATTTTACCGATATTTTGACACAGTGGAAGATGATTTCAGTGAAATGCGCAACCTTAGTGGACAAAGAGACGGGCGTTAACATATCTGATTGCACATCGACGTCCACCTCAGTTTGTACACTATTCTTTAAATCACTGGTACACTGACTGGCGGAGCAACCACTGCTGGACGGAAATGTTGAAATGGCAAGAGAGGATGGCTAGACAGGCGGCTTACGGCCACAGTGGGCTTAGTGTGTGAAAATGCATTTATTTTTGTGAATTTGTGCGGTTATCAGGGATCTTTTTTGTTCGGCGAGAACAGATTAGTTGATTATGGGGACCACCCTGTTGACATCGACTTAATTTACGTAAGGGAAGATTTAATGCGCGTGTGAAGATGCGGTAAAAGTGACTTACCGTCGATCCGACACGTTTTAATAGAAGCAGTTATTCCCCGTAACTCTCCCAACACTTGCGTGTTGCTTGATCCAGAGAATTATTTATTTATTTATTTGATTGCCATCCGCAGGTTGTTGCCAGACCTTCCCACGTACGGCCGGAGAGGAAGCCAGCCTGAGCTGGTCTTGAACTCACAGCGACCGCATTGGTGAGAGGCTTCTGGGTCACTACGCTGCGCTAGCGCGCTAACCGACTGAGCCATGGATGTCCCTCCAGAGAATTACAACCATTGTCTGAGCATGATACAACGAAATCTTTATATTTTACCGCTGGTTTATGTTACCCACAACTTTCTGCAAAGGCATTGCCGAATATGATAGGGTTAATGTTAACAGTGGCGGTCCCCCACCGCACCCAGCTGCAGTTATACTGACATTAATGCTCTTTACCAGCTTCTTGGCTGCTCACAGACCTGTTTCTTTTCCCATATTCGCGGTCTGTGCTCTGGGAGTGATCTCTATTTCGCTTGCTGCGATAAGATCCAGGGCCGTGGACCTCAATGTCAGAGTTGTCGTCGTCTTCATCCATAGGAGCTTATGCATGGCTAGGTAGAGGTTCTAGTATAACATACACTAGCAACGACTAGATGTATTTCTGTTAAACAGGCCTAATGACTCTAAGAAGCTAGGTGCACTAGACAGTGCAACAGGTTATATAGCTCTTGAAAAAAGTGAAGGCATTTACTTAGTATCTAACAATACAGAACTAACCTAAAGTATTTAACTAACGAAATACAAAATCACTAAGTAGTACTTTAGTCTTAAACTAGATAAGGCTACCTACACGTCTGCAATAAGCCCAGTACAAGCCAGGCCTAGCAATACCAGGAGTGATTTCTGCAATAACCTAAACAAAGAACAGAAACATTCAACGATTGCAAACATAACTGAAATTTATGACAAAATCCCTATATACAGAAAGTCTATAGCACCTATACATATACACGTGAGATCAACCCAGACTAGGCAAAACTTACGGGCCATAACTCCACCCCACCCCCGTGCTTATTGTTCATATAACCCTGAAGAAACGTAGCAGTGGACGGCGTATATGGGCCAGTTTGTTAAAGACTACATGCAAGTACTTGTGTTTCAAATATGGGTGGCAAATCTGAATGCTTTTGTACCTATAAAAATAGATTTAAAGTTGCACCGAATAAAAGCAATAAGATGTTCAGTCTGAAACGAGAAAGCATGTAGCTTGTGTTTGGCAGAAATGGATGCCGAAGGGGATACATTTCGTTTCTTTGCTCTTTGTCCTGTACTTGATCATCCAGCTTCTAAGGATATAACAAAACATTTCCCTGGGAACCATATCATTACCGAATATGTTGTCTATTCGGCATAGGATTGTAAAGGTTATGTTCAACTTTTTAACCAGTGTAATCCAAAATACATCGCATCTTTTAAACAGGGTGCCCAGGCTTTACCCTCTCTTTTAAGAAGCAGTTATGATATCCACACAAATACGGTTTTTCAGCAACTGAGCAAATTATGCACCGATATGCACAAAATTGTGTGCACAGCTTTGCCTTGGACAATTGATCGATTTATCACAATTCGGAGGTGCCTTGCATCCGGGTCCACGAACTTTTTTTAAACGAGTCTCCGCCACTGTCAAAGAGGACACAAATTCAAAATTTCTGATGTCGTAATATTGCCTAGCAGAGTAATGTCCCTTGATGGAACACATCCTATGATGGATACTGTTACGACCCAAACTGTCTGTATTATAAAGAGATGGCTTGTTCGAAATACACGACAGTTTAGCCCCACAAAAAAGTAACCAAAACCAGCAGATTTTATTTTACAACAATTTATTAGCTTTAACAAGAACAGATAATAAGACTTATACAAATACTAAAGTACTTAAGTTTAACAAGAAAGAATAGCAGTATCTATACAAATACTAAAGTACTTACGGTGTCAAGTCCAAACGGACGAATATATTCCACAATATATACCACACAGGCATAAATGCTCAGAGGCAAATTCACAAGAGGGAAAATCTACAGTATAACTGAGTGTATGACGAAATATACACAAAATTCCACAGACAGGGTCCGTGTACTAATAAGCACTGTGCATACAAGAGCATAAATTAAACATACAAGTTCAGACTGAACAAGTGCTCGGTGGAGATACGATATAACAAAGCCAGAGGCTATAAAGACACCAAAATTCAGCACAAAAGGCCTACTAAAGTAAAACACAGCGAAAGCATCCAAACTCTCAATAATTCTCCTTTCTCTCCGTTCCCCTCTTTCATAGGTCTTATATAGCCTGGTGGAATTGTCTAGAATAAGAAAATTCCTGAACACTTGATGTAAACAAACAGGCACCGAACTGAGCGCATTCTGGAATATTCTAAGGTAGAGGCAGACAGCAGGCCCTGAACTCAGCATATGTAAACAGTGGCAAGCTAAATTTAGAAACTGACGGCAGTCGTGCACATAACAATATACATGTATATTAGGTGCGGGCTTAATCCCGGCCATGTTTATAATATTTGAAGATTTCGACCGTGGTGTTGCCGTCTGCACAGTTGTTCGATGAAGACCAATTGTCTTCTACCAAATTTGCATACGTTTAGCTCAAATCCATTTTTTCTCTCAAAGAGTCAATTATTAGATAGTTTCGTTTATTTCAACAAATACACAAGTACTTGATAGTTATATTTTATGCCGTTCTTATAAATATAACCCTCATAATATAGCGTCTAGTTTTCGGACAGAAAGCAGAGAGAACCACAGAAGCCACACCTTCAGAAGTAGCCACAGTTAGATTCGAACTCGCGACCCCACTTGACTAAGCGTCAGAATTGTCCAGATTACCCCACCATCGAGTGCTGTTTAACACTGTTACATACATAAAGTATAAATCTCCACGTTTCTAGTATTTTGTACCAAGTGGTAAAAACCTCTTGGTTTCTTGGAGATGGTACGTATTCGGCTCCAGCTACCGCTTGTTCTGTTGAGCCTATATATAAGGTTTGTCAAATTTTAAAGATTAGGATTTTCAGATTTTGGAGATTCGGATTTGTCAGGTTTTGGAGATTCGGATTTGTCAGGTTTTGGAAATTTGAATTTATCAGGTTTTAGAGATTCGGATTCATCAGGTGTTGGAGATTCGGATTCATCAAGTTTTGGAGATTCGGATTCATCAAGCTTTGGAGATTCGAATTCATCAGGTGTTGGAGATAGGGGATTTGTCAGGTGTTGGGTGATTCGGATTTTGTCAGGTTTTGGAGAATCGAATTTGTCAGGTTTTGGAGATTCGGATTGTCAGGTTTTGGAGATTTGGATTTGTCAGGTTTTGGAGATTCGGATTCATCAGGTTTTGTAGATTCGGATTCATCAAGTTTTGTAGATTCGGATTCATCAAGTTTTGGAGATAGGGATTCATCAGGTGTTGGAGATTCGGATTCATCAGGTGTTGGCGATAGGGATTTGTCAGGTGTTGGGGATTCGGATTTTGTCAGGTTGGAACGTTTTGATTTCCCAGGCTTCGGGGATTTGGGAATGTCTTTTATATTCGGCCGGGGACCTCAGTTGGTTAGCGCGCTAGCGCAGCGTGATAACCCAGCAGGTCCTCTCATCAATGCGGTCGCTGTGAGTTGAAGTCCAGCTTATGCTGGCTTCCTCTCCATCTGTACGTGGGAAGGTCTGGCAGCAACCTGCGGATGGTCCGTGGGTTTCCTCCGGGCTCTGCCATGTTTCCACCCACCATAAAGCTGGCCGCCGTCGTATAAGTGAAATATTCTTGAGTACGGCGTAAAACACCAATCAAATAAATAAATAAATATATTGGGCCATACGCGGGAAGGTCTTCCAGCAACCTGTGGATGGCCGTGGGTTTCCCCCGGGCTCTGCCCGGTTTCCTTCCACCATAAATGCTGGTGGCCGTCGTATAGGTGAAATAATCTTGAGTACGGCGTAAAACACCAATCAAATAAATAAATCTTTTATATTGTATTCCTGAATTAATCAGGAGTCTGCTGGTTGACTAAGTTTGCTGGTTTGTCAGGTTTTTGAAATGTCTGTTCGTCAATTTTTCTGAGAGGTGGGTTTGTCATGTTTCTGAAATCAAATTTTTTCATGTTTCTGAAAAGCCGGGTTGCACATTTCTGGGGTGGGGGGGGGGGGGGGCGTTTTGTCAGGTGTCTGAGAGGCTGATTTGACACGTATCTGAGTGGCCGGTTTGTCAGGTTTCTGAGAGCCGGTTTGTCAGGTTTCTGAGAGGCTGGTTTGTCATGTGTCTAAGAGACTGGTTTGTCAGGTTTCTGTAAGCCCTATTTGTCAGGTTTCTGAGAGCCCGGTGTGTCAGGTTTCTGTAAGCCTTGTTTGTCATGTTTCTGAGAGGCCGGTTTGTCAGGTTTCTGTAAGCCCTGTTTGCCAGGTTTCTGAGAGGCTGGTTTGTCAGGTGTCTGAGAGGCTGATTTGACACGTATCTGAGAGGATGGTTTGTCAGGTTTCTGAGAGGCCGGTTTGTCATATTTCTGTAAGCCCTCTTTGTCAGGTTTCTGAGTGGCCGGTTTGTCAGGTTTCTGAGAGCCCGGTTTGTCAGGTTTCTGAGAGCCCGGTTTGTTGGGTGTCTGAGAGGCCGGTTTGTTAAGTTTCTGACAGTCCTGTTTGTCATGTTCCTGAGAGGCCGATTTGTCATGTTCCTGAGAGGCCGGTTTGTCAGGTTTCTGGGAGGCCGTTTTGTCGGGTTTCTTAGAGGCTGGTTTGTCATGTGTCTAGGAGACTGGTTTGTCAGGTTTCTGTAAGCCCTATTTGTCAGGTTTCTGAGAGCCCGGTGTGTCAGGTTTCTGTAAGCCTTGTTTGTCATGTTTCTGAGAGGCCGGTTTGTCAGGTTTCTGTAAGCCTTGTTTGCCAGGTTTCTGAGATGCTGGTTTGTCAGGTGTCTGAGAGGCTGATTTGACACGTATCTGAGAGGATGGTTTGTCAGGTTTCTGAGAGGCCGGTTTGTCATATTTCTGTAAGCCCTCTTTGTCAGGTTTCTGAGTGGCCGGTTTGTCAGGTTTCTGAGAGCCCGGTTTGTTGGGTGTCTGAGAGGCCGGTTTGCTAAGTTTCTGAGAGTCCTGTTTGTCATGTTCCTGAGAGGCCGTTTTGTCATGTTCCTGAGAGGCCGGTTTGTCAGGTTTCTGGGAGGCCGTTTTGTCGGGTTTCTTAGAGGCTGGTTTATCATGTGTCTAAGAGACTGGTTTGTCAGGTGTCTGTAAGCCCTATTTGTCAGGTTTCTGAGAGCCCGGTGTGTTATGTTTCTGTAAACCCTGTTTGCCAGGTTTCTGAGAGGCTGGTTTCTCGGTTGTCTGAGAGGCCGGTTTGTTAAGTTTCTGAGAGTCCTGTTTGTCAGGTTTCTGAGAGCCTGGTTTGTTGGGTGTCTGAGAGGCCGGTTTGTTAAGTTTCTGAGAGTCCTGTTTGTCATGTTTCTGAGAGGCCGATTTGTCGTGTTCCTGAGAGGCCGGTTTGTCAAGTTTCCGGGGTGCCGGTTTGATAGGTTTCTGAGAGGCTGGTTTGTCATGTGTCTGAGAGGCCAGCTTCTCGTTTTTCTGAGAGCCCGGTTTGTCAGGTTTCTGGGAGGCCGGTGTGTCAGGTTTTTGAGATGCAGTTTCCCTGCTTGAGCTGAACTAGAAGAAAATGCTGTAATGTTAATTGCAATACCGTTAATCTTACCTCAATAGAATATGAATGACACTGTCAAGCTTTTACTGTTTGTGTGAGGGGTATACCAGGATATATCAGAGCTGATGGAAATATAACAGACCTGTCCCTAAAATCCATCTCTCTCTCATTTAATTTAGTTTACTGTTACGTATGTCCTACATTAACATGCGTCTCAAAGGTAAAGTTTCATGACATTTATTCAGCACACGCGGTCATGTCTTCAGGCGAGACGCTCTCTGACACTTCACACACGCATCACAATCAAACCTAATTTTATGAGCTCATTTTATTTTAAATTTCACCACGATATACCGATATAATGCTCTCAAAAATCTTCTATCAAAAGTCATGGTCACACGAGAAGCATCCGACAAATTTCTTGATGTGGTGTATCCACTTTATTCCAAAGTTTAATAAAAAGACAGCATTCATAAACTCACGAATAAAATGGCGCATGCAAATTCACATGGATGTTAAACACGCATCTTCATTACACAACGATCTCCGAAAGAAAGGGGCTAAATGACATTAGACAGTAAGACAGTATAGGGACTAGCCGTTTTCATTACATGTGTTCCATTTGTGTTTGTGTCTGTTTGTATGTATGTATGTATGTATGTATGTATGTATGTATGAATGGGTGTATGTAGGCCTAATATTCTTGAGTACGGCGTACATACATACACACAGAGTGTATGGCACCACCAAAGAGGAAGACAAAATGATATGGATTTGAACTCACAACGACCGGATGTAGTTGGCAGGATAAAAACTTTAAATTTAATTGAGTGGGGTTAAACACCATGCCCAGTTCAAAACATTTCAGTTAAATAAGACGGCGGTTGGTGAGAAGGGAGACCCAAGGATTCCACCGCTCTTTGCCAGATACCTTAGATATCTCGTCTCCACGCCGCAGCTCAACCAGAGTTCGCGCTCGTGACTGTGGCACGTGACCTCATTTACAACTGACTTCTGTTATCACTATACAGGGTCAATCACTAATGTCGCTCTTGGTAAAAGATGATTGTGCATTATATACGTCCAATTACATTACTGTGTGCATTATTAATGCCTTCTGACCTTTATGACATTTTTACTTCAAGTGATTATCTATAATCGCTTTGGGAGCCGCGTCGTGGTCTAGTGGTAATAGGGGCACTTACCCTTCTACTGCTAGAAGACACGAGTGTGAGTTCAAACCCGTCCTTGGACAGGAGCCTGTAGTTTCAATCGCTCTTACTACTTGTGCCTAGTGATAATAAATGGTCACCGACTGCAGTGGGACTGTTTTAGTCGTCTATTAGACCACTTGCGTTCCACAAATATGGTGTGCTTATATGTATGCATACGGTAACGGTATACGCCAGGCAATCGGTTTCCTCAACCCATAAACCGACCACCTTCGTATAAAGTTTAATATTCTCGAGCCTGGCATTAATCATATAAATAGTAATACACATTATGTTATGTTATGCTATATATATATATATATATATATCTGTGTGTGTGTGTGTTTATTTCCGTGTTTTCCAGAGTTGTGATTTGCAACTCTGACTGCGAGAAATTCGCCCTGACTGGGGTGTGGGTGAAGAACAGTTGGATCCGATCTTTAACTGCCCATGCGAGGCCCATTTCCCTGGAATCGGAGCTCGATTCCACACAGTTATTGCACGTAACGTTGACTATAACAAGTATCAGCTCACGCCATTAATTGTCATGTACATACGCCATCGTCAACAAGTACAAGTTAGAGAGGTGTGGTACAAATATTTCCCGATATTACCGTGTTTGTTTATTCTATTTGATTGTTGTTTTACGCCGTACTCAAGAACATTTTACTTACATACGACAACGACCAGCACTATGGTTGGAGGAAACCCAGCAGAGCCCGGGGAAACCCACGACCATCTGCAGGTTACTGCCAGACCTTTCCGAAGATTAAACCAGCAGGAGCTGGACTTGAACTCACAGCGACATTGGTGAGAGACTCCTGGTTCATTTCACCGCGCTGGAACGCTAACCAGCAAGGCACCTAAGTACTAAAGTGCGTTGAGAGAAAAGTCAACGAAACGAATTTACTATCGTGAAGTTAAGCATGTGTGCGTTAGTTTTGCATGGTTTTAAACAGAATGTTGCTGGGAACAAAGTGATTAGCCTTAACTACCACAGCCTACAGTCCTGACAAGTGAAGTGATAGTTTTTCTACATCAATCAAAATCATTAATATGCATGAAACGAAACGTTGGATGAGCCTTACATAGTTGCTCATTGGACGCATACCAGACTTTCCTAGGAGAAAAATCTTCATTTCCGAAGAGCCCTCAACGTCCAAAGAGTACGGGCCTATGAGGAAACTCATTTAATATATCGGTCATATAAAACAGTAGGGCGGCAGAAATTAAGGCCGTTTAAGACTGCAATCTAGGTGTCGTTTTGACAAAAAGAAATTTCGTTCCAAAACGGCTTTTCCCAGGTCTTTGCTGTTTTAGATTACTGCACTATTTTACCTAAGGAACTTAAACCTTTATACTACAGGGATGCTGAAGTGGCTACTTTTTAAAACTGAGGTAAGTTAACACGAAGCCTGGTTTCGGCGGTTACGTGTGAAGCTTTACAAACTATCACTTTGTCTTCACTGCTGTTGTTAGTCATTTTATATTGTATATATACCTGCATAAACAATAATTCTCCTGGTAGACTAAACAGCCCCATAGGTTGTTCCCTCCGCGGTGTTTTCACGTCACTGTTTTTTAAATGTGATGACAACGCAGCATATGAGTAATTCTAAGCCATGCATTGACGTCTAATGAATTGTAACTAATATCACTGCATTTTTTAATACAGGTATACCTCATGCTGATTAACCCATTGTCCATAAGTTGCTATATAACTTAAACATTTACCTTAACAATAAAAATAAAGTCCTATATACACATTTACCTTGACTCCATACAGAACCCTTATGTGGAAAATACAGTAACGGTGGTACCTGTGTACCCCGCATATGGAATGGAAAACTCTGCCGACTGCAAGTCAACCTTGTGCCCAGGATGACCACGTGTGCTCCAATGTCCCCTGTTACAACTGCTACTGTTAGAATCCATAAGTTCCAGACAGTGTTCCAAACCGTTAAAAGATAACCTCGCCCATAAATGACCGCGGATATTTTAACCACGCAAACACGACAGATTTTGTTTGTCTGGGATCAGTTCAAAATTGCATTTATAATCTTAATACTGGTACCAGATTTAACTTTAGGGCAAGTCTTAAATTTTGTAGTTAGTCCAAAAGTTATTGCGCAACAGTAGGCCTACTTTAAATATGAACTAACTCGGCTACTCTTATACTTTGAGTTTGGACAACTCCACTGGCTTCTGAGTTGGGCTAAAATTCTAAATACAAAATATACACTAGTGTTAGCTGATACACTGTCGAATCAGCATCAGTTTTCTGCACGCTAACTCCGCCGCACAAGAATGAGCTTAATGAAACAAGTGACTCAAAGGAGTTTAGTTTCCGGTCCATAACTGGAATTAACAAAATAATTAATCTATAACTTATTTTGTGACAAACAAACCGGTGTTTTGGCTTGTGTTCAATCTTTCACGATAGTGTCGTCATGGTGACGACTGATCACTATCTGCACGGAAGGCACCTGTATTTTTCCCCACACCAAATTTATGCTGTGTCATAACCTAAATTTTCGCCTTTCTATGTAGCGCAACGAAAGAGGTGATCTGTTCAATGTGTTCGTAGATCTTGTCTGCATTAAAATTTTCACATTCACAGCATCCTGTGTTTTCCCTGCTTTTTAATAGCTGTTGGATGACAGATTTTGTGATACAAAAATTTGACAACTTCACTTTCACATTAGCAGGAAATTACTGTAAAATTTGCCATTGTAATTTGAATTCCTTTATGTGAACAAACCACCCCAACGTTAAAAACGGGTCTGAGGTGGAAAAAAAAATACACTGTGAAGCCTTAACTTGGTGTCAATGAATGATTGACAAATGCAGCAGAAGGTGCTGGCAATTACGTTTTGAGGGTAACCAACTTTACTTGGTTAGATTAACCTCACCTTTGTTCGGAGTCTGTTATAAAGCATTCAGCTGTGTGGGCAAATCCCTGATCAACAAGCCGTGTGCGTCAAGCCGGCTCCAGTCGGTTCCGCTGTTGCCTTAAGGCAGGTAGTCTGTCATTTGGCGACAAATGGCGGTCTTTTATTCCAGGTACATCTGTTTCCTCCTACCATTAAGCTACCCGCAATTGTACATGGCCTACATCAACGACCATCCGCAGGAGAAGCCTAAGAAAGTAAACATGTTGTGCAGATACCTGATACCTGCCTTTGACAAACTATACTAAAACCGCCCAAAGACATTAAAACGGACCCTAAAGTTGGAGATCATGTGATAGCCCTAGCGTGGGAGAAAACAAAATGGCCATTCCACGCCAAAGCACAGGGTATGTATGTGTGAATGCATTTATGAGGTAGGGCGATTCCATGCCGACAAAGTGCTGCCACCGTTGAAGTATCATGCCAAAGACACCAGACACAACACCCCAGCTAGTCACATTGTACTGACACCAGGCTAACCAGTCCGGCTTTCTTGCTCTAACCTCTCTCACCTGAGTGCCTAGCAAGGCAGACACAAGTACCATTATTAAAATCTTCTGTATGACTCGACCACGTTGAAGCATAGGGAAAATGACCTAGTTCGTCACTCCATTAGTGACCTATAAGCCATGGTTGTACAAAAGAAAATATTACTTATGCTCTACAGAAACTGTCAAAACTATTTGAAAATCTGACATTTTTACAAATCCATCCCATATACTATCACTGACATTGATTTAAAAATAAGCGTTTTTCTATGCTTTAACAAAATTAATATATAATCAAGAAGTTCAAGTCTTGTCTCCCGACATTGTACATCAGGGTTCATCACAGATGATTTTTAATTCATAGCCACATTTACAAGAACACATATTTTATTGGAGCAACTGAAGTATTTGTGTTAGGTTGGCATTAGTTCGTACAGCAGTTGTACAGAAGTGAGTGCGACTGGCCTTGAACCCTGACGTCTGTAGCACAGAGATGACCTTGGATGTTCTGAAATCATAAAGGGCAAATTTTCTGTAAGCTTTATGGGCAACCAGCTTATGGTAATATCAGATCAACAAACAGTGTAATGCAATCATTCATTATCCTCAGCATAAAATATAAACATACAAAATATTATAAATTTCAAATTTCAGGAAAATTAAAATGCAAGGTGGAGTATGCAATAAAAAAATAAGAACAAATATTTATTTATTTACACAAGTGTTACTTAAAATCGTAACTTCCTGAGCGTGATGTATGTATCTATGTATGCTTGGGGTTTAATGATGTACCTCACAATTTTTGAGTCATATGAGGAGTCGTCCTTATGTGTGTGTATATATACCCACAGGTAATCGAGTCCATGCCATTGAGGTGTTGCCAAATTCAAGTATCATTCCAAAAACATCAGACATGACAACCCAACCTGTCACGTTTCCTTGCTCTATCATTCTCGGTGCTGAGTGCCAAGTGAGGCAGCAGCACCATTTTAAAGCCTTTGGTATGGTCTGACCCGTGTTTGACATCAGGTGACTCAATCTCAGGGAGGATGCTCTAAGCACTAGGTCACTTAAGCGGTTTCCCCATGTGTGACATACATGTACTGTAAATGGCCTACAATTTCACCCACTAAAGTGCATTTTAAGAGGCAAATAAATGTCACGGAACAATCAACAGAACTCTCAGAATCAGGAAATATGGGTGAGTTAAACCATGGATGAATTTTATGGTCATTTCATAGGATACACCAATTTTATACTGCTGATTGTCTCCATGTTGCTTACTGTCATCACAAACAGTAGGAGTGGGGAAATCCACAAATTTACTCTTCATGACCGGTATTGAACCCATACATCATGCGTCCTAAATGTAGCAATTTAAGAACAACCATCGTATAAACCATTCGACTCCCCCTCCTTCCTACTGAGATCTTTCATCATGAATGAACATCATCATCTTTACTTATTTATTTTACTTGACTTGTGTTTTACGCCCTAGTCAAGAATATTTCACTTATACAACGGCTGGCAGCATTATGGTAGGGGGGGGAACACCGGGCTGACCCACAACCATCAGCAGTTTGCAGACAGACCTTATCATCTATATACAGAGCTTTTAAAACCACATGAACAAGTCTCTGGATTTACAGATATATTCTGACAGTTCATACACTAACGGGTCAGGCCATCATTAAAAATATGTCCACTGAGCACAATCCGATTGATCCTAAACAGGAACCCTACTCCTACTTTAGTTTTATAGATTTTTTTTCTTCTATTTGTTAATTTCTTCTTCAATAGCTGGATTTAAAATCAAAAAGACCCTACTGACCTAACATATTTTTTAATGTAATAATGTAAGGTTATGCCCAACAAAGACTTTTTTTGATGATCATGTGCACTACCACTTACTTTGGCAAGTTCAGCCCAGGTAGCTTCTTTTTGTGGAGGTCATAATAAAACATGGGGCAGGGTATAGCAGCTAAGTCCAGATTTGGAACCAGTGTCTCTGTGCCTGTGTCACACAGTTTGGCTCGCTTTGGAGCGTTGATGGTGTCATCTGTTCTGTCAGTCACTTTAGGGTCATCCTCAAGGTCAGTTTTATGACTGGTTGAATTACACTCAGTCTGGCAGCAGCTTGCTGCATTTGTACCCGACAGCTTCACACAGCTCTGTCTCTTTCCACTTTGCAGTGTCACACTCTCCCTGCGGTTTTCTGTCCTCTGCACAGCCGCCATGGCGTTCAGTGAGCTTTGTGTTGCACCATCTGTGGCCACCATGGGGATTATTTCAGATTCTCCTTGCCTGCTTGCCTTCAGAATTTCCTCAATATGTTGTAAAACTTTCAAATGCTCACTGACAGAGTTTGGACAGACTGCTTCAAGAAGCAATGTCGACAGTAAAGTCACAACAGCTTTGCTCAGATTTTCTGACACAGCTTCTCTGAACATCTTCTCCACAAATGTGGCATCGAACAAACTACCACACCTGAATGAAGTTAAAAAACAAGACAATGATTTGCACATTAAACACAGGGCATACCTTCACCACCACCATCAGGTCTGGTTTGATACGTGTATTACATACAAGATTAAGTTTGAAATTCATCCCAACAAAATGGATGAGAGAACCTATTAACCCCCAGCTTTATGTTAAACAAAGGTAATTCCAAGTTTCTACAGCTGATAATTTATTTTACTAAACTTTATTCTTTTCACCAAATTCTTTATTCAAACAGTTTTTTTTCCAGCTCATACATAAATGTACACGAATATACTGATAAATACTGTACTTTTTGTGGTAAAAAGCTTATATATACAAACACATACTGAAAAATACTGTACTTTTGGTGATAAAAAGCTTATATATACAAATACATACTGAAAAATACTGTACTTTTGGTGATAAAAAGCTCATACATACTAAAAAATACTGTACTTTTTGTGGTAAAAAGTTCATATATACAAACATATGCTGAAAAATACTATACTTTTTGTGACAGAAAAGCTCCAACTAGAAAGGTAAAAAGTCTATAATGGCAAACAATAACATCTTTAGTCATTGTGTATAATACAGTATCACTGTTTGCAAGTGTCGAATATGGCAGCAGAAAGGATACATAGTAAGACATGGTATAATCACAGTAAACCTCAGTGGGTGTGGAGGAGGAAGGAGAGGGTGGGGACTGGGAAGTGATGGGTGTATTGAGGGGGAGAGGGTGGGGACTGGCGAGTGTTGGGTGTTTTGAGGGAGGAGAGGGTGTGGACTGGGGAGTGTTGGGTGTTTTTGAGGGGGGAGAGGGTGGGGACTGGGGAGTGTTGGGTGTTTTTGAGGGGAGAGAGGGTGTGGACTGGCGAGTGTTGGGTGTTTTGAGGGAGAGGGTGGGGTCTGGGGAGTGTTAGGTGTTTTGAGGGGGGAGAGGGTGGGGACTGGGGAGTGTTGGGTGTTTTTGAGGGGGGAGAGGGTGTGGACTGGCGAGTGTTGGGTGTTTTGAGGGAGGAGAGGGTGGGGTCTGGGGAGTGTTGGGTGTTTTGAGGGAGGAGAGGGTGTGGACTGACGAGTGTTGGGTGTTTTTGAGGGGGGAAAGGATGGGTGTTGGGGGCTGGATTGTACATGCCACTTATTAATTCCACTCTCATCCAGCATTCACCACCACTTCAGTCAACAGACAATATGGCATATCTAACTTGTATTTGGACATATGTAAACTAGCTAACAGAAAATATAGCATACTGACACTTTTGTATTTGGACATAGGCATGATAGGTAAAGTATCAATTTGCGAAAAATACTTTTTTTACAAACAAGAAAACCAGGTAGAGTACATGTCTTACCACAAAGGTCCAATGAGGACAGCTGTTCTCCCAGCTGTATCTTTGTGACAACAACAAGGCAAAGCATCATACGGATTATCTATAACATCCAAATCAAAAATATGTCACTTCATACTTCACCTACATGTACATGATGGCTGTCAGTTGCATGGGTGGGGGTCGAGCCGAGTTCCAGAAGTAAATCACAAACCTTGCCACATGTAACATAACATTTTTCATCCATACCGCATGATTTATATGTCATGATATTGATGGAAGGCAGATGATCTCCAAAAACCCTCCAGGTACATGCAACATAAACCTCATCAGTCATACTAGCACTGTTGATCGAGTATTGCCAACAAGGCCCAGAAAATAATAGAGGCAAATAAATCTATACAACTTTCTGTTTAATAATTAGTGAGTCTAAGTGATTCAAGAACAAGGACCTTAAATAGACCTATTGGTTGTGGATGCATAGCTATCTTTACTCTTGGGGGATTCCCTTCCTATATGGCGCTAAGCTCACCTGTGAGGTGCTGTGAGGGGGGAAAACTAACCCGTTCTCCACATATCTGACAGTGGACGACACTGCATACAGACTGGACACAGCTATCAGCAGACACAGCGCCTCGCCTCACTCTCAAGCCCACAATCAGGAAATGATCCTTGTTGACTGCGTACAAGACCTCCACGCCTTTACTGCACTGAGCTGCAGCCCTGACAACACAGGCAGAATGCTAAGTAGGGCAGCACCCAATTACCTCCCTTGAGGTCACTCTCCCATTTAAGAGGTGCATGTGGTGTAGGTGTAAGCTGTAGTTAGGCGGGACCTCAGAAAATGGCTAATGGCTAGTGCTGAAGTTAAATCGGAATAAGCTAGTTGAAGACTAAGTTTTAAGGCAGCTTTTAGTTTTGTAAACCTGTTTGGAAGCCCAGGATTAACATTATGCATCTTTTAATCCATTCAAAGATATTTCAAAAATTATGACCCTAATTAAATACCATAGACAAAATTGGCGACCTCTGTCTAATCTTATATATTCTACCTTTGAGCTGAAACCCATCAACTTCATTTGAGATTTCTCTTCATTTCTGCAACTCTCAAAGATTGATATCATGTTTTTTTTTTTTTAACATTCTGTTGTCTAGAAAATATTTGTGACTGTCGTGATATAATCTACATCGTGCATGCTTTAATAGGCAAGCTTATTAGTTTCAAGCCTCAAAAACTAATCTCGCCTTACGTCACAGTAACAAGGGAGGTCATTCAGAGCAGGCCCAGTGAGACGCTAATTTGTGACATTAATACCAAAATTATTACAATAAACTTAAGGCTATGAAAACAAAATATTAAATTTGTGACATTAATACCAAAATTATTACAATAAACTTAAGGCTATGAAAACAAAATATTAAGGTAAATATAAACCACAAACACAGACAAAGTCAGACCAACCTTACAGAACTCTTTGTTGAGAACAACCCATTCACAAAAAAACAGGCTAGATCGGTAGGAATTTTTTTTATTACGGCTAACGAAAAAGATAAAGGTTTTAACGAAATTAAAGTGAGGAATGAAAACTATTTTCTTTTATTTTTTTAGAATTTCTGCTTGTCCATAGAAAAGCATTTAAACTGGGATAAAATACTGTGGCCTTTTTGGATAACAAGTAGGTAAATTAGGTCATCACCTTACTTCTTCATACTAAAGAAATGTGTGATTTCTTTAGGCAGAACACTCTGAAAATGGTTAATTACTATGAAATCAACTTAAATTAACTACCTTTATGGGATCGATCAACGGGTGCTGAAAATGATGTAAAAACCTGGCTTCTGCAACATTTCATGGTTGAGAAAACTAAAATGCTGAAAGATTTTTCTGGGCAAAGTTCTCTATGGACTTTTGGTTGAGGCACATATTTTTTACTTACCATTCACTAATATAACAGTTCTCTAATCAAGGGGAAGGAACTCCCTATGCACTTGTAAGTTGAAGAAGTTTGACAAAGAACTAGACTTTTAGTTGCTAGTTAATACACTTCAGATATCGCATGGCAGTTCAACATAACACATATGATCTGACCTATAATAAAGAATACATAATCTGAAAGCAGAGAGTAAGTATCCTTTGACATCATTTATTCATTTATGAAGCATTTTTCGCTTCTAGGATGGCTTATAGGACAGCTAAAGAAATGTTTGAACTCAATTTTCTCCATGTCAGGTCAAGAGTTAATCGTCTGCGACAAGAATTTTGTATAAGCCAAGTGAGTCATAGAGCGAATTTTCCATACACTGCCAGTGTAAGCGTTCGTTGCATATCTCTGCAGCTAGATTCTTAACAAATCCAACACACAATTACCAACGTGTATTCTGTCTCGACTCAGCCAGAAGCAAAGGGTCATGACTGCTCTCGTCACAACAAAATCAAACCAAATTATTAATGCCTGCTGTAAATCTTTATGTTCCATCCGCCATAATTTGGCAATTCTAATCCCAGAATGCATCTTGAACAGAAAAATCAGCAGGGCTTTTGTGGCTAATAGGAAAAAACACAGGGTTAGGTTGCAATGTCTGCAGACATACTGGGCCCTCACATCATGACTTGTCAGGGTAAAGCGGAGTTCTTACCATGTCTGCTCAATTCTTAACCACGGAGTGGCTAAAAGTAGAAGTACAGATACACATCTTGTTGTAAAGGTTACCTGACTGCTGCAGCAATGAGCACCCGGGCCCCAGCCTCCTGGACATACTCGGTCTTGACGACGTTAGCTGCGTAATTCCTGAAGGCCACATTAGCATTCTTGGCCAGGAGGGAACCCAGGTCAGTGGCTACCACACAGATCAGTCCATTGTTACGCATGTTAGTGAAGGCCGCTGTCAGGTACTTAACAGGGCAGCCGAATGGGTCCAGATGTCTACGAACAAAGTCACGCACAAAGACATCTTAAACGACATTAAAATATGTACTATCAAAATAAAAAAAAACCCCAAAAAACCCCACAAAAAAACAAACATGAAGTTGTTCGTAGCAAAACAGCTTAAATAAACATAAGATGCCAGTGTTAGCTTGTCTTACATGAAATCAAAAGCTTCCATACTCATGTCCATGAAACTGACTATTTCCATATGTAATAAATGAGATTCTTTTACAAGTGTTAAACCTTTCATATGAATCTATGCATATGTACCAAATGGGGTGGTCTTACATGAAATCAAAAGCTTCCATATGTAACAAAACAGAGTGTTAGCTTACATGAAATAAAAGACTATCATACATTTAACTAATGGGGTAGTCGTTATTTGAAATAAAATTTCCATATGTAACACATGGGGTGGCCTTACATGAAATCAAAAGCTTCCATATGTAACAAAACAGAGTGTTAGCTTACATGAAATAAAAGACTATCACACATTTAACAAATGGGGTAGTCGTTATTTGAAATAAAATTTCCATATGTAACACATGAGGTGGCCTTACATGAAATCAAACGCTTCCATATGTAACACATGAGGTGGCCTTACATGAAATCAAACGCTTCCATGTGTAACACATGAGGTGGCCTTACATGAAATCAAACGCTTCCATATGTAACACATGAGGTGGCCTTACATGAAATCAAACGCTTCCATATGTAACACATGAGGTGGCCTTACATGAAATCAAACGCTTCCATATGTAACACATGAGGTGGCCTTACATGAAATCAAACGCTTCCATATGTAACACATGAGGTGGCCTTACATGAAATCAAACGCTTCCATATGTAACACATAAAGTGGCCTTACATAAAATCAAACGCTTCCATATGTAACACATGAGGTGGCCTTACATGAAATCAAACGCTTCCCTATGTAACACATGAGGTGGCCTTACATGAAATTAAACGCTTCCATATGTAACACATGAGGTGGCCTTACATGAAATCAAACGCTTCCGTATGTAACACATGAGGTGGCCTTACATGAAATCAAACGCTTCCATATGTAGCATCACACTGACATCACACTGCTTGACACAGATCTCATTCCTTTCCTGTGGCTCAAATGGTAATCCGGGAATTCGAGTAAATTCTAAAATAAATGGTTTGGGAACAAAGCCATTTGAAATGGAGTTACCCATAATGCTTTGCACACAGATTTCATCTCTCTCCGTGATGGTCACATGACAGAATTTGCCAAATCTTGTTTTCCACTGCATGCCTGCAACACCTATATATATAACAGAAAGGTATGATATTAAAATGCTGTAATGGAAAATCAATATACTGAAATAGGAACAAAAGAAACAAGGGGTTGTGTATTCTGACAAGTAAGAAAGTTTAATGAGGCTGCACCTGTATATTTAGTGAAGAGCCCAGCTGAAATAATTTGTTAGCGCACAAGATATACAGAGCATAGCCGATGAAATTCAGAACAGACAAACACACAAGTACTTTAATATCTGTGCATAAAAGTCACTGCTTTCCACTGCATTTTTCAAATGAGACATTTTACTTTATTCTGATTGATTTATAAACCTTACAGGACCACTTTAGTAAGAATTTTTGTGAAATTTGCTCAATTTCTGATCAGATAAACTGAGGAGTTGGCATCTAAAGTATGTTTTATGACCTTCAAATGCTTCTGAAAGTGCATTAGTCCATACCAAACTGCAGGTAAAATACAAAATGTAATATTAGGCATTCTGGTCTGCCATCTGAGGCCAGGCCTGGACATCCCTCTCTTCCACTCCAGCACAACCCAAACCCTCAGAAGAAACAGAGTAAGAATTCCTCTCAAAATTGTCTGACATGAAAAAAATCTATTTCAAGTTTTCCTTACCGTTCAGTAAGGTTATGCATTACTAGAGACATCAATAATTTGAATTCCTTCATCTGCATATTATGCATGTAGACTGTACCTGAGGCTCCGAAGGCATCCAGACAATTCACAGGTGACTGATGACCACACTCCTTTATAAATGCTCCAAGAGTTGCCAAAACAAGTTCCCTGAACAGTGAGAAATAATTTGAAATCATGATCAAAGTCACAGGATGATGGGGTCTTCTGGTATCCTCTACTACATGTACTTGTACACTAACATACAACTTCAAAGTGCACAGATTTTTGTCAAGTCTGTAGCACACTTTGTATCCATCATGTGCTAGTAGAGTCAAAATACTAATGAACTTTTTCTTTTCTGTTGTGCAGCTCTACACAAGCCAAGTGAGTCGTACTCCTGGTAGAGTAGTTATGATATGATTTTGATCTTACTTTTTTGGTTCCCATTACCTAAAGTTACTCTGTAAACTCTGTTAAATTTATCATTTAATTTCTTCAATTATTTGTGTGTGTATGTTGGTTTTATTGTTGAGGTGATTCCCATTAGGCTAATGGAAATCCTTGTAAAACAAATTCGGAGGGATAACATTTGAAATCTTAGAATACACAGAGCATCACTGTCAAGGCATGCCCATTAAGTAAACGCAAAAAGCTGAAATAATCAGTGTGCTCATGGTAATTAGAATTAGCATAACACACATTATTTATTTCATTTGGTTGGATATTTACGCTGTACTCATTTCACTTTTTACACAGAATATTTCACTTATATGACTGTTACCAGCATTATAGTGGAACCATGTAACGTTTGGAGTGACAGGGAACAGCACATGCCTCCGACCAAGCACAGTCATAAAAGAGAAAAGGGACTCAATGAGATGAAAATTACAAAACTGTGTATTTGATTTGACTTTAATATCCAGCACTTTTTGACCCAAGCACTTGTTTGATCGAAAAGATTATCTCAGTGACACCTTACTTTCACTGATCATACAAAACACACACACGCCCACTTGTAACATGCACAATTAAGTCCACTGCATACAAGCTATACCTGTACCTCTGACTTCTAGTATTGCAGCTAAAAGTTACAGACACAAATTCAAGAAATGGGTGTCAGAATTAGGACAAAAAAGGATAATTTGACGCTGTTCACTTTATATCTTGGCTATAATGTTGCCCGCTTCCTTTTCCAGATTTACACGTAAGCTAAACAAAGAGTATTTTGATTTTAATTTATTTTGTCAAGCATATATACCGGTCTTTTATAATGTTTTTCGCAGCAAGCAATTTGTCCAGTTTTGTGTATGCAATGTGGAGAGAGCTTAACTGTATTCTCGTATTTTTGTAGTACATAATTTACATAATACCTACTCCATTTAGAATAGATTGATCATAGCCATGAAGGCTTCCACGGTATACGTTCCTCGGCTACTGCTGCCATGTGGAGCAGTGGGAAGACGGCGGCATTTGCAGAGGAGTGTATACTGTGGAAGCCTTCATGGTTATAATTAATCTATTCTAAATCGAATAGGGACATATGGTGGTGGTGGGTGCGGAAAGCAAGTCTTTAGGTTGGTGTTATTTATTTTCACGAGACTTATTCAATAACAAAGACAATCGGCTTGGACCTTTGTTGAGTCCAAATTAACGTTACAAGCGTCGAGACTCCAACGAAGCTATCCAATATTGGAAAAGGAGTCTTTCGGCGCTAAAGCCTTCTCATCTTCGAAACAGCCTTGTTCGAAAGTAGGACTAAAAGGTTAAGGATTCAATAAATGCCACATCGGCATCATCTCGGCCATATCGGTTATCGTGGTGATAGGGTTAAGGAAGTCAGAGCTCAAAACACGCTGACGGGCGGCTGCATTGAAGCAATCATATCACAATTACCATTGGTTTAAATGGTAAGAGTATCCAAAGTAGGCAGCTACCGGGACAGCAGTCGACAGCCGTCTGCAAATTGCTACCTGTACGTCTGGAACACCGTTGAACTATCCCAGTCTAACCCACACGTGCTTTGTTTTGTTGTTGTTGTTGTTGCAGCAGCGACCAACACATCAAATGCATTCGCATGCGAAACCCACCTACAAGTTTTCATTCTCGGGTTAAAGAAGGGTTTAGCCTTTTCTGGAGTAGTGTAGCCATCCTTGACATGAATTGTAACTCCATTTTCCTCCAGATATTCACCCTTTACTACGGTATTAACTGCTGCATTAATTGTAGACAGGCATACCGCCATTCTTACAATTACTTCCCTATAAAAAGTCGCAAAGTTGCCTCCCCTTAACAGTATCACAAAGAACTTTCAATTTCTTCCGTAATAACGATAGATTGTAGCTCACGTGCTTAAAGACAAACCATAGCACTTAAAACGTTTTAATGGCAGAACAGACGCTCAACAACGATTGGTAAGACTGTACTGATCTTGGCCACACATTCTTGAGATTGAACTGCGTTGTCCACTCCTGACTTATACAGCTGCAGCCGGCATTGTGGTTGGAGAAAACCGGGCAGAGCCCAGGGCAAACCCACGACCACCCGCAGGTTGCCAGAAGACCTTACTATGTACACCAAGGCAAAGCTTTGCTGACAAATGAATGCTCTCATGGAATGGTAAAGTAAACACATCAGAAACCACACCAAGAATTAACACAGTTGAGATCCATTGAACAAGACCTTCTCACCCAGCAAATACATTCATCAGGAACCAGAACTAAATCCACAGTTTCATACTGTAAAGCTATTTTTTTTCATTTTATAGGCATGGTGCCTCAATGAAAAGGAAGTATTCATTCTAGTCAAGCTTTTGCTCCTGCAGAATTTCAAAATGTGCAGTATTCCAACCTTCTCATTGCACAGTCGTAATCATTATGGAATTATCCAATTTTCATATATGCAAAATAATCTCACCCAGTGATTAAAATCTTGATAATTTTTTGTTCAATATTTTAATGCATCTTAACTAAATGTACTAACATTTATCTTCAGTATTCAGTGCTATATGGTTGCAGTCTTTCTTCATACACTTAGCGCTTTCTTATGAACATTATTATTGCTAGGCCTGCAAGGGGATGGAATGAGGAGTACAAGAAAAGTCAAAAGTTCAAAGATTTAATATACGGCTTCTCGGCTTTTATTGATCAAAACAGTTTTGTTTTTTACAGACAGGCAATTTGTGGAAATGTATGATATGACACAACTGGGGTAAATTTAATAAATACATATCGCTATCAACAGTACAGTATCTGATACAAACTCAGCTGATATCTGAAATTGGTTTCGCTTCACAACTTTTCAGAAATGTGAATAGTGTAGTGTCAAGGTCTTAAACAACAAGTATCTGATTTGAATTTCAAAAACAGAAATTTTAGCAAGGGAAAACAAAGTCTGACAGAGACCTCTACACCCCATTGCTTACCCCCGGAAACACAAAATGATACCATAGTTCAGAGTTATTCCCCTTTTTGCACTCATGTTTACATGTTGTAACTTGTGGCATCAGATTTTGTTTCCCCTTTAATACAGGTCTGTCAAAGAAATAGCAGAAGAAAGGTGAAAATGTTCTCATTTGATGGAAAATGGTTAATTAATAGCATGATTATCAAACTGAAGGAATTCTTTCAAGAGACCTGCAAGAGACAAAAATCATCATCACAAACAACAAACACCCTTATCTCCCTCTTACAACAATCATGATAACCACCTCAAATTTTAACGGCAATGAAAAAATGAAAATAAGGTTTAGGCATTAACTGTATTTACAATGCAATGTTTTCAGAAAAAAAGGGGGCAATTGTTTGTGCACAGATTTTTATTCTCAGGTGCCATTCATTTGTGTATCCATTTCTTCTTCGTCTTCTACCTCCTGCCCATTTTCCCTGGAGCCTGAAAATATACAGTGCACTGTCACATTAGCATTAATAATACATCAAGTGACAAGAGACAGTCCAAGCCTGCTGACACAAAAGCTAATCAGGTTAAACTGGAGCAAAACTTTCCTACAAAATATCAGACATATAGCAGAGCAAGCTCTCAAAGACCACAGCATCTAACAGCCTTATCCTCCATGCCACAAAAATTAGGCTAAAATCTAATTATGAATACAGTATTATCTGAACCACATTTAGGAACATTTATTTATTTGATTGGTGTTTTACACCGTATCAAGAATATTTCACTTACATGACAGCAGCCAGGATTATGGAGGGAGGAAACCGAGCAGAGCCCAAGGAAACTTTATAACCACCTGCAGATTGCCGGCAGACCGTCCAACCTAGGGCTGCAGAGGGGCTTAGCATGAACTTACAGCCACCACACTGGTGAAAGGCTTCAGGGTCATTGAGTAGAACAGAGCTATTCACTTCAGGTGGGTCACTTTTATGAACACTCTTTCTATCCTTAGGCAGTTTTAAGCATTATAAAAGTTAAACCAAAGGCTATTTCTATACACATAGCAACAATAATGCATTTGTATTGAAGTGTAGTCTATGAGAGGTTGCTACGAAACTATAAAAGTTAATTTCGTTGCATTTGTGTCAGCAAGCTAATTAAGATGTACAGAAATTCCATAATCTTCCAATTGCTTTCGAGAAAAAAGCAAGTGGAGACTCCCAACAGTCACAATGATGGCACACCTGAAAATTAAGAAAGATTACAGGTTAGTCCGATACAGGTGATCTTCAAGATTACTAACCGTAATCCATTTACACGTTTCATTTACTGGTAATTAACAGTTTTAAAGTTTCCATTGTACAATTTATAGGTATTTCAAGTTAGTACCTACATTCTTTACAGCTTGCATTTCACTAATTCTTGAACTTCAATAATTCTTAAACTCAATACTTCTTGACCTGGCAGCTAATGGGAACATCATAAACCTGGCTTTCATTCAGAGAAATAAATACAGTTTTATCTGCATAGCAGACGGTTAGTACTTTGCCAAAAAACGAACAGTAACACAACTATTATACTTGGATTAAACAAAGCTGATGGCAATAGTAATGGCACCCTGATGGCAATAGTAATGGCACCTTGATGGCAATAGCAATGGTACCTTGATGGCAATAGTAATGGCACCTTGATGGCAATAGTAATGGCACCTTGATGTCAATAGTAATGGCACCTTGATGGCAATAGTAATGGTACCTTGATGGCAATAGTAATGGTACCAGTAATGGCACCATGATGGCAATAGTAATGGTACCTTGACAGCAATAGTAATGGTACCTTGATGGCAACAGTAATGGTACCTTGATGTCAATAGTCATGGTACCTTGATGTCAATAGTAATGGTACCTTGATGGCAACAGTAATGGTACCTTGATGTCAATAGTCATGGCACCTTGATGTCAATAGTAATGGCACCTTGATGTCAATAGTAACGGTACCTTGATGTCAATAGTATTGGCACCTTGACGGCAATAGTCATGGTACCTTGATGGCAATTTGATAACACTTTCTGAATACTGAATAAGCCAAGTAGTCTTTTCAATTTATTCATTAATTTGATTGGTGTTTTCCTCTGTATTCAAGAATATTTCACTTATATAACGGCAGCCTTAAGGGGGAACAAACTAGGCAGAGCCAGGCTGTTGGTATGCCTTCCCACATTCAACCGGAGAGGAAGTCTGCATGAGCTGGCCTTCATCTCGCAGCTATTGCATTGGTGGGAGCTTTCCGGGCCATTGTGCTGCGCCAGCATGCTAACCACTAGGCCACACAGGTCCCTCGGTAGCCTCTTCGGGTCATACATGGGATAAACCAACACACGCTCATTTGTACCTATGCTACAACATTACATACTTTTGTCGCAGCCAAGGACAAGCGCATTACTTGTTTTTATACGTGTTTCTTTTTAAGTCTCCGGTATAATATATGACATCTGCTGATCTGTGTGTGACCATCAAGTTTTACAATCCTTAACACTGGCCTTGTGGGTTTATTTTGTTTTAAAAGTGCTGTTTTGTTCACTGAGGCAGAATCACCTAACACGTTTATACTGCTGTGAAATGCCATCTATTCACATATGCATACCTTTGGACCTCTTTGCATCTCTCCCAGGCACTTGTCCTGCTCGTAGCAACTGGTTTAACCGTTCCACTTCTTCAAGTGTCTTTGCATTGGAAATAGCAGCCTACAAAACGAAACAAGATATAGTATATGTATAAATTTATTCACTCAGATCTCAAAGCAGGGCTGCTTAAGTCCACGCCTGTAGGAGGCACATGAATGCCAAACTTCAGCTCAATACATAAAGTACTGAAATAGTGAATTTGGTAATTTATGCTAATTAATATGCACACAGAGCATCAGTGATCAAACATCCTCCTTGTGGCACTGTGCTTGATATGCATGTAAAATTTCAGGTCAATACATGCTGCATTTTTTTAGATACCACCTGAACATTTTGTTCAACTTTTATTCTAATACACAATACACTAGGTCAGGAATTTGGTAATTTAGGGTAACTCATATGCACATACTATATCAATGAGGGAATAGCCCCCTTGTGTTAGTGTGCTCTACATGAGCACATACCCTGACCTCACTACATGTAGTACTTTTTGACATACCACCCCCTTAACATTGCTTTCCCTGTTATTGGACGCCACTGCTGAAGCTCAAGGTATGAAATAAGCTATCTGCTATTAAAAATGGAATGTGCTATCATTTGGGACATCCATCATCAATACAGTTTTATAATAACAGGACCCTGTGCACAACAACGAATTTGCTTGACGGAAAAACCAAAACTGTCAACTGTCAGCCTACTACTCAATGACATAGCAGTAGCTGTTGCCACACTACACCAAATGTAAAACACTCACAAACTCATTTCACTGATGACGATATTTACTGCTACATCAAGGACCATCACAATAATCACAAGTAAGTAATTTTGCGGTTTTTCCTACCTTGATAGCTTCAATGTCCTCTTTGGATGGTCCCGCTGAACGCTTCTCAGGCAATTTTTCTCCCGGTGTGAACGTTTTCGATTTCTTGACAATATCTTTTGCCAGCTGCTGGCCTTTCTTTCCTTTGAACAATTTCGCAGAAGCTTCTCTTTCCTATATTCATGAAAAATACAAATTTGTAATGTGATTGGTGTTTTCTGACATACTCAAAGAGAATTTCACTTATATGACTTCGGCCAGCATGATGATGTAAGGAAACCAGACAGAGCCCCGGGGAAACGGCCCGAGAAGAAGCCAGCATGACAGCTGGACCTGGCTTCTGGGGTAATGCATTGTGCTCTCAAGCTAACCCCCATGGCCACGGAGGCTCCCGAATTACAAATCACCCAATTAACCAAAGTATCTCATCATTTAACCAAGAAACTTTTAAACTATTTTACATACTGCTTTGACTTCATTAACTTTAAGGTACGTCAAAAAATACTACTACAATGTTTTGTCTTGTTACTTGTGTGACTGGGACATAATGCCTAATCACCAACTCCTTTTGTCAAAACTAGGGAACATAAATAGGCCTTGGTCCCCTTCTCAATAATGGGAAGTTCATAAAACTCTCACAGTGTCACAGTTAACAAAGCTGCCTGAAGCATGTAATCTTTTCTTCTTGCATGTATTACATCGTAGTTTTCAGTATATGTGTACTCTTAGATAGACATGCACTTAGGCAGAACTGGTACACCAGCACTGCTACATCACAAAACAAAACAATCCCTCAGTCGTTCACTTAAAAAGATTTGAAGGACATTAATCTGATAGCATATTATCAACTTAAACTCATGTGCTCATTGCTGGTATCAGGACAATGGATGATGGAAGAGCCCAAGAAAGGGATGGCAGCTGATCAGGAAATTCACTTGCCTGCTGATCTCAACCTAAAGCCACTCTAGTGTGCACTTAATAAAAATGTACTCCCGAATGTCATGCAGAAATAAATAAAATGTAGATCCATAGTCATGATCATACTGGTAGAGGTGCAAGTCACACAATGCTCTATGTGGAAATGACAGACAACCGAACAGAACATCGGATCACACCTGTGGTGGCAAAATACTCCCAATACCTCCTCAGCAGATCATGCGGCCAATTCAACAAAGCCATTACCGACTTCAGTGAAAATATAAAGCTTCTTGACAATGCTTAATTTTTGGTACCGAAAATTGAAATTTGGACACATTTGTCATAAGATAACATTTATGAGCTGGGAAAAAATTTAATTTCTCAAGCCGAAAAGTAAGTTGTAACATGGTATCTGGAACTTTGACTGAAGAGAAACGGCTTTCTGGAACCAGTCACCAATACACAGGTAAGTTAAGAAAGTCACTTGTCAAATGACCATTCAAATGGCTGTACATTCAAATGGCTGTAAATAAAAGTGCTGACCGTAAAGACTTATGGTGACATTCAACATTGTTAACGGTTTTTATAACTGGAAATGAATTTTCTGGGGCGGAGGATTAACATGTTACCAATAGAAAGTTAGAGACTGTTGATCAGTATATCATGCAGAAAGCCAATTTCACACGGACTGACAGAATGATAGAGTTGACACAAGGCGATAAGAATGCAGAACAATTTCAAAGTTCCATACCAGTGTACCCAGACTGAAAAGTTATATCAGAACAATTCACCATGCGCACGTCATGTACACGTCAAAAAAAATAAATAAATAAAAACAGCTAACGTCAGTGCATGTCCCGAATTCTGAAATACAGGAGATAATATAGCGTAAAAAAACAGCTCACCTTGAGTTTTATTCTCTGAAAGTCCAGCACTCTGAGATGGGGTAATTTGTAAATTACATACAACCTGTAGTGTTTCTTTGTTGTGATAGGATTGCGTAATAAACTGAAAAAACACAAAACACAAAGAGCAATAAGACGCTTTCATGAGACTGACTGAGCGTCAGAATAATGTAAAGTGGTATTAACAAAATGCCCAGAATAACCAATCTCTCTTTCCCAGGTGTCTAAACTTTTGGACTTAGAGGGATACAGAATGACTGCTGATTCGCTGACAGCAGAAATAGCGATTCCTGGGTAAAAAACCCTGCAGGGTTAGATGGATTGTGACAAGCACAATTGTTTGATTGATTTATTTATTTGATTGGTCATAATGCTGACGCAGCAGGCATTATGGTGGGGGGAAACCCACGATCATCCGCAGGCTGCTGACACGTACCTTCCCACGTAAGACCGGAGAGGAAGCCAGCATGAGCTGGACTTGAACTCACTGCGTCCGCATTGGTGAGAGACTCCTGGGTCATTACGCTGTGCTAGTGCGCTAACCAACTAAGCCACAAATGTTTGAAAAGAAAAGACAACACTAGAACAAATTTAAAGAAGCACTAAAAAAGCATCCCGTATAAAGTTTAAAAAAGCGTACCTTTTTATACATGTGATGTCGCATAGCAGAGGTATTGCAGTTCAAAGTAAGCAAAATTGACCACATTCACGAAATTGAATGTGCTGCCATGATATCAGTTTCCATGCACGTCAGCAAAAAATAGTTATGGCATCTATTACATCTGTTTCCCCACCTGTTTTTTTTGTCTTTTCTCATAAGCCAAAGGTACCAGCAAAGCAGCCAAGAAGGATAAACTGTGCTTACCTGAGATATTGTAGTGTTTTGACAGATGCCAAAGGGTCGATGTCTCCCAACTCCTGCACGCTGTTGTTTGTGAGAATTAAGGACTCTAAGTGAGGAAGACCTTCTTCCAAATTCTCTGCAAATCGCCTACAAAGATTGAAGTTCAACAAAGTAAATCAGATGGTGTAATTGTAAAGTGTGTTTCCACATGTGCACCATAAAACACGCTTTTATTTATTTATCTATTTGATTGCGGTCTTACCCTGTACCAAAGAATATTTCCCTTATACGACGATGACCTGCATTAAGTCAGTGAGTGAGTGCTTGGAGTTTAACGTCATATTTAGCAATTTTTCAGTCATATGGCAACAAAGGAGTCCTCAGAGTGCACGTAATGTGCCTCCTTGTTGCAGGACGGATTTTGACTGCTCTTTTATCTATTGCTGCTTCACTGAGATGCCTTGCCGAAGGCAAGTAAGCCGCCCAACCCGAGCCATTATGCTGATACAGGTCAACCAGTCATTGCACTATCCTCTTAATGCTGAATGCCAAGCGAGGAAGCTACAACTTCCTCTTTTTTAAGGTCTTAGGTGTGACCCAACCCAGGATTGACCCGGGATCTACCGCCTCCCGAAGTAGACGCTCTACCAAATGTACTATCGGAGCTAGTCCCCCAGCATTATGGTACATGATTCATACACGTCCATCTTAGACCACGGTATTCGGTGGTAAAATTCAGTTAAAAACTGAATATTGGGGTAAAAAAAAATCACATCTGTGTTTTTCTGGTACAAATAATTTTTGGATAAAAACTGAATTGCATTCGAAAGTATATGCGTAGGCCTATAGCGATGAGAGATATACATTTACTTAGATGGCTTTATGTACTTACACTATCCTGTTGTTGTTGAAGAGCAAACATTTGAGTCGTCGTAGTAATGGGAAGCCATCCACCTTTCTGAGGTCATTGTCTGAGAAATCAATTGTGTCGAACTGGTCCTACAAATCAAGTAAGAGATCCAGTCTGAATACAAGTATGTTTTTTAGATCAACGACAAGCACAATTTCAAAATTACCAGCAACATCCCACAACTAGTCAAAGCCATCTTGCACTCAGGCCTCTTATTTATGGAAAGACAGAAGGCCAACTCAGTGGCAGCAAAAATCCCCCAAGACTAATCAGACTAATCATCAAACATGATCATAAATCACTAATGTAACTAGTGAAAAACAAACAAATATTATTGTGAGAAGGAAATAAAACTTCTACTTACCAATGTGGCACCAAGATTTTCAATGACTGGAATTTTGTAACCTAAAATGCACACAAAGCAATAAATACAACAGTTTTAAATGATAAAGATTACTGCCAAGACTCTTTAACTTGTCTACATATGTCATTCGCATGCTAAATACTGGAGATTATCATCTATTCTAAATTTTAAAGTTACAGAGCCACTACCAGGTCGTATGTTTTATGACGCCTTACCACAATCACTTACGCCTGTTTGGTTATTTATTTATTTGGTGTTTTATGCCATACTCAAAAAAAATTACAATGGTGGCTATAAACATTATGGTGGGGGGAGTTCATGGGGGAAAGGTCGCTAGCTAAGCAGTGGTAGAGTTTCCCACTGATCACATGCATCAAGTTTGCTATATACATGTACAATGGCTACACTTTAGAGACCACTAAAATTTTTATATTTCTGTATAAAAGTAAAATTTTTCAGATGTGGAGCAATAATTCATGTAGAATCAAGAACAAATCACCCCTTTCTCAAATGATGCGATATTCTCACTTGGCACTTAAAAACTTTAACTGTCAAGTAAATATTTACTGAGAGATATTTCATTTCATATAGTTACAGTGGCAATGTGGGGAAACTATGACTAGGGAGTGGGCTTCCCCAGTGTTTCTGCTTCTCATGGAGTGCAGTTGTATCAAGGTCAAAATCGGAAGGTAAGGGGACAAACTTCCGGCTCTGAACTGGCCAGCATTTGCACAGATGGTACATACTTTAGATCAGTAATGGTTGGAGCAGTTGAGACTAGGACAACCATGTCATACAATGGAGAACATCGGTATGTTGAGGACAACACACTGAGAACTCTGGAGTGCACAGAAAGTCAATTGTTGCATATTCAGGGTTATGTGGCTACAATGTACAAGATGGCTGCTATGGCAGTGACAACCAGTGCCACAGCCACAGCTGTTCTAATGGTTGCTGAACTGTCGCAAATGATACCCGGTTCAATGTCCGAAGTTCGTTCCCACACCAAACCGATATGTTTGGCATCCAAACATATTTCATTATTGTCAACACTTAAAAACATGAAAAATTAAAAAATAGCGTGGAAACCTGACACCTAATCGCACAATTGCTGCTATATCTTAGTAGAAAAAAAAAACTTTTGTTCACAGTACAGAATATACCACAACTACCACACAGAATTTGGCCATTCATGAACTGTGATAAAGACAACATGGTGCTGGTGGCCTGTTCAGGTGAGGGAGTGGGAAGTATTTCGTTTCTACCAAGATACAGCAGTAAGGTGGGGGGCTTTCCCAGTGTTTCTCCTTCACGCGGAGTGATGGTGTAGCAATGCCTGGCATATATTGAACGGTGTGGAGACAAACTTTGAAGCAGGTAGCATTTGCGGCGATTGTAGACACAGTAGATCAGTAACCTTCGGAGCAGTTGTAGCTACCATCACCAAAATGGCAAAACAATTGATTAATTTTTGGTTTACGTCAGACTCGAGAATATTTCACATATAAGCCGGTGCTAAGCTTTATGGTGGGAGGAAGCCTAGCAGAGCCCGGAGAACCTATGACCATCCACAGGTGCTGCAAGACGGCAAAACAATCATCTTAGCATCTGAATTTCGGGCTAGAATAGCTGCACCAAGTACTCGTAATTCTTTGTTACACGCAATCCAGAAATCGTTTTCGGCGATCAAAAAAATACGTGCGACACGCCTGAATATGACTTTTGAAGTTATTGTTTAATTTGTTGTTGTTGTTGTCCTCGTTGGTGAACTTACCTCTCAAGTCTAATTCTCTATCTCGCACCGGATTCGTAAACTGTGCCGATTGTTCTATCAATTCTGCAGTAAGCTTGACCATTTTGCTAAATAGCTGAAGTCCTGACGTATATACCTCACTGTTGATGATCCATTCATTTATCGAAAAACACAAAACAAATCCCAACCCTCAACGTGCACTGACCGACACTTCCGGTCTTGCGCCAATTTGTTCGAAGGGAGATAAATCAGTAAAACAGGATTCTGAGCATTAAATCTCCCCTGTGGACATTCTAAGGGAGGTAAATCAATAAAATATTAATTTAAAGACACCGATCGTCTCCCCTGCACTATAAACCAATGTGTACTCCAGACTTGACATTGCCAAAATGAACATGACTAAACTGTGATAGGTGGTTTGCGACTTTGAGCCCGTGATGGGTTTCTCGGTTTTATTTGCTACTATCTATGCATCTACATGAACAGTTAGAAAAAGACACCGACTGAAGTAAACTGACAAGAGATCGGTTATGTGTGACCATTTGCCATGTGTGACACTGTCGTCGCTGCTCTGGATTTACCGTACTCTCTGCGCTGCACATCTTTGACATTATTGAATTGCATTATTTTTAAAGCAATCAAAGTGAAGTTTGCAGCATTATTTAGCCCTCAGTAGAACCCACGTTTCGTTTGCACACGCGTGTTGCCGAATTACGAGAATCTTTAGGTATAAGCACAGTTAATTCTTCCTTCACGACGATGGAAGAAGTAGGGGCCTACTCTCGGTTTTACATAGACCTGCTACATATAACTGTAAATCGGCCCGCAAAAAGCTGTCCGTAAGATATATTTTTCTTATTGTGCTATTTTTTTTTCTTTTCTTTTGAGAACATTTTTGTTGGCGTGCACCTATAGGCCTACTTTGCTTCATTAGTGAAACATGTGAAACCACTGAGTTGTATACTGTATATTTACGTCTGTCTCGCTGGCTCAGTTTTATAAAGCGTCTGTCTTGCTGGCTCAGTTGTTTAAAGCGTCGGTCTCGCTGCCTCGCATCACTATATATATGTATGCTTGGGGTTTAAGGCCGTAGTTAACAATTTTTCAGTCATATGAAGATGAGGAGGCATTAGGTGTCTGTGTCTTCTTGTGGCAAGGCCTGTCCATGCCGCCAAAGTGCTGCCGCCACTGAAGTATCATACCGAACACACCAGACATGAAACATCACCCATCACGTTATACTGACACCCTACCTAGTCACATTATACTGACATCGGGCCAACCAGTTAAATTTTCCTTGCTCTATCTCTTTAGTGCTGAGCGCCAAGAGAGGCAGCAGAAAATACAAGTTTCATAGTCGTTGGTATGACTCGACATGTGTTTGATCCCCGGATCTCCCAACATTGTGGCCGACGCTCTAATTATTAAGACAACGAAACGGCCCCGGTCACTATTCATGGCCTGTCGTATATAACATCTAATACAGGTGTTACTGTTACAGTTGATCAATAACAGTTGATCAATAACAACGATATTTATCTTAATGAGCACATTAAAATTATACGTTTGAAGGTATATCACTGTACTGTAACAACTGCTTTAGTAAACTTTTATAAACTGACTTAAGGCGTATTTTCAAAAAAGCTTTTCAACATAACTATAGGTGCACTATGTAAATGAAAATTCAAGTATGTGTAAATCTCTCACCTAGTAAATTTTCTATGTTCTAGTATCTCAAAACGTGAAATATTTGAGAAGTGAAAACTTAAATCGGATATAAGTATGTACACGTGTCGTCTTATATACAGAACTGACTCGGTTTCAGTACCTCGCCATATATTCTGCATACATGCATTTTTGTATTACATAACTTCGTTCTACGTGAGAAGGGTCTACCAGCAACCTACGGATGATCGGGTTTTGTTTCATCTATATTTTATACATATGACATGACCCAATGCAATTGCAATGAGCGTTCCATTCGGCTGACACCGACCGGAACTATATTTATTTGTCATCCCGTAAACAATTTCAACATACATGTGAGCTCTAATGATTTTGCCGAAATACAGACTCAACTATGCCAGAAGGTCCATGCACTGAAGACTGAACTAAGCCTATGCATTCCATACATGGTAAAGAGGCCTATTATATGACAATGATGTATATCTAGGCCTACTGTTGGCCTATGAATTACAGGTATATAGGTACAGAATGTTCACAAATACGATGACGCAAGCATTGGATTATCCAACCTTTGTGACTTTGCCACACCAGGACATGCATAAGGATGTGCCTGAGTATATAGGGTCAAGTGGATACCGAAATCATGACGCACGTGCTCACGAGAGCTAACCACAGGGTACGATAAACCGAAGTCACGGAAAACCAGCCAGTCCTTTCAGATACGCGACGTTGATGACGCGCAAATACAGGACGGCAAGAGCAAGTCTACATCCGGGCCTCTGGAGGACCGTTAGGGCCTTTAAGATGTATGCCATGTTACTTAGTCACAAATGCTCGATGGCAAGTAACGTTCATATTCGGGTTATGACAGACCAGCAGGGCCTATAAGGTGTATACATGTACCAAATTATACTGACACACAAATACTGGTTGGCAAATAATGTTCATATCCGGGTCTATACATGAAGACCAGTACTGAGCCTTCAGCATGTTCTGTTAGTCCCCGAAATAAAAAATATTGTATAAAAATGTACCACAGCTGTTAAAGTTTGGTATCTTTAATTAGACAAACAGTTCAGTAACATATCAATAACAATAAGACATATGACAAAGGAATGCGGTGTTCGTTGAACATCGATTAAAGATGCATGTGTAATATGTGGAAAATATCGCTCCAATGTCCAAAACGAAAGTACAATTATGTCAGTATCATGCGAATGCTTTGAATCCTACTCTTTTCGCAAAACGTTCAAAACGAGGTTGGACTACAGACGGGCTCCTGTTCAAACGGCACGGCTAAGTTCACCCCACGCTGATGGTAGTAATTTAGGCGCCTACCAAGCATTTAAACATTTATGTAAATGTTCATCACGTGACTGATGCCACAAATCTGTAAACCACAATTTCACCTCAAAGCTACATATATAGTCAGACTAATTTTAACCCTCATTTATAGGCCTAATCTTACAAATGTTCACTCTTGAATGTTATATTTCACACTGCAAATATTACGAGGAGTGACTGCCCTTATAAGAATGATCAGACCACTTTTATAGTGCTAGGGTTCTAAAACTCTTCAGTGTTCACATTTCAAGACCATTTAAAGTTAGTTGAGCAACATCTAAAAGAAACATTTTAAACAGACTTCAAAAATTCAAATTGCTTTCCAAAACGCACTGAACTAGATTCACACGCATATCTTCATGACATAAGTAATCGATGGATTTCCGAAACTGTACCAAGTTTCCTACGGAGGTAAATAGGGCCCAGCTATGACAACGCGAGCACCGCAGAACAAATGTAAAAAGCGAACGTAGTCATCCAGGGCCACAGGGCATGCAGCTACCAGTACCACTGTTTTGTTATTTATTTATTTGAATGTATTTATTTTTTCGTTTCTGAACGTCGTACTCAAGGTCCACAATGTCAGTGAGTTTTATAGGTGGACGACGACCGGATTGATTACGTAGCCACATTGTATATATGAACAGTTGCAAAATAAATGCGCAACTGAGATGCATATTTTTTTTTATCGACAACTTATATTCTAGCATGGAACACGATTTGAATACTGATTGCACGCATTCCCCTAGAACATGCCTTTCCAACATCATTGAAAAGTGTTGACAGCGTCTCTTTGCATGATCCCATCCTGATTTCGTACTTTATAGGCCTATAGGCCTACTTTCTTAACTCCTTTGGTGGTTAGTGTTGTACGTCGTTTTGAGAAGTAGCCTTGCGATTATTGACTTAGAACGTCCATATAAATTGACGACTGCATGGTAGGCGAATGTCCAGCTCGATGAACAGATTATATATCATTGTTTTGGTTGGCGAATCATTTTTTTGTAACATCAAATATCTTGCTCCCATCCATATATTCCATTGTCTATGTAAAAAAATCTGAGATCCATTTTCTCTGTATGGGGTGAGCATTCAAAACTGTAATACTGCACGTGGGAGAGAAGTTGAAGGCATGTATAATTCATGACAGGTAAAACTATCAACGAACCTAATGAACTCTTATGTGCCGCTATTTTGATGGCAGAAGTTTGTTTATCTGGTTGGATTCACAATTCAGTTGCTGAAAAAAAAGAAATTAATTATGTTCTTTGGGCGAAGACGCGTTTAGAATGTACATGACGTTGTCTGTCACGTGTTTCCAAACGTGGAACGTTATGCGCGTCAGACCAACCTAATTTATATCTTAGGCCTACACGTCCTGAAGCCTAAACGAGTATTAATATGGACAAACAAATTAATTAATGGCGAAGATCACAGCTCATCGTAATGAAAAAGCCTATACAACTAATTAAGGAGAACCGAAGCAAAAGGTGATGATTTTACATTACCTGTAAAGTAAGCTGACAGACATGTAAGTTACATGATGTACATGCAACATATCCTCTCATGAAAAATGTTAATTTAAGAAATAACGACTCTTTTATTTTGCCAGTATTGTTCATTTTAGACCAGTAAATGTGGATGAGTTGAAATTTTAGAACAAGGCCTATAATATAATATTTCTTTTATTATTTATTTCTTCAGCGATGTTGAGTTTCATCTTTATGTGAGTTCAGTATTGTGTAAAATAATATTTCTTATTTTGTTGTTTTCAACAATTTTATCTCGAACTGTCAAAACTATTTGGAATTCGACTGATTTATGGGCAAAATTTGTTCGATTGATAATAAAAAATGTTGAAAGGTTTCAGTTGTTTCATTGCAAAATAAGTGATGTATTTCTATGGCATATGCTCTGCATGTATAAGAGGGGATGTTTTTTTTTTTGGTCTGTTTTAGGTCAACATTAAAGCATGGTTTTCAATTCCACACTCACGTGCGTCATAGGCCTTTATGTTGAATGGATTCAGCAGATTTATTTCAAAATAAAGGCATAATATAGCCGTTGGTGTATTTATGGGATATGCTCTGTATAAGAGCAGCGTTCTTTTTTCTACCTTTTTTCATGTCAAATTCAAAGCATGGTTTTCAATCTCACACACACGTTATAACAACCTTGTCAAGGAAGAGTTTTAGTATGTGACATATAAGGTGTTAACGATCAACAGCACGAGTAATGATCAGTTAATGTATTCAAGTCACGCGGGTTAGGCCTATATCCCCACGGGCTATATAAGATTCTTTTATTCACTGCCCAGTCGTCTGTGAAGTCTTAAGAAAGATGTCAGACGAGAGAAAAACTTCAGTAAGAAAACTTTTTGCTGAAAACTTACTGATCCATGATGTATATAAAAAGACCGTGGAAAAAAAGAGAATAAAAATAGACTATTGGCGGGAGTGATTGTGGATTTTACGCCGTTTGTTTCTACCCTATGGGCATTGCAACCCCTTTCGTTAAAAGTAGACTCGTCCGAGAAAACACAACAAGGACCACATGCTGATGAACGTGGGTAGCGCACATCGGTCAACGGAAACTCCGTCTTGTATCACGTCCGAAACGGGCGGGGATGCTGTAGGTGATGTAGGGATGTTGAAGCCTGCATCGTACAGTTCACGTTAGAGGATATTTGTCCCGTGGCGAAACTTTGCACCCGTGGGCTACTTTATTTCACGGCTCTGTATAAACGGAATTAATTTTACGGACATGCACGTGTGGTTGTGGAGCATGTGATATAGAACGACACGGTTGAGTTGTGTCGATTCATACGAGCTGTCTTATTTACTCACCCCGTGACCACATAATAGGTGATTCAGGTATTCTTAACATATTTACGTCTACAGCGGCGTGCAAATCGTCAACTGTTGCCGGATAAGCTGTCAGTGTGTCTCGGTCCGTACATATAGGTAAATACCTGGCGAGGTGTGACCCTCGAAAGCGCGATACGTAGTACACTCATTCAAACGTCAAGTGAAACTGACTCAGGCGAGGCGAGCAAACTTGCAAAACTGTAAATTTCTTAACCAGGAACTGATATTCTGATTTTCTGATTTTTATGTACTCTTGACAAAGTATGTGTCATGGAAAGAACACCACCAAGAGCTGAGTAACGATTTGGAGGGGTACATTTATCACATCGGCGGAGTTCAAAGGACACGTGGATAGTATTGCGGCTTTAAAGGCTTATGTTGTAATATTTGACGTTTCAGTGACCGGGACCGAGGTTATAAAACAAGTGTGTGGCTCGAGGGCTGACTGGCTGGCTGGGTGAGATATCCACACACACGCCCGGCTTTACGTGTGAAGTTTAACCATAACTTCCTATATGGCTCAATCTAATAACTGCGTCAAATCGGCAGTCCAGTCGACCTCCGTAAGCGGTAAAGGGAACTTGTCACTCCAGTTTGTCAATTGCCCCGGCGACAACAACGGGCGAGCAGGCGGCAGAAACAGCGCCATGAAGTCGGGCTGCTTCGGTCGCGCTAACCGTCTGAGGGTTTCCCCAGCACAGATCCTCTTTGATCTACTTATATTCGCCATAGGTAAGTTTCTCAATTGGACTCAAATGTATGTTGACAGCTCACAGAAGTTTTACAGTCAATATCACGTGCCGGTACAGATTGGGGTGGAGGCGAGGAGTGTGAGAGGGGGCAGTCAGCTTCTGTGTTGTACTTGGATCTATTAGACGTATACATAAACTTTTTAGATGTTTATATACCCCTTGCACAATACTGGCCATGTCAGCTGAAGTCAATTGAACAATGCATACTTCGAATATATTTTCTTATTTGCAATATCAAACCAATTGAATATTTTATATAGTCAGTGTTGTCAATTTAATAAAGCACTATAGCCTTAATAAGCTGCTTATAGGGATGTTTTAACAACAAAAATGATACAGACATGTACATACTCACACAAAGAAGCAATTTGTGCACAATAGCTACAATAATATGTATCCGAAGTGTGCATTTTTATTGCCATACATGCATGTATATATATATATATATCTCTTGTTAAAAGTGAAGGATGTACCGGTAGGCAAAGAAATTATCGTGAAAAAAAGAGATAATTTTTCGATTTTTTAACTCTTTGTATTTATGCGGAAACATTGAATATGTTGTTATTATCAGTTGAGTATATGTGTACATATTTAATTACAATCATCATTGGAGAAGATGGTACTGTAGCAGGATGTTTATTTATTTACTTATTTGATTGGTGTTTTATGCCCTACTCAAGAATATTTCACTTAGGGCCAGAGAGGAAGCCAGCATGAGCTGGACTTGAACTCACGGCGACCACATTGGTGAGAGATTCCTGGGTCATTACACTGCGCTAGTGCGCTAACCAGCTGAGCCATGGAGGCCCCTCCCTTGGAAATAGAATAGCCCCTATATCTTACATATCTAGGATTAGGTGTGTAAATGTATTTTTACACCGGCAGCCGAGGGTAATGAGATCTTGCACAGCATCCTGTGGCTACCAGCAATTCAGGAAAGATCTGCTAACATTTTAAGCTATCTTTTGTTTTCTGCACTATTGTTACCAGGCCTTCATTAAAAAATTCTTTGTGGGTAGGAACAAAACCCCCATCAGAGAAAAATAGAGCTGCTCGGTATGGAAGTTTTGTTTTGTTTTTTAGCCCAACTTACGAAAGAAAGAGTGATTTTTAAGGAATAAATATTGAGAGAAAATCATAAAGAAATTCCATCCAAAGCGCAGTAAAATGTTCCAGAGTTGGGCCCTTTTTGGAAGATCTGTGAGGTATACCCCAGCAAACATATTTTTAATGTTGGCCTCACAAGCACTTTGGTTAGGAGCCAGCATTTTATGTACATAGAGAACAATGAAACACCTGGGGTTTTGCAGGTGTGTAAACTCTGAGCCATCTAACTAATGAATCTGTGTGGTTTGCATTGCACATTTGGGGTGAAAACATTGGCGCAAATGAATCCTCTGGTCTCTAAAAGATCATTACAGGCAGAGTTTCAATGTGCTCATTTTAAGTTTAAAATTTTAAAGTGTATTGATAACTACCAGAGACTGGACATACATGTATGTATACATACATACATATATATATATATATATATATATATATATATATATATGAATTTTATGTAATATGTGATGACGTAAGCTTTTTTACCTACCTTACCTTTTTAAATTTAACCCTGATGTTCGAGAGAATGAACATCACCAATGGAACATCCATAACAGCTGTATTTTTATATTTAGTAAGAATGTATTAAAATTTAAGTCATATAATGTTACTAAACTTTTATGCCTGTCTGATCTGGACTTACAGATTGAGATGACCCCTCAATTACATTTACATGCCAGACTTCACTCCTAATGGATACACTGTAAAACAGCTGGCCCCAGACCTGACTTGTAGATCTATACATGCATCACACTGTAATAGTGAGTGATCCAGTACTAGGGGTGGTGATCTGTCAGTGCTTGCCTGAGCTGTGGTGATAGTCACCCTTCACTAGGCTTGTGTACATTTCTCCCATATGTACATGTCTATTCTGATTGACACCATGTTCTTTGCACATGGGTAGATTGGCATGTGTACACATTGTAGAGAGACAGATATGCACATTCACATATACACTGCCTATAGTCTGCTACGGTCAAATTGATAAGTCCACATGTTGTGTGAATAAAGGAATGGCACAGTTAAATGTGTATGTATGTATAAGCTAAGACGTTTAAACTGAGTATAAACTTATTAACAAATATATGTACATGTAGCTAGCACCACAAGGCCTGAATACTTTATATTGCAGATATATTTAGCTCTGCTGAATAAGACTCCAACTAACTCTGGGCGATCCATGTAACCAAAACGTGACTGTCATCAGACAGTGTTGCACTAGATGTAAGGTTGACATAACCTAATTTTTATCTCATCTTCGCCCTGATTTGTTGCCTACATGTGGTGTAAACAGGAAGACTACATACTGACCACAGTGAAATCAAGTGTGGTGCCTTACATTTGTTTTGCTTGCAAGTAAACAGGTTTTCTTTCATTGTGGTTTGCATCAGGAAATATTCTTCTCAGTGTGGTATTCAGCCATAGAGCATTAAATTAATTAAATTAATGTTTAATACAGCTGCAAATCGTGTTGCATGTTCTGTTAATTTAGTCATGCTGAATGCACATTTCTTTATACAGCTTATTCCAAACGAAAACAAAAAATGCCACTTGCATGTTTTTTACATAAAAAAGTACGATGTTTGATACAGTTAGATTCTATAGTTACACACTCCAAAAATTAATCTGTTACAATTTAAACAGAAAGTCTGTTGTCTGAAAGAGTGATGCTAGAATGTATTCTACTCTTGCAACAGATCATTCTGTTAAATATAACACATATATTCTATTTATTTAACACCAGCTCATGCTGGCTTCCTCTCCAGCCGTACGTTGGAAGGTCTGGCAGCAACCTGCGGATGGTCGTGGGTTTCCCCCGGGCTCTGCCTGGTTTCCTCCCACCATAATGCTGGCCGCCGTCGTATAAGTGAAATATTCTTGAGTACAGCGTAAAACACAAATCAAATATATAAATAAATAAATTTATTCAACATAAAGCTTCTGTTCTAAAGATTAACAGCATTCTGTGTTGAATATATGACACAGCATTATGGTAGAATAACAGAATACATTCTGGTATCACTCAGACAACAGACTTTCTGTTAAAATTAACAGATAAATTTTTTTAGTGCAGTTGAACAAGTTTTGTGACAATTGGAATTCCTTTCCCTTTTTTTTTTTCGTATGGAGTGATTACCCAATTGAGTTCAGTTTACACAAATGGGTTTAAATCCGAGAACTAGACTTTCTGCGGCCATTGACTTGATTAATGATACTTTAATGCTCAAGGCTTTAATTAAACCTTTGTAGAGCTTTCTTTAACTTAAAGTTGACTATTTCACATTTCAGCTTAAGAACACATACATACAGTTTGGGATTGAATGTGTATGTTTTGTGTCAATTGCAAGCTACAATCATTCAGGAAGTAATAGACTGGTCATTGTAACATTTATCTCGCCTGCTAGGCCGAGTGTTTAGATAACATCAGTGCTATGGTGAGGGAAAAGACCCTTCTTGTTTGGCTGTAAGTCTGGAGGTTTCTTACAGGTACAAAGAGTGCTGGTATCCTTGGGCCACACCACTGTAATATTTGAAATATTCTAAAATATAGTAAAAATCATCAATCAAGTGAAGAAACTAAAATCAGCAGACAGGTTTATCAGGTGGTCAAAAGATGTAAAAACTGATAATTTCAATTCAGTGAAATTGTTTATATGTTGTGTGAAATGTACATGTATAAGGCAGTCATATACATGTAGGTATTTCTTTAAGGGGTTGTACTGGCTGTGAAAAGTAGGTATTTGTAATGGAAACAAGAAATAGTAAGTTTAGTAAGTTTTTTTTATCATGCATTTAATTGGGAGTTGGGGGAGCACCCTCCCAGTCAATAATATTGTTACGATTGGGATATTGGGCCTGTACATCTATGACCACATCTCAGATATACCTAACAAAGACAAACTTTAGTTGTGATGTCATCTTGGCTGAAGGATGATGATATTGACGTAACCATCTGCAGGTGATGAGAGAAACATCTGACAGGCTGACACCTGCATCTAGGTTAATGCAGGTGGCCTTGTCTTATGCTGAAACTCACATGTCATCCAAAGTTTATGATTGTGTCGAATAATGGAGAGGTTTTCAGTGGAGATGCTGTCACTTTCTTTTTTTTCTTTATTGTATTTCTTTATTGTGATACAAAATGAAACTAAAGAAACCTGTTTTTCCTCCACTGATTAATCTAAAATACACATGTATCTTCAGTTAATAATATACTGGTAGGGAGATACAGGTCCAATCCTGGGTCGGGTCACACCAAAGAGAAATCTGTCCTGCAAAAAGGAGGCACATTACAGGCACTCTAAGGGCTAATTCATCATCATGTGAGTGAAAACTTAAGTAAGACGTTAAACTGCAAGCACTCACTCACTCAGTCATTTATTAATACATCAGTTTTGGTACAAAAAAATCATTACTTTTAAATGTTATGGTTATACATATATAATTTCAGAAATATATATGTATTCCGGTGTAGTACTATATCCTTACGTAAACTGCATTTGCCTTAGTTGGTATCTATCTTTTATATATGTTCCTCAGAAAGAGGAAAAAAAACCCCTGATGAATCAGAAGTGTAAACAATAAAATTAAGTGGTTTTCTTGAGAAAAAGGAGATATATGTTCAGTCAAATACATGGTGGCATTTTTCAGTCTGACTCACTACAGAAGAGGGCATAAGGTGTGCTGTATGCAGAGAAATACATGAAGCTAGAACAATTCAGCCATGCAGGGAACTAGGGTGAGGCTTCCAGTGTACATGTTAAGAGGTCAGGCTATTGCGTACACCAAAGGGAAACTGACAGACTTTGGCCATTGGCCGCAATCTGTAGCCTATAAGTATGTTCGTGTATTGTACATACATACATACTGCAGATATTAAGATTATATCCACATTGTTTTAAGCACTCAGACACACAAATGGAGCACACGTATGGAAAGGATTAAGCCATGTGGACTTGTAAACTGTTTAAAGATGATTAAGGCGAACATATAACCCTCCCCCCTCCAATTCCTGATACATAACCTTATACATGTTTATTACCAGAAGTAAACAGTATTGCTCCTGTATGCTTAGGTACATGTATCTCTATAATATTGAGTTATATTAAATTGATTTTACCCTGAATTTACTGGTTCTTGTCCAGGATGCATGGATATGGGCTAGATATCCACTGAAGCTTAATTAATCCTTGTAAACATGCAATGAATATATGATTTCAAATACCACACTTTCTTATTTTATCTAGTTTCAGATGGTCAGCACTCTGAAATTGTGTTAACAGATTGAGGAATTTCCCCTATTAATGACATGACCATATTTTCTGTCATTCCGGATGCCACTGAGCAGTTTCAAGAAAATAGAATCTCATGGGGATTTATAAAACAATTAAATATTAGTGGAACATATCTTTTACATGATGTATGTTTCCACTGACAAAGTCTGTTTCACTGGAATGTGATAAAATAAGTCTTCCATAAAAAAATACATAACACAGCAATTTTATTAACTTTCCTAATCTTATATGTGTATTTGCTCATTCATCTATTCACATGGACTGTTTTTAATGCAGTAAATTCAAAGTATTGCTCCATATAGATTGCAAACAAAAGTGACTTTACCTAGTATTTACATAATCATCTTTAATAAGTATACAATTTAATATTATTTGTCAAGATTTATTTCATTATTTGAATATTGAATAGTCAAGAATATTTTATTTATATGATGGTGGTCAGGTTTTTGGGTGGAAATTTTGCTTGTATAGGCTATATATGTAAGTACTAATTCTGACTTGAACCATATATAGCCTGTATATCTTAAAGAGCTTTATAGGTCAAATATTTTGCTGCATTATTGTAAAATCAATGGATTTATTGAAGTGTAGAGGTCCAGTAAGAGTTGTAGGGTGAGGCATGAAAGGTCAGGCTGTTCTGCATGTCAACCATAAATTCCCTAAAGATTGTATTAAAAACATCTGAACATACTTCTGATGGCAAAAAGTAACACTGCTGAAAAGAACAAACTAAATCGTTGGTGGAGGGAAAAAAAATTAGGTGGTGAAAAATACAAGATAGCATGTTTTCAATGAGAACAAAGTAACATTGCTGAAAATAAGGAAATAACACCCTGATGTTGCTATAAAGAGAGCAAAATAACATGTTGCTGTGGAGATCACCAAATAATACATTGCTGTAGAGATCACCAAATAACACGTATCTGCAGAGATCACCAAATAGCATTGCTTTGGAGATCACCATATAGCATGGTGCTGTAGAGATAACCAAATAACGTATTGCCATAGAGATCACCAAAAAACATATTGCCGTAGAGATCACCAAATAACATGTTTCTGCTGAGATGGCCAAATAACATGTTGCTGTAGAGATCACCAAATAAAATGTTGCTGTAGAGATCACCACATGATATGTTGTTGGAGAAATCACTGAAAAACTAGAGAACAGAATGCCTTGTGTAGTGTAGAGAACATAATAGCATTTGGCTAAAAAGAATAAAATGACATGTGTCTCATTGTAGAAAACAAAATAACATTTTGCCGTAGAGCAAAATGGTGTGTTGTGCATTGCAGAAAACAAAGCAGCATGTTGCTAAACAGAACAAACTGACATGTTGCCTAACTGAAGAAAGTGATATATTCGTTAATGAAAGGAAATAACACCATGGTGAAGTGAAGAAAATAAAGTAATGATGCAAGGAACGAAGTGATGAGGAAATAATTAACAAACAAATCTCTCAGGTAAAGAATAACAAAAACCCTCTTAAAAGAAAAGGAGTTACCTGTTATATATTCAAAGCTGTTGTAAAATAAGACATTTTGAATTTCATGTTTTTTTTTCTTAAAATTTTAGTAATTAATTTACATATGAACAAATGTGTAATATCCAATGTACTGTAATTCATCAACTTTTCCCCATCATGGCAAGATGCTTAATTCTGTTAAATCTGTTTCATTTTTCACAACTTAGCATTGAAAAATACAGATCTCTACTCTTCTGTATATCCATAACCTGGAGATCGGAAACCTGTTATCATGGGGTACATCTGTGACTTTTTGAGAACAAGTGACAGATCCATGCATGCCCCAGATTAGTTAATGTAGAAGCTGATCTGGAAACCTGGCCAATTGATCTTAGAGCTTTACAGACTTACAGAATTGTCCTGAAATTGGCCAATGCAACCAGTGTAGTTTTGTCCACAAAATCAAATTTAAAAGGTAAATAAATTGGACAGAAAGTTAATTTTCATATGCAAAATGGCCGAAGAATTGATGTAATCAGGTAGTAGTTGAGAATGAAACAGAAAGGTTAATTGAGAGAGGGTTAGGGGTGCATTCCATTTGTTGTAGCAAGGGTTGTTGGGGGGGGGGGATTAATTATGATTAGCTGTTATTAATCTATTTTTTTTAGTGAATTATGCACATGCATGTTAACACAGCTACCATCTGTGCATGGTTGACATGCCTATCAAATGCCTCAAGCCAGATAATAAAGCTGGTTTGGATGTATTATTGTGACAGATTGGTAACATACAAACAGAGACAAAGCATTATTCTGTGCAAAAATAAACCTGCTAAATTACGTTTGTGTTCAATGATTAATTGAAATATACCACATGTTTACAGTTATCAAACAAATTGAAATCCAGTTTTAATTTTATCTAACTATTTTGACACATAGCAATTTGCAGGCTTGTTGCAGAATGTTCTGTTGTTATTCCCCTATTAACAGCTGTTCATAATTGCCATCCATAAAGTGTCACATAGTGCAATACAAAGCACTCCACCAATAAACCCTGCCCCTGACAAAAAAGCCTTTTTTTATAAACTACATGTGTACAGCACTACCCAGTACATTTTAATTATTGAAATATGTGTATGAGTACTGAAATAACAATTAAATATTCCTCTGATCTGACAGATTAACTATATTTGTTCATCCATTATAAAATTACTTGTCTTTGTTTTTTCATAAATTGTAAATTATTAATATCTCTGTACTTGAGAAATGTTTCATTTAAGTCCCAGTGGAATGGATGGAATTAGTGAGATCTGGCTGGACCATATCAAGTGTTACCATGAATCATATTTTGCTTTAATTATCCTAAATTACTGTAGCATCGCATTTAAAATGTTTTGTTTCTTGTACCGAAATATCTCTGACAATTTCAGTTCTTCAGAATCCTTTACATTATAAAACTGAAAATCAATTTGAAATTGTATGCATTGGGTGTGGCAGTGTTTAGGAAAAGTAGTGATATTTCATGAATGAATTAATTAGGATATGTTGTGTAGGATGACTGCAGGCTAATTAAGGGTTCAATACACCATGATGTACATGCAGCAACTCCCATTATGTCAATAAAGATCATGCACTCTCTTTTTTGGTCAATATCTGCTTGCCTCTGTATCCAGCTGAACTCGTTAACTCCTGGGTGAGATTACAGGGGCGGCTTTTATCACGACGTCGGTATAAATATACTTCTTTACACGTCTTGTTTTGGCGTGTGTGCATCATTCGTTTTGATCACCTTCTGTACTAATTTCCAAAATATTTAAACAATATACTTGTACTTCAGTCGATTTGGTTTTTATTCTAAAGTTTTGTTCATGGAAGTCATAAGATGATAGCGAGCAGTTCTTGTATAGAATGCTACAAAACTTTATTTATACAAAAATTGAGGAATTGTCATGAACAGTTAGAATAGAACCTTGAGTGGGATGAATTGTCAGAACCCATACATGGGCTTGATCGGCTTATTATGTGATGAAGCTAATTCCAGTTTATTACATTTTTCCATTAAATATTTTTCCTGCATTGTTTGTCTAATCTGCATTCTACTCCACATATATTTTAGGTACATACCTAATATAATATGTGCTTAAAATATATGTATGTGAGTATTTTATTTTGTTCAAATTACATGAGAAAACTGATTTTAAATTACATGTAGTCAGACTAAGGTGACACTGTAGAGAGTGTCACTGTTTATGAGTTCAGCAGTGATGTATCACAGCTCAACATTTGATGAAAGAAAGTTGAGAAGATGCTAGACTGTTTTCTAATGACTTTATGTATGTATGAAGTGTTAAGAGGGTGGCTACTCTCTTTGCCAAGTTTCCGAGAAACCTGCTGACTGGCACATGCAGACAAACTATAGCTAGAGCTGGATTTGAGCCTTCAACCTTATTGATCAGAACAAGGCCCATATCGCCTTGGCCAATTGTCTTCATTGTTGTGATGTCAATAGGTATTAAATATAAGGAGGAGAAACATGAACGTGTCAACATTTCAACACCTATCGGCTTATAGAAGCACTTGGCTATAGTGACAGAACTGGTCTTCTAATTATGACATGTACCCTGTTTAATATATCCCCCAATACAGCTTAATTCATTCACGTATTGTATGACTGATCAAGGACACCCAGTGTGTGAACATATCCTTCATACAGTGGCCTATATACACTGGTGTAACCTGTATATGACTTGACAGCCTTGATAGCTGCCTGACTTCAGCTCCATACAGACTTCAGCTCCTTACAGACCCACCCTGTCAGATTGGGGTCCTTGGGATTGTAACCTGTCAGATGTGAAAGGTTTTTTGGCAATTAAGACCCATTAGTGAGGGCTGTATCATTTCTTGTGTTTATTGACACAACACTCTGCTAAATGGTTCTGTAGAGATGTCAGGGCATGTGTCATGTTCAGACTGTAAGCATTGGAGTTAAAGGTTGACCTGATGCTGCCTCTTGTAGGAAGATCCGCATTGGATCTGGAAGCATATCATACAGGCGTCATTAAGTGTAGTATAACTTTCATAAAAAAATCTCTATAGGGCAAAAAAAAAGTTGCATTTTTTTTTACAGAGGTATCAGTCTTATCTTAATGCATGGACATAACAAGTGAAATCTCAGTAGGCTGCCAAAGGATAAATGTGTAATCTCTAAACCTGTAAAAAAAAAAGAGGCCACCTTTAAACAAATTACACATCATCTGAAAGACCTTCTGGGGACTCCAAACCTAGTTAAATTTTTATGATTTTTTGGGAACATTTTTTAAACAGTTGAAGTTTTGCCTGTGGACATCATAGGCCATATTGAACAGATTGAAAGCACACTGACGTCATAGATTACCTTTTGTTAGACTATTATATTTTCCCCTTTTAATAAAGTTAAATATGTAGTACTACAGGTAGGCCTATATATAATCATGTTAAACATAAGGATGTAGCAATCAGAGGCTGTTTAGCAGTTAGCAAGTATCAGTGACATCAACATGCTATTCAGATTGGTCAGTATACCAAGTAGACCACCATAGAAAGGCAGCCTTCTTTTGCATCTTACCTACTGGAAAGAAAATTTAAATGAAAACTTGAACATTAAAACCATATTTGAAATCAACACAAAATGGTCTTTTTACATGATTGCAATATTCACCTAAAGATGATCAGTTCATTTTAAATAATTTATGTGTAAATGTACTCATGAGTGTAAATGAGGTGACATAATGTACAAATGCTTAATGTGAACTTATACACTCTGTCCTGCGCAATACTGTGCTTGTCATTCAAAGCTGCCTTACATATAAATAATGTGACTGCTTGCAAGTGAAGTATTTCAATCTACTCTACATATGGGCCAATATGAATGTCTACATCTTAACACAAACTTTTTTTAACAGAGTACATGTACATGAGCATCTAATTCTATGTGAGCAGATTGAGTGGAAAAAAAATCTTTGAAGCGTTGATGATTTCATCTGTTTGTGTGCCTGTATTCTGTAACATGCTGTTTGTCAGTTGTATTAAGCCTTGGTGGTCTAAATCTTAGTATAAATTGCCTTGGTTTGAAGTTTCTAATGTTAAAGCTCAGAGCTATGACCTAATTTGTTCAGATGTCAACTCTTTGTTTTTTGTTTTTTTATGGTAACTTCTAGAGAATTTAAACATTAGCTGTAGAGTTCTTTTCAATTAACTTTGAGGAAAATTAATGTGCTTGTAAAGAAATAGTGTCAGTGGGCACAAAACATAGCTGTGTTAGAAGTGACAGTCGTATTACATTTACGTGGGATACAGATTACAGTGGATTTCTTCGAAAGGGTGAAAAAACAAAACACATTTGTGTTAAATGTAAATGTAACTTAATAATGATAAAAATGAAAATAATACAGAAAGCTGGATGTGTCACGCATGTTTACTTCCTGTGAAAAACTATGTTATTGTAATTCTTCAACTTTTCGATTGTTTGCAAGGTTTATATTCTGGCCTATTCTGAATGCATTGTTCTGTGTAGGCTGATAAAATTACACTATTTGTGAAGTCCTGAAATTGACTAGTTTAGCTCATGTGGTTTAGTCTCCAAAATCACTTTAAAATGTTCATAAATTGCAATTAAAGTTGTTCTTTCATATGGAAAAAGGTTGGGGAATTATGGTAGTATATATTTACATGTATGCGTGGACTGTTATATGCATTGCTGATCCAGGATCCCATGTGATGTGTTTTCCGGTCTGCCACAGGATATAGATTGAGACAATTAAATGACTGTACACGTATTTGACTTACAATTTCGCCGTGAGAAGGTTTTCCAGAAGGTCTACGGATGATTTTGGGTTTCCCCAGGCTTTGCCTGGTTTCCACAAATCAAATAAATCGATAAATTAAAATTTCGCCGCATAAAGTGCATTTTTAGAGGCAAATAAAGGCAATAAATATCGATTTTGGGTTTGGCAAAATCGTGTTCAGCCAAGGATGACCCCAAACCAATGTCAGAGCGTGGTCCAGTTAAAAACCTGGTTTTGCCAAACGTACATGTAGCTTCAGAGCAATCTTACATATTTCCCCAAAAAAGGTAAGATGTATGTTACCTTCCAAACAAACATCAAAACATCTTTTGATTGACAGACTAACAGAGCTGTCAGAATTAGGGAAAATGGGTGACCTGAACAGTCAAGGACAAACCTCATGGTTAAATAGGAAAGTGGTTCTACGAAATGCACACTGCATAATGTCAACATGGTGGGTACAAGTAAATATGTAACACCCACTTGAGTACTACTGTGAAATAAGCGCTAAGAATTCTAATCTAAAAATCCATACATTTCGTTATAAGATACATCAGTACCGGGGTACTATTTAGCTTTATATATTAAAAGAAAAAAAAAAAAATCAAAAAAAAAAATAATAATACAAACATGCATGGACAAGGACAGTGGTCCAGTTATGTAGTTGTTGTTCTTTTTACAATAATCTTTTTGTTTTACAAGTACATTTATTTGACATTCATGAAAAACATTGAAAACAATATCTGTGTCAAGATTAGTGTGAAGTAACAGGGGAGCTCTTTATTCCTTAAAATGATCATGCATGTATACATGTATATGTCTGCATGGCGTCACATAAAAAAAAAACAAAAAAATTTGCAAGTAAAGTAATGTTAAGATATCGTGTAGTGTAAATAAAGCAGTAGGGCAATTATTTGAAGTGCATAAGTGCTGTCAGTGCCTTGATTTCATGGAACAGAAAAATGTAATTAACAGTCAGTTAACGAACAAAAAGTTGAAATGATTTATGATTTAATTATAGCAGCAGTGTACAAGCCTTTGATCGTCTGAATTCCTGCAATGCGTGTCAATGATTTCAGTTTCAAATTTCCGGTGATTCTTTATATTTTGGTTCTTTGTGCTATGATGCATGTATGTCTCTATCCTGAAGCGCACCCCCTATTCTGGACCCTCTAAATCAGTGATGACACCATAATCATAGGGCTCCATTGGCAGGTCCATAAGTCATGCTATAATAGTGTAATGATGGGCCTATTGTCACTATAGCCCACATACTGCCCTTTTTTTTATGCCACCCCTAACCTTTACATTGTGGTGCACCAACGTCTGTGTTTAGATACTGTATGTATCAACAGATCTAATAGCCAAGTAAACAGAGATTACAGACCTTTTGCAGTGTCCCTCAATATGTGCAGGCATGTACATGTACCTACCTTGTACATGAGCACTTCTTGTTAATGAAATACAAAATGGAAGGTCAAACTTTTAGATGGAGTAGGCCTAAATACCATTGTATGCATTATTGCATATGTTTAGAAAGGGTTTTTTTCTTTCTCTTTTTTTTTGGAGAAATGAATGAATGAATGAATGAGGTTAAAGAGTTTAACCCAAAATTGTAGTGTTTTTTTTTTTATTTGAATGTAAGTTAAATCCTGAAAGTAGATTGAGCAGTTATATCTTGACTATTAAAAGTGTGTCAGTTTCAATACAAATACATGTTACGTTGCTGTGGTTACGCTATGGTGTTTGTAACTCTATGTAAATAGGTAGAGTTTATGGCTTGTTTCACAGACATAGGAATTAACACCACTAATATGACAGGTAGTAAATTGAATTGACAGGTGGCAAGCAATAAAGCACGAACTTAATGGATAACCATCAGAGATGTAACATGAGGTGGTTTTGCCCTCGACTGCATGAAACATGAGGTGTATGTATTTCAGTGCAGACTTTAATGCAAATTGGAGGACACTTGATCCTTCCTTTAATGCATCATGTCACACTGTATTCATCGTAACTTTCTGACAGCCACTTGTACATGGGCATCAGAATTATACAGGTAGATGTTATATATGAATGTTATAATAATCAAACATATACATGTAGTTGTCGTCAAGATAATAGGAGTTTGGTAGTTTTTCTTTCTTGCTGTATTCTTTTTAAACCAGATCTCTGTGTGGGGTCAGGCCACCCTGCCCTGGCTCTGTGTGCATGTAGGGCCGCTGTTTTCATGCATGTCAGCATCCGCTTCCATACTGTCTCTTTTATAAAAATAGAGGAGGAAATGTTATAAATTGAATCTGCCTTGGGGAGTTCAATTAGCAATCAGAGCAGGGATGACTATGAGCTCATCATTTTGTTAAAATTTGATTTGGCGATTCTTTTTTTTCGTTCTTTTTATTTTTTGGGGAAAGAAAAAAAAATGTTCCGGGAATGGGTCATTACTGTTGATCTGTGCCTGATTTTTGAAGATATTATGTGGATGGGTTGACTGTGAGTCATTTTTCGCTCATGACTCCATGCATGTCACCCCTGGCAGTAAAGATGGCTTTTTTTATCATCAGTTTTACACATGCTTTGGTAAAATCTTAAAAAAATAAAAGAAAAAAAAAATTAAAAATTATAAAAACAGGGTTAAAAATTTCATTGTGAGTTACCTCGTTAAATCGAGATTTGACTCAATGCCACAGTGCAGTCTCTTTTTCCCTCTTTGGCTTTTAAATGACAAATTACATAATGCCCAAATTGGAGAGATTTTTTTTCTAAACCGGCAGATTCATCAAGCTTCTGTGAATTGAAGATTTGTGGATAGCCTTGAAAACACATTATGGTTTTGCTGGAGAGATGTGAATTATTGGATTCTTGATGTGGCGTGATAACAGATAGGGACGCCCTTCCTTGACCTCTCTACTCAATTTCCTTGTTTACTCTACCTAAAAAGAAAAGCGTGCTAAAAAGCTTAGAGTTTTTCAGTCAGTGAAAAAAATGTATTGATAATCCTGCAGTGTGACTTTAACGAGATCTGACTCTAAAACCTGAGTATTAATTATTTGTGTATCCTGTTAGTTCTATTTTGTTAGATATATATTTTTAAAATGTCCTTTAAAATTTTATTTTTAGAGTTCTAAGTCTGAATGTCAGTGAGTGTCACATAAACTGCTTACGGGTTCTTACGAAATGCATAAAATATTATGAGATTTATAAGCCATAATTTAATAATCTAAATTATTAGTGTGTGACATCTGAGATCATATTTCTACACTGCGTGGTGCAAACTAGCTTTCAGTTTGAATGAAATTATGTCATTCGTCAAAATTAAAATAATTTCAATCAGATGACATATTGGCCTTAATTAACCCCTGGGGTAGGGATTGGTTTTGGAATCTTGAAAGGGATGGGTGAAATGGACATGGAATAATTTGTAAATTCATTCTAGATGACAGTTAGGCACAGCCAACCACACAGTATGAAATGGTCATTTCATCCTTCATTAGCAAACCAATAAATAATGTTTACAGAGTTTAATGCATGTATTAATTAGAAGATGTAGGTTTTGATTTGAGTTGGCATAAATTTAGTGATACACTCATATATGCATGTGTACTGAAAAACCTGTAGGTTTTCATACCTGATTTGTTTTGAATTATCAGAATTTTAAAAACTGTATAGTGCATATATGGTTGTTGTCCTGAGAGTTTCCATTAAGATGCCCTCGATATCATGTTGCTAGGACTCAGTTGTATATTTGTAACACTTTTTGGTAGTCATTTTGGCTTTTTTGAGTAGAGTGTAAAAGCTATATGCTTTGTCCTCAACAGAACAGAGGTCAGGTGTTCAGTGAGGCTACAAAGTTCTTAGGGAACTGGGAAGGTTTTGATTTGCTTTGTTCTTTTAGGTTAACAGCTGTATAAATTAGCTCCTTCTGTTGTATTACAGTGTGGTGGCTATCATCCGTGTTTGGGCTTGGATAATGCCAAATGTTCAAATTCACTCATTGGCGTGGAATTTTCAAATTATGACACATTTGTTTTAAGGTCAAGCCTGTAAGTTGTCTACATGTGTTTGGAATTAGCGACTCCATTAGTAAGGCTGCTGTAGGTAATTGTTTCACTCATCTGCATACATGACAATATATAAATGAGATTGAGGCGTACAGAAATTGTGCATCATAAGGATGTATTGGTTATGCGGCTATAGATCTGCTATACTCATACCAGCATAACTTTTCAGGCTTAATCAGGCTGTTTTTTCATTTCTTCTCTTTTTTTTGGTTTATAAATGATGATGTCTTTTAATGTTATTAATTCGAGAAAAGTTAAGAAAACAGTATTTATTTATATTAAGCTACATGTGGCTTTAGATATCTATATAGATTATGCATTTCATTTTGTACACATGACTTTGCCAATAAGCTATATGTTACAAGATACAGGTCGTTCTTCTTTCCAGGTGTCACATTACATACATTGTATAGGCCTACTGGTACATGCAATATGGTATCTTACTCATGTAGATCTATTGCATATTACATATAAGCTTTGACAATACATATACCGTGTTAAATTTATGATCTGTAATGACTTCATATCTTAATCATTTTAAGATTGAAGTGGGGCAGTTGCTGTTCTGATATACAGTCATATAAATCTGGTACTAAAATTCCTACATATATAATTGTATACTCTACAAATGCTTGATATTTAATTATAGACAGAAAGCAGAAATTCTGAGTGGGTCATAAAAAAGTCAGTCAGCATGTGGTTTAGGCTTATAATTGGTTGTGGGTGGGTGTCAAACAGTACAGCTAGCTAATAATAGCTCTGGTACACTGCTGTCATTTGACTCTGCAATGTATGCATGACCATTTTACTACTTGCACTGTGTAGCCTACGTGCCCTGTAAGTGGATGCAGTGGTTCCACAGGATGCTGGCTTGTGTGTAGAATATATTTTGTTTGTCCAGCAGAATGTAATTTAGTTTATACTTGTGAAGTTTTATTGTTTATGGTTTGATGCTGTTTATATACTGCGCAAGAATTTTTGATTTATAAGATGGCAGCAATTTGTCTTGGTGGAGGAGCACGAAGTAAAACCATTAACATTTGGCAAGTTATTGACAAACTTTCCTGTGTGTGACATCTCACACATGTAATAGTGGCTATAATTGTACATGTAAACACCACAGAACACGGTATATATAGTGTTTTGTATCACTTTCTAGTCTTTATTTATTTATTTATTTGATAGGTGTTTTATGCCGTACTCAAGAATATTTCACTTATACCATGGCGGCCTGCATTATGGTGGGTGGAAACTGGGCTGAGCCCGGAGGAAACGCACGACCATCTGCACATTACTGGCAGACCTTCCCACGTACGGCCGAAGAAGAAGCCAGCTTTAGCTGCACTTGAACTCATAGCGACCACATTGGTGAGAGACTGCTGGGTCATCACGCTGCTAGCGTGCTAACCAACTGAGCCACGGAGGCCCCCATTCTAGTGTTTAAGCATCATGGCCTGTCATTTTGAACTTCCCAAGACAGTATACACATGCACTCATGTATGTATTCAATGTATGTGACTACATGAATGTATAAGTTATTGGGTTATGTGTGCATGTACATTGCACACATAACCTAATTCTTCTAATTTTTGTGACACCTGGTCTGCTATTTTTAGCCAATTTACATGTAATTGTAGCAGCAATATTTAGTTTCTGTTTTTTTTTTCCACATGGTTAGTCCGTCTGATGAACACCATATTCATATCTTTATTTTTTCCCCAAAAAACAAAACTGAGAGAGAAATGAAACACTCTGCTTTCAACACCAGTCATACCTGTCCGAAAAATGAGAAGCATTAGGGTAGATGTCAGGTGTTGCCTGAAATATACATACTGCAAGAAAATACACACTTTTGATGTTAGTGAATTAAGTGCTAATGTTCTTCAGTTTAAACCTAATTTAGGTTTTACCAGAAGATGTTTACACTAGTGCATCATAAAACACACAATATGGTGGTTTTATGGGAATACCTTGAACTGGTTCAGGCTAAATTTGGCTTTTTTTACTAGGTTTTCGCAATTTCATGATTAGTTTTTGTGCCTTAGTTGTTAGTTTTATTGGGTATTTTTGGGTGACCCGAGAACAAACCGTTTGATCTATGGACAATGGCATGTCTGCTTGTAAAAGATCTGTACTTGTTTCGTGTGTGATGTCAACTTCATTCAGGTTCTTGCTTTGTAAATTCCTCAGCTACAACTTCAGCTCGTCTCACAGGTCTCTGTAAAGTGGTTTGCAGTTAAGATGGGTAACATCGCAACTTGTCTTTAAGAGCCAATGCAGCTGCGTATGTTTACAGCCCTGGACTTGGGTATGTGTAATTAAGGTAGACTTACGGACTCATTTATCGACCTTGATGTAGTCTATGTACATGTACAAAGAAAGAATCACTTAACAATGGATGTGTATAAAAATAAACCTTAATTAGTTCTGTTTATGTAGGCTTTTAATTATCTGCAATAAAACCTCTTTTTATATGTATTGTCCATGTTGTACACAGCTCTTAAGAATCCTTTGATGTGACTGTCATGTATGCCTGTGGGTGGAAGGAACCATAGAACTACACTCAAGACCTCCCGACATAAAGCTGCATTCAATAAAACCAGCAGGACCTGGATTTGAATAGGCAACCGTAATGATCAAGCATTAAGCTTCTTCCATGGATGCCCTTTTCGCCGCTATTTTGTAACTTGGTAAATTATGGTGTTTTTCTTTTCTGCCCTGATAAATTCTTGAATCGAACCTTAAAACTTCATGGATCCAAATCAGATTGTTGCATGTTACACACTGGAAACCCTTTTAAAAATAAACATTGCATTTTCAATATCATGTTTTGAAGTAAATCATGCTAGAAACAGATGATGTCTGTATATGCATGAGCGTGGTCATAATTTTGTCTCTTGGCGTCTGCATGACATCAGTGGTTTGGAATGAATTAAAATTTTGAGTATTCTGTAAAATTACCATAGTTTTAAATTTAAGTTTTGTTTATATACATGTACTTGTAGAAATGTAGTTCATGTGAATTAGATATACATGTACTTGTAGAAATGTAGTTCATGTGAATTAGATATACATGTACTTGTAGAAATGTAGTTCATGTGAATTAGATATACATGTACTTGTAGAAATGTAGTTCATGTGAATTAGATATACATGTACTTGTAGAAATGTAGTTCATGTGAATTAGATATACATGTACTTGTAGAAATGTAGTTCATGTGAATTAGATATACATGTACTTTCATGCAGGTTAAAGAAGAAATCCTCAACTCTTTCCAGAGTGCTTTTGTAAGCAAGGGGTGTGAAAACACTGTCCTAACAATAGCTTTTGTAGACAAAGCATCTTGTCAAATTGCAGGAGCTTTCACTTCTCATTGAGGTGAAATTCAAAACACTTACTGTTCTCACCATGCATGCAGTTCAAAGACCTGCCCTCCCATCCAGGGCCAGATTGACAAGACTCCCACATGCACCTCTGCCACTTCACAGGATGGCGTGGTACATCTCAAAGTACCAGCAATGAGGCAGGGTTTTTTGTGCTATCTGTCAAACTCCCCACATGGGCACTAAGCAGCTGGTGAGGTGTTGTTTGAAACTTGACTTGAAGTACAGCCTGACAGGTCCTTGAACAGTAGAGCTTTGCTGAGGGGGAGTGGGGGAGGGGTGAGATGAAATAAAGGTATACCACTACAGAACTTTGGTGGGGTTGAATTTTTATGGGTGTGATGGATCAAAGGTAAGAGATGTGAGAAAACAGACCACCATGATGGGGGTCAATTCTGTCATCTCTACTGGTTTATTCATGGTTGAATCTGGTGTTAAATGACCTGAACTCTTACACCAAAGCAGGTAACAGAAAAGTGCCAGGTTGATTTCCACAGAGTGCATGGTACAAGAAAACGTACACACTTGTGCCATGAATTCAAACTCAAGTGATACAAATAACTGGTTGAAATGCTCTTGGCATGTCAGCAGTGCTTCCAGTCAAAAACCCAAAGCAAAACTGTATTTCTTTGGTGCTGCCAAAAATTTACTAACTTCATCTTTCTTGGAACCATGTGTTTCTGTCCCCATCCCTTAAATACAAGCAGTAAGGAAACATCCAAAGAATGCCTGGGGATAGGTTTAGATCTGCTGAATAGATAATCCTTTCTGAGGGTTCTTTTCACTCTGCTGCACATTGACAGGTTTAGGTGACCAGTAAGCTTTTTTCCATTATGACCTGCTGGGTTTGATGGACAGTTTTGTAAATTGCTCTCTAACATGTGCAGCTGTAGTGGTCAGATCAGTCTGGCTGTACATTTATATAAGCGGAACAGGAAATCTGCTAAAAATTTCAATCTTATAAACTTGTATCAGAAATACTGCTCGATACTGGCATAAAATTGCTACAGAAGCTGGCTAAAAGGAGCTGTAGTACTGCCCATATGTCAAAATTGTGTCCACATGAGTTGAAATGCTACAAGGTTTAGACACAATGACTTTTGATACAGATGAAAGTGTGTAACACTTTACTTTCCAATTTGAAATGGACAGGGCCAATTGGGTGAGTTAAAAGGTGCATTAAAATTGAAGTCTGACATATTAATTAAACTGTGATACATGCCTCTTCCCAATGCACATATCTTGGTCAAGTCTAACCTTAAACTCATGAACTTGTGTTTTTATTTGTACACTTCATGATGTGTAAGTGTACATCACTTAAACTTTTCCTGCCAGACTATTATTTAAGTGTTTTCATGAATACTAAAGGTGGTCAACAGCTATAGGGGAAAGCCAGGAGCATACTACCTAGGAAAGCACAAGACTTTTAAATTTTTAGAGGCTTTACTGCTTGTGGTAGAGCTTTCAGGAGTGATTTGGCCACTAGGTGATATGGCCAGCCCTGAGTGTGTGTGGCATCAAACTGATGCCCTTTCCAGGTCCATTACTGTGTCAGATTGTTGACATATGTTTTGACCTTCCTCATGTAATGGTGGAAAACAGCCACTGTCTGTTTTCTGTAAGATGGGGAAACTTTACCCATACCATAAACATTCAAATAAATTAAAATATTTTCCAATTTTGTACACACTATATTGAATCTATTAAATAGATCTGTTGTTTTCCAGGACATCAGCATCAATTTAAGTGAAAATCAAAAGGTTTATGCTTTATTGTGGAATATGTGTATATTTAAAATTTAATATAAAATTACTTAAATACTAACTTCATCACTGTTTTAATATATTTAATTTACTGATATGACTTTGTTTTGAAAAATTCAACATATATGTATGTATACTATACTACTGTTTTAATTTTATACACTTGTGGCAGTTTTTTTAAACAATAGGTTTTTTTTTTTTTCATTTTGATTTATATAGATGTATTAATTCTTACTAATCCTCAAATCAAAAATTTCTCAAGAACAGCCATATTAAAATTAAGTTCCGTGGTTTCATTTCTTTACATTTATTTCTTGTGTCTTTGTTTAGTTTTTAAAATCACTCAAGAATATTTCTCTAACAGGAATGGAGTGAGTGGAGCACTTAAGTCATGCCCTAAAGTGCTGGTGAGCCTATATTTTGCTTCTGCAAGTGCCAGGTACATTAGCCTCTTTAAAGACACACACATGTATGTTTATAGCAATGAAGACAAATCTTTGAAGTGTGTGATATGGTATTTTAATTAGGACAAACTGAATGAGAGGCTTTATATCCAACACTCTCCTCCCTCCCCCACCCCTCTTTCCTTCATTCTCTGACCCTCACTCTATATTTAACCCCCCTGACCAGATGCCCCAGGGAATAAGTGATTCCAAATGCCCTTCTAAGTTTTGTTCTCTATCAAGGTATTTTCCAGACTTCCTGCCTAGAGAATTGCTGGCATTTAAGCTTTAAGAAAATCACAGTGCTTCTTCACATACCTGTATATGGTGTATTTCTTAATATTGTAATAGACATAGCCTTTTAATGTACAGAAATATATTTATGTAGATTTCATTGGTAGGATATTACTTGATAGTTTTAGCATAAAAGTTATAATGTTATGAAGATTGATACTTTGCACTTTTGTTTGGTAGAGTAGTTTTATTTTTCAATGGTTTATGTTGACTGTTCTACAGCATATATATGCATTGTTATGCATTCATTTGTATTTGTATTTTTTTAAAATATGGTTTTTGTTGCTGCCTCAATTTGCACTCAGCATTGAGAGGTTAGAGCAGGGAAATGGGATTTGTTGGTCCGGTGTCAGAATAATGTAACTGGGTGGGGTGTCATGTCTGGTGTCTTTGGCATGATACCTCAGTGACAGAAGTACATTCTGGCGTGATGGACTCACCTGATCTGCCACAAGAAGACACAGAAGATGTATGCACACCTAATGACTGGTCATTGTCATATGACTGAAAAATTGTTCAGTTCAGTGAAACCCCCAGGCATCCATACACTGTACATACACACATTTTCATTTTAGTGTATATTTGCATTACCCTACATACGCATCTACAGATATTGTGTATTTTCAGTGTTTTGGCGCCAAAAATGTAATAAGAAGACATTTGCCAATAAAAAAAGATGTGCAGAGCAGTTGTTTTGTAATACCGTTATTCAGGAGTTCAAAAGATTATACATCAATACTGCAGAAGAATAAAGGCTTGTCTTTCATCCATACATGAACAAAAAAGAACATTTCTGTTTCATCCACTTTGTATTTTCCTCCTTTAAAATACCAGGGTCAGTACTGTACACCTAATAAAGTCTGTTCTGTTTTCTTCAACTCCTAACCACATTGTTGAACATAGACTGTCAGACACCATCACAGGAAGTGCAGAGTCAGATGTGTACTCCCTGCACTCACATCTGTCCCACAGACTCTGCCAACAATAACCTCCATTATTAGGGGTTTAAACAGTTCAAGTTACCAGCGAGTGACATCAGCAGTGTCACATGAGATATTTATATTTATGGAATAATTGCTGGCTCAGTAATGTGACTTCATTTATGTATGCATATTCACATAGGAATGTGAACAAGATTATTCAGATATTTTAAATTCTGGGTAATTTTTTGAGTGACTGTTAATGTAAAATGACATCTTGTTTCTATGCAATTGACAGACCAATAAATTATATTTGTGAAACATTGCAAAATATGTATTATATACTGAAAATATCCCACACACACGCACTCTCATATGTCATGAAACTTATTTTTCATTGTTCTTGAAGGTTTTGCAATATTATATTTATAAAAAAATTCTTCTTTCCAAAGAATAAAGGGGCTTCTGTGAGAAGGGTGGTCCTTGTAAACATGTATGTATATTTTAGAAAAAATTATTCTTTAAACTTGATGTGGAATGTTTCTGTATATACGTGTATCTATTGAACCTCAGAGGGAAGTAAATTGCATACAGTGTTGAACAAATGCACTATCCGCTGGACTAAATCATAGTACTGGTTATAGGGGACCCTTTAAGAAGTTACATACATGCCCAGCAGGATGAGGTGATGCAGATCTGAGCTTGTGCAGGAGGGAAGGCTTTAATTAGAGACATATACCATCTTAATTATACAGCTTGACCAAACAACCTTTGGCTTTGACCCATAGCCTTTTAAGCAAATTCTTCAGATAATTTGATGAACCAATTAATTCAGATTTGAAACAGTCTAAAACGCTGAAATCTGAGATGTCAGGTTGGCTCAGGCCTATTTGTGATGCTTCATCATTAAAGAGGACATCTGTGATTTTTTTATATGTAGATATAATTTAATTAATTTTATTCAATATTATCATTCTTGCATCATGACTGTGCATCTGAAAGTATGCATGAGAATAAATTTAAATCTTTAGGTGGTCCAGTGACATTAAAACCACAAAATAAATCAAATAAATGTATGTGTTGGTAATCAAGCCATGTATATAAATACACAGGGGTTGATATGTGTAGTGGATTATTAACGAACAGCATTTCTTATTGGACAATCTGCCGGATACTTGTGATTATTTTTGGGGGTGTAAACAGGTATAGATGTATTCATTTCAGGGACACTATTTTATTTTTATTCAGGGTCAGTATTTTAAATTTGAAACCTGATTTTGGTTGCCAGAAACTTAAATTGTGTTTTTTCAACACACATCACTTGTTTCCTCCTTATTCATGTAGTCTTAGTTGCTAAAATCCCCAAAATAAATGTTTGTCAGTTTCAGACGTTGACATTAGTGGAAAACTACCTAAATGTTTCAGTGCAATTTATGCATATAATTATTATAAAAATGTCACTACAGATGATTCGTCTGCATCATTAAAGAGGCAGGCTTTATAAAACAGTGCAAATTATCTTTCTACGCCTCACATTTTTCTCAGAATGTTCCAAAATATTGGTTGCTGAGGCAGTTGAATAGGTTAAATAATTATGGCACATAGAGATAGTAATTAAGTAGCTCAGTACAATGAGACGTGTTTCCTTGTCATTTATGGTGTCATTTGTCAATCAGAAATGTGACACTAAAGGTGCATGCCCTGTAAAGCTGTCATGGTTTGGAAAGTTTGTTTGCACACGTTCCCAGAAAATTGCTAATAATGATTTTATACCTGGTAATAATAGGACAGTTTGTTAGATAAAATTATTTCTCATCGGTAGGGAGGTTATTATTGGACAGGTTCATAAAGTACAAGTTTCATCAGTACACACACCCACGCACACACACACACTCACACACACACGCATATATATATACACCTCTGAATTTAACCTGATGCTTCTTTGCTTCCTCTTCTCAACCTTTTGAAAACACAGCTCAGTTGAAATTAGCTCTTAGCATGTATCTTAGAACAGGGTTCATTCTTTTTTTTTTCATTCATTCGTTCATTCATTCATCCGTGATGATGTATAAATTGAAAGTTATTAAGACCTAATGCACTTAGATCATAGGTATGTGCAGATCGCAGTTGTTCTGATTGCTTTCCTGCTAAATGAGCAATCAAACCATTTTTTGTGTATCAGTAATTAACATGAACAATATTGCATGACTGACTTTGTTTACTTCCACAAGACCATACATGTAGTTCTACACTGATAATACCCAGTGTATACATGGTCATGTAATGTATACTGATATTTAAACCATAATGTAAATAATTTGAAAAAGTGACTGCCTGTAAATAAAGTACTTAATGAAGATTTCGGCTGTTTAGTAACTTTAATCTACATTATGCACTTGTGGAAAACTGTCTGAACTTTGGAGTGTCTCCTATTAATTATTTTTAATTGAATTACACTGGATTGTCAGTCACCCACAGAAACATGTCCTCATGGAACATATATACACTCTTCTGTGAGGAAACTCAGAAATTACTAACATATGGAGAAAACATCTTTATCTCCAAACTACCGTATTTACCCTAAATAGTCCAATTTCGTAGTGAGTTAATGTGATAAAATAGTGTACTATTGATACTAAAACTTGCGTTTTTCAAGAAGGTTAAAATCCATCATGTACTTTCCAAAACACCTTTCTAAAATCAATAAAACTCTTAGAATCAGGGAAGATTTAGAGTGAGGCAGTTTAGTCCTGGGTGATATTTATGGTCATTTAGAGTGTGACATTATGAAGATATTTATACGCTTCATAGTTAGCTTTAAGGTTTTGATTGACTGTGGAAAGTTTGAATGAAGGTTTTAACATGCAAAAAGGTATTTCTTGAGTTACATATCAATGTTCTAAAGATATAAGTAAAGAACCAGTACTCAGACTACAGATGTACTGTGTATTAAGACTGATACTCATGTAGGCACTCGGACATAGTGAACAATGTGATGATATAAGTAAAGAACCAGTACTCAGACTACAAGTGTACAGTGTATTAAGACTGATACTCATGTAGGCACTGGGACATAGTGAACAATGTATATGAAAATTATGGATAAGGAATATTAAATATCTAAAAATAAATGCAAAAAATTTTCCAGATTTTTCATGCTAAAGATCTGAAAACCACTGGTGTCTTGCTCATTGGGTTGTAATGAGAGAATGCCTTAGCTCTCACACTAGTTTCTAATGTAAGTGTTTCTTGTGTATGTGTGGTTAATGGTATATACATGTACCAGCCTTTGAAGCTGTATTTTTATCCGCTTTGAACTTTTTTCTTAAAAAAAAAAGCTGTATTGCCCTAGCCAGTACACACATAGGAACTTTCCAGGTGTTTATGTTGTACATGCATATAGAGCAAGATATGTGTACATTGATTTATGTGCCTCTTATTACATTCTATCAGCTTGAAGGAGGCTATATTTTTCTACTGATTGTTCGTTACAGATTCTGTATACCCCAATTCCTCAACCTTTTCACATGTGAAAGAGTAACTTTCATTTGATTTTAGAGACAAAACTGCTTTTGTTGGGTTGGCTAATTTCAGGGCTTCACAAAAAATATATTGTTATGAGTCTATACAAAATAATGTCTACAGAATATGCTTAAATAAATATCTTGCAAAAATGCGAAAAGGTTGAAGAATTACAATGAATAAAATTTACCCTCTGATCAACTTGCCCTGCATAAGTGGAATACTTGACTAAAATGTATTTGAAAGAACATACCATAGCAGGGGATGAAGTCACCACTAAATAGTTTGAAATAACTTGTCTTTAATCTCTCCAAATCTGCCTTAGTAGTTATTGGAGATTTGTGCTGTGGTCAGGACTGCATGACTAGCCAGCTGCCCAGGAAGCTTTAACCATTAAGGATCAGTTAGACTGTCCAGTCATTGACCAATGGTACCATATGGATGTCAGGATAATAACTCTAGGGCATGTTGATGACCTCCACTGACCCTATGATTAAAACCACATTTGGGTAGTCATTTGGAAAAATCCACAACTAAATATAAACCATGGAAGTATATTGTTCACCCCTATAGTCTCAATTTGGACTGCTCTGACCATGCATATGATGTGTCCTTTATGACAGCATATGTATGTAATTAAACAGAAGGGAGAAAAAGATACATTGAAGCCATAGCATTTCTTACAGACAAATATATGGTCATGAAGTAAAGGAAAGATAAAAAAAATAAAGTAAAATAAATAAATAAAGTAAACTGAATTTGTTTGTTATACTGTATGTACATTTGTATGCGCATGCGCTATAAGGCTATTGAATAAGACTATAACCATGTTAAATTGGATGTAAGTTTATATAACCAGATTTTAGTGTAATGACAAGATGAAGTTAGAAATCTTTTGAACATTTGAACTTAAACTTTTTTTTGGTTTTTTCTTCTTTCAGTTGCAACCCCTGTAGCTGTGTTTTTCTTTGTCATCAGTCCACATCGTATTGGGTTTTTCTGTGATGATAACAGTATCCGGTATCCATATCATCCGGACACCATCTCCACAACCATGCTTGTCTTACTGGGTCTGCTTATTCCACTACTGGTGGTGAGTACTGTATATTGTAGTGTGCTCCATACAGCTTTCTCCCCACAAAATTAAGTCATTACGCATAGGTGAGCAAATAATGCCTCTAACACAGCACAATGGGTAAATATATATATATATATATATATATATATATATATATCATATATTTATGATATATATAGAGCAAAAACAGAAAAGGAAACAAAAATGACAATGTAGCCATTCATGGGAGAAATAGAAAGGTCAAGTCAACATCTAATTATGGCTGTTTTTTTTCCTTTTGTTTCGTTCATAACAGCAAAGATAACATTGTGGCTGAGAGCGAGAAGTATTTTATCTTTCAGCCATATGTTGCTGGTATAGTTACTGGACAGTTACGGGACACACCCTGCCTCTGTTAGACTACTTTGAGAAAGTCAAATCTGATCGGCTTACCTGGAGTTGTAATTACCAAACCATGCATTCATCAGATGGGGCGAATCAAGGTCTTCTTGTTTATTATATCAGGTCCATGCCAGATAAAAACAGGATACAGTAAATAAGATATGTAATCAGGTCTGACAAGGTCTTGTACTATTACTGGGTAAATTTTGCACAGCCTCATGGCAGGTTTATCTTCATGCTGTTTTTGCATGATTTATGATGGATCTACCCACAATGTTACATTACACAATACCACAATTGTGTCATTGTTCAGTGGGGTAATTATTGCATTGCCCGGGTGACAGGTCTTAAAACAATGGGTTTTTTTGAGGGCTAATTTAGTAGATGACAATCCCTTAAAAGTGATAAATTTGTTGGCAGAATATCCATCAATGTTCACAGATTTATTTTTAACACAAATTAATGTTACAACTGCATGTCATTTGATACAAGCCTATGCCCATTAACGGTTGCAGCAAACTGACTAATCCATTCTTTAAAGATCACTCACATTGATGTTAAAATTGTCCATTGAGTGGCATTTTGATAGCTCTGTGAGTTACCCTCTTACATGAGCTGAAAAAATGCGGAACAGCTCTGAATGACAATGTTACCTCATACAAGTGCAATTGTAACTTTAATTGGCAGCAATAAGAAGGCAAGAACGCATATATAGCTATGAAAATGACCCCAAATTTCGCCCACAAAACTGCATTTTTAGAGGCAAATAAATGCCATAAAATAATACTTCTGCTGCTGAAACATATATTCATCCTGCAGGATATCATAATACGTTCCAAACCAGCCCTTAAGGCACGTTTCTAGGATCATTAGAATTCTCAGGATCCCGTAAATTGAGCAAGTTAGTTATGGATGAAATTTTTGGTCATTTAAGATAATCGCATGGTCTTATATGAAGTTTATGGGATCACTAGTCTTTCGTCTGTAGTGTAATGTATGCAACAAAAAGGACTAGCATTTGTAAAATATTGAGCTCATCTCTGCATCCGAAGTGAGAATGTATGTCAGTTACTTGCCAAAGGTTAGTGGTTTTGTCCAGTTTCCACTGTCAGTGTGAAGTTGATTATCTTTTCAAGGAATCAGTCTATTCTTGTATTTTACTTCAAACTCCAGTCAGATAAGTAAATAAATGTATACTGTAATTTATCCTACGTCTGTGTATATGTATTTCACAGGTCCATTGCAAGGATTTATATATTGATTTGATTGGTGTTTCATGCTGTACCCAAGAATATTTTACTTATACGACTGTGGCCAGCATTATGGTGGGAGGAAACCAGGCAGAACCTGAGGGAAACCCAGGACCATGTGCAGGTTGCTGCCAGACCTTCCCACGTACCATTGCTAGGATGGTGGTTGATAAGAACTAATGCCATAAAGCTGCTCTGCAAATATCGATAAAGTAAACTATGAATACTTTTTTTGAAACCTGAGAAAGTCATACCAGCACAATCATTATGAAGTGCATTTTGGTACATTGCCCCCATAATAATGTTCTAAAGCAAAGTTTAATAACGTAAAAATATGTATATATGTCTTCTGACTATAATGATGTTCTGACGTGTAGGCTTACCAAGCTGAAGAGAAATTTCTTTGATATATGTAACTACATCTTTGAAGGCAGTTGAGTGCAAATTTGATGTTTATTGGCACTGTGTGGCAAAACAGGGGAATTATACTTGTAAGTATTAGACTGCGTCAAAGTTAATTTTTGATCACCTGTATGCACATATAAACATTAATTCCATCAGTTTTGAGATTTATTGGCACTAGTATGATTCACCTGTTCCTCTTGAAATCCTGACAGTTATAGACATTGTCAGGCACAGTTGAATGTGAAACCTTTGTATATTAGAACAAGAGGTTGAGCACCTGACTACGGTTGTTCATTTCACAGCCTATAAGTGGCGCCAGTGCCAAAGTTTGGCTTCTTTTCTTCCAGCAGCTGTTTATGTTGTACGGATAGTTGTTCATTTCTCAGCACAGCTTTAAGTTGAAACTAAGGGTTGTGTCTTTGGGCAAACAGCTGCACAAAGTCAAGTGCTTGTATATAGATATAATCTTATCTCATCTATTGCCCAGGCCTAATTTGAAGCCCACTATCAGCTCATCTGCCCTTGTTTATACTGGATCCCCTGGGTGACTTCTGTTAGCCCCTGACTGTCAGACAAGGGAGATAACGCTGCCATGTGGAATCTGCCATACAGCCAAATACAAGTTAACCTATCCAAGATAAATCTGAGCTCACATGTCAGAACTGGGGGGGAAGAACCTTAATTCTGTTTTTATCAAAGATGCTCGTTTATTAAAGTACAGGCCTGTGTACTGTAGTGCTTATCAAACTAGATTAAAACTGGATCTGTTTGAATTGAACCAGTGTGTTTTTTTTCAGTGGAATATGTGCAGATTTTTTTCCAATCACCCCCTCCCACCTCTTATCATTTCTTTGGGTGAGGTCCAGGTACAATTGTAAATCAGTTTGTGGCATGATTTACCAGATTTGCTAATTGGGCTAACGGTCATGTCATCAGTTAATTAGTGTCACTGGATTGGAATCATTTGAGAAAACCTCTTGCCTAAATACCCGATTTTTCAACCTTTACAAGCACAGCTGCAATCAATACTTGCAAACATTCTGAGAGAACTGTGGTGTGCAGAGAAATAATCTGCACAGTTTTATGAAGCTTGCATCTTAAGTATCGCAAACAAATCATTTTTGGTGTCATTTTCATAATAATTGTATGCATAAATTCCACTGAAAAAAAGGGCTGTAGAGGTTGAAAAGGTTGAAATTTTTAATACAGTAGCTGTGCTAAGCATATATGTTTTACTGCAGGAATTTAAATCTGTTCACTATCTACATTTACATAGACTTACTCTTACCTTACAAATTGCAGTCTCATTTATTTATGTGTATATATAACATTTTTTGTGCAAAACCTCTGTTGTGATGTAGACATAACTCTTTCACTACCACAGTTAAACAGTGTTTGATATATGCATCTGTGTGGATACAGATAGTGGGAGGTCAGTCGGGTTCTTCACTCAGGATGTAATGCCTCAGTGTTGGGGTTCAGGCTGTGGTCTACATGTGTCATACTCATACCCTGTATGTAGGTGTAAGTACAATGCAAGCCCTATGTTACATGGTCAAATATGTCAGACTGTAGTGGTTAGGAAAATTAAGAAAAATTAGCAGAAAGCCAACAAAGGTCGATACAATGCACTAACCTAGATATTAAAGGTTACTGTCAAATTCAGAAAGAAATAAAAATAGGGAAAAAAATATATGTGTTAACTTGTTGTCTGTCCTTAAGTAATTTCATTAAAAAAAAATCTCCTCTGGGCATTATATGGTCAGCATTGTTAGGAAGCATAACAGTCATCTTTGTATGACGTGTCAGCTCAAAACAGACATAAGTACATGTATATATATTGTGTCCTCTGTGAGTTATCAGTGTCTCCGCAACGTTTTAATCGGTATATACATGTATATGTCCACCCCAAAGTCATTTTTGGGTCATAATTATTGATACACTTGTATAAGCTACTACATGATCTTGTGTAAAGTTATTTTTGCATATAAATATTTTCATTCATATCAACATTTGAAAGTTTATTATTAAGCATATTCCAGCTGACCCTCCAAAAAAAGTAAATAATAGGAGTTTTTGTTCTTAAATTTTTCAGGTTAATATTATGTAGCTGAACAAAACTTCTATCAGAACTAAAAATAATGAGACAAAGACACCAAACATCTACTGATGCTTTGTTAAACCCAACTTCTGTATATACCCTGGGGCGGGGCACATCCGTTCCCAGGGTTGACCACACAAATGGTTTATACTTAAATCTAACCAGCAGACTAGCATTAAACACATTGTGTGTTTATAGATAGTGTAAAAGTGACCTCAAAGTGACCATTCCTTGAGCAAATCATATGTATTATCTCAAAATGTGTATGTACATGTGCACTTTATGTGTAGATATATTAAAACAGCTCCTAGTGGCTGTTTCTTCAGAGTTGGCCATGTCTAATTTACTGAACAGATTTGTGAAAGATCTAATACCATTTGTCAGATGTTGACTAAAACCTTTAAACACCACTGTTGACAAACATATCAAGAGGCCTAGATCTAAACACCACTAATCAAGCTGTAGGCAAATGGCCTATAGCACTTGGCAGACCAGCCTCTCCCTCCCCCCCCCCCCCACCCCCCACCCTTCCACCAAGTAATGGGCTGATAGAGCTATTTGCCAGACTGCTGTTTAATAAACAGAATCCCCCTCCCCACCCCCCAGTAATTCCAGGAATGTACATGTGTGTAATAGTTGTCTGATAAATGGTTTTGCACTGCACGTCTGCATGGCTATGCACTGCACGTCTGCATGGCTATGCACTGCACGTCTGCATGGCTATGCACTGAGAACACCTATAAACTCGTAAAGGATGATGTGACTGTTACTAGTCTACTGTTGAGTCTGATGCATGCTTGTATACTTTTTACTTTACATGCATGCAGAAGGTGTCAGAGAAACTACAAAACAATTGATGTTAGTTGAGAAAAATCAAGGCTTGATATAAGTAATCAGTGAGCTTTTTTCAACTTGTATTTTTCATTTTCTGTTGAGAATTTTAGTTACTTTTACTATATGTACATACAGTGTATGTAATTGTGTTTTTCAGCTTTTTTATTTATTAAAGTTGTCAGTTAAATGGGTTAGGTTAAAGCAGAGAAAACATGAATCATACATTTTATCATGAAAAATGTAAACTTCTATTGTGTCATGATAATATTTATTTAGTTGGTTAATGCTTTTCACTTTTATTAAAGTAGTCTGTTTTTATTGGTAGAGGGATTGAAGGTACTGTAGATTAAACTGTGACCCTTCCCCAGCTAGCTATATAGTTGACAAGTCCAAGGTTCTTTGATAACCATAATGAAAAACTAGTAGTGGATCTTTAAATGTACATTAAAGAAATATTAGATGATCATTAAAATCTCTGAACATGTCATTAAAATGACTGAAGTTGTAATTAAGTGTCATGCACATTGTTTTTGTCATTAAAATGTCTGGTGCTGAAGTGGCAATGTTTTATGTGGGAATTAAATGGGTTTACCCATGTGGGTCCTATATGGGCTGAAAGTGGGAAAATGTTATCGTTTTACCCACATTACCCATAACGGACCCATATGGGATTTTAATGGGGAAAAACTGGAAATTTCCTGTATTCTATACTGTATTTCACTTAAAGGCTTTTTTCAGGTGACTTGTTTCATTTATAGGGTCACATCAGAGTTTTCTTGCAAAGTTTTAATGATTTCGTATCAGAAAGTCATCAAAGTATTATTTTAAGGATTTTATGTGCTTTTTTGTGGCAAAAATGAAAGTGCATTTTTGCCAGGTAAACTTTGGGTGAAATGCGATGAGTAAGCATGCATGTACAACAGGCATAGAAACAGGGATGTGGTAATAACACCACTTCAGTCCTGAAGGTTTTTGACTTGTATATACACTTTGGGAATGTTTGCCTGGCAGAGTTTGAATTTCATCTTGAGTATGACTGGTCAGCTTTTTGATACAGATGGCTACAATATGGTGACCCAGTGATAAACCCAGCACTTCGGGCAGCATTATCCTTTGGCTCTGAAAGGAAACTGCACAAAAAACACTTCCAGCAGTTACCAATTTTGTTAATGGAAGTTTTGATGGGAACTAGGGAAGTATGTTAAAATCTAGAAGACATGTACACATGTACAAATGTATGTTTATACTTGCTTTTTTTAGAATGGCTGGCCAGTGGCCAAAGTGATAGCTACTATGCCATTTCTTGCAACAACAACAACAAAAAAAATGAAAGAGAAAAACAAATTGTGTGCAAGAACGTTAAAAAGAGAAAGTCCCAAAAAAAATAACAAAAATGGATAAGTTTCGTTATCAATGTGTTTTGTGCAAGTTGTATGTAGCTGGTGATGAAATAGACATCTTTGGTGTAATGACAGGTCAATGTTCATTACCAGGGCTCCTGGTGAGATCAACCTCACACCTGGGTGGGCTTGTCATTAATGTAAGCAGTCAAATGTACAGGTGTGCTGACTTGTTGATCCAGTCAGGACTTTAGTTTTACACCTTGTCATTCATCTTCATAGAAAATTCAAGAAACATACTCAGCATTTTTTGGTCTCTTGTGGTTTGAGTTTTTATTAACTTATTTGGTTTAAAATAATGTTCTTTGTTTGAAATAAGAAGTTTGGAAAACAGAAGTTTTGTTTGGTATTACTTACATGGAATGTCAACAAGTTAATTATTGTGTATATGTTCTTTTTTTTTTTTTTTCAATTTCCACACACATATATCATTATCACAAACTGGTTTGGTTTAAAAGTCTGCTGTCCAGCGCAGTGTATAGACTGAACAATGTATAAGTGGTATAAGATGAAATTACATACAACATCATAGGCTTACGGTAAAATTAAGACACCCAAATTCTGAAGAAACATTCACTTTAAGGCATAAGGGGTCAAACGGTGATATAATTTTTGAACAAACTTGAAAGTTTGAAGGTTTATAAGGAAAAAATAATATGGAAAAAATAGATGGGTGTATGGTACCCCATAAACCTTGCCTAGAAAGCTTGATGGAAGAAGTAAGTGTGTAGATAAGTAGAGTATGGTTTCACAGCTGGGTTGTTGTTAAAACTTCATCCCCACAGTTTTGCTGTCAACCACAACCTTTGTCTGTCAAGATATTTATTTGCATCAGTTTTTGAAGACTGAAGCTTCTCTCTCCAGTAAGTCTGGCAGTATCTTTTCTCTTGCTTGGGCTACAGTAAATATTTAGTGTAGTGTCACCATTAGCAGGGCTAAAATATTCAGAGATTTCTCACCCCGTGTGTTTTCCTGCTTGTATGTCCATTTTTTTTTTTTTTTTTTTTTTTTGAGGTCGTTTTCGTCAATATCCTGTTACAGCACCCTGCAAGGAAATGTGATTAGCACATACTAATTTGTTCCTGTCAAAATTGTTTACCCTGCAAGCCAGCATGAACTTTGTGTAAGCATGCGTAACGAGTATACTCTCTCACTGAGATACACTTCATTAATCCTTGTTAACATAAACCATGACAAATTGTTTTCTTCATAAAAAGGAGGAAAGAAAGATGCATGGCCAAGGGAAGCAGTTTTGGCTCCTGTAGTTTGAGAGAAAACATGTCAGCTGAAAAGCTTGTGGTAATATAGGTCTACTAACCCTGCAGTTTAATGAAACTGACACATAAAAATCAGGGTGTAAGTTGTTTACCTGTGTCATAAACAAATGAAAGAGATATCTGAGAATGATGGTTTTGTTTATTTGCCCTTGCACTTCTGTCAACAAGCATTGGTTTATTTGCTTTGTGTCATTCAACAGTTCTTGATCACTCTTACATACTGACAAAAACAAAACTAGATTCTAGCTTCTTTTTTTACGACTGCACAAACAGCAGAAATCTCTGGTTTACTAAAGCAGCTGAGTCAGCAGAAATGTTTCTTGTGCTTCCTGCAGTCTTTCAGAATGAAAATCATAACATTCATATATAGGTATATATACATTTATGCCTTGCTGTTTTCTAAACTTATTCAGGCAACTTTCATTTATACAAAATGTCAAATTGTGGATAAATGAATTTTATAGGGTATAAAAAGCTGTAAAAAATTTTGGGGGGCATACAACATTTCAATTTCATAAAACAGTTTCATAATGCAAAATTATGTTAGTTTTGACCAGAAACTACACTTAAGGGTCGTTTTGAAAGTTATGACAGACAGTAAGAAGCAAATCCAACCTGTATTAATCAAGTGCTTCTCTTATTTATCTTCTTTTATAGATGGTTTTGGTGGAATTTTTCAACAAAAGACGAAAGAAACTGGTACTAGGAAGCCCCACACGATTCATTGATGCGTGTAAAGGGTACGCAGTCTTCTTGTTCGGAGGTCTGGTCACTGAGATGTTCGTGGAAATGGCAAAAACATCCATAGGTCGACTTCGCCCACACTTCATAGATGTCTGTCAACCTGATTGGTCCAAAATAAACTGCAGCACTGGGTAAGAAAAGATGAGATGTTATGAAGCACTAAGTATCAGCAATACACTCATGTACATGTATGTGTACTAGCAATACGCTGATGTATATGTACTGGCAGTATGCACTCATATAGATGTACTAGCATTATGCACTCATATAGATGTACTAGCAGTAGGCCTATGCACTCATATAGATGTACTAGCATTATGCACTCATATAGATGTACTAGCATTATACACTCATATATATGTACTAGCATTGTACACTCATATATATGTACTAGCATTATACACTCATATATATGTACTAGCATTATACACTCATATATATGTACTAGCATTATGCACTCATATATATGTACTAGCATTATACACTCATATATATGTACTAGCATTATACACTCATATAGATGTACTAGCATGATACACTCATATAGATGTACTAGCATTATACACTCATATAGATGTACTAGCATTATACACTCATGTAGATGTACTAGCATTATACACTCATATATATGTACTAGCATTATACACTCATATAGATGTACTAGCATTATACACTCATATAGATGTACTAGCATTATACACTCACATATATGTACTAGCAACACATTCTTGTATATGCTGTAGCACAGTGTGTTACTATAGCTATGTACTTCTGCAGATGTACTAGCAGTACACTAACACAAAATGTTACTACAGCTATATGCTTAGACAAAATCCACTTGCGGTACATTCAAACAGTATGTGCTGGCATCTTCAGTACACTTGCACAACATGTACGTACAATATACTCACACACGTACTAGGAATTTCATATACTCACACAGCATGCACTAGAAATGTACTCACACAGCATGTACCAGGACTATACTCACACAGCATGTACCAGGACTATACTTGCACAGCATGTACCAGCAATATACACTCATATATGTTTACCAGCAATACTGACATGTATAGTTTCATTTACAATACATTGACACCAATATTTACAAAATATGCACTGGAAATAAAATGTGTACACTGCAGCACTGTTGACATTTGTTTTTCTGCCCCAAGAATGAACTGTAGAATCGGTGTTCAGTGCTGGGGTTGAACCAGTGCGCCCGGGCTGTCAGGTGTCATAACAAGCATGTTAACCACAAGGCCATGAATTGTCTACTGTATGAGTTGTATGCTGGTTTTCGGTATGTGACCGCATTACATGTAGGCCTGTGTGATGGTACTGAGGTATTCATGTTCCAAGAGAGACACAATCTTAAAATGAAAGGGGAAGATTAAATTATAATAGGACAAATGTTTCTGCTTTTATATGTATACATGTATGTTTGTATATATCTAGCTTCAAATACACGTACCCAACTTAAAATAGATACATATCTGTAACTTTGTGCGGTACCTGGCGCCATTTTGCAGTCGTCAGTTTCCTGAGGGTCATTTCACCATCTGCTATATATAACCTAACGGACATGTACATTTATGACTGTAATGCATGTGATCTGCAGGTTAAGTGTGGGTCTCCATTAGCTGTTGTGTGGCAGTGATGTAATGACCAGTGTATACACTCCATTAGCTGCTACCTCCAGAACATGTGACCTTCTGTTTGCATATAGAGAAGTACAAATGTACATGTATAGCAGTGGCACTGGCACTTAAGCTAATTTTGGAAACGATGGATTTGATCTTTACTGAGACCATGTCACTGTTATATGTATATATGTAGAGGGTCTGAGATACATATATACCATAGTTCTTCTATTATTTTGAAAAAAAAATATAATAAAGAAACCAACACATTTTTTACTTTTCTTGATTTTCAAGTCATGAAATTTACATGCACCTAAAGGGATTACTGTATGGTTGTATGTGTCTGTCTCTTGTTTTCTGTAAAAAGCAACCAACGAGAGTCAGTGTCTTGATTTGAAAGTGGAAAAGAACATTTTATGGAAAGGAGCTACTTTTGGGCTCTTTTTCAAGTGAGGCTACTCAGTAATACATTTTCCAAGAATTAATGCAGTTTTGACTTTTCCGTGAAAATTTTTAAAAACTTGGTGTATAAATAATATGCCTTGGCTATATGTTGGTCTGGTGTATTTGCTAAAATTTAGATTCTTGATATAAAAACAAAATATAGTACTTCTATAAAATTGCTTTCCTGAATGTAATCAGTGACATTGAAATATTTTGTGTAATTTAAATCTAAAGTGTTAGAAAACAGTTGTACATAGTGTCATTAAGTGGTGAACCTCATGCAGCTTGTTGAATGCTAGACACACAGGGAAGTTTATATAGAAGGAAGTTCATTAAATTTGTGAAAATGTGCAGCAAATGAAGATATAATGTGGGTTAGGAAGAACAATAAACCACTGAAAAGGAAAACTATATATATCTGATTTTTCTCATCAATTTTTATGAATGGGTTTTTGAATAATTGCAGTGTTTCGAAAGCATAACAACAAATCAGAGTTCTGACATGTTATCGTTTTCATTTTTGAAAGAATTTAAATAATGATAGTTGATATTATTAAAGTCTTCATGATAATTTTTGTAACTGCAGTAAAGTTTTCTAAAAAAATTCAATAAATCAAGAGAGCATTGGTATAATAATTTGTGTAGAATGAATAATGATGGTAAAATCACATTAAAGGTATCAAACCAGTGCAAAGGATCTGCCGTTAAACAAACTCACAGTTTAATTTTATGCATTATACGTACAAGTTAAATGTTTCTATGAGATAAGAAATTACCCCCTTTAGCAGTTTTGGATAATTAGCATTATGATATACATGATCAGAATGTTTATCACATAAGCTGTTTGATGTTGTTTGTGTCATTGTTACGTCAGGAGTTTGTAGCTGAATTAATTAACCCTGTGCTGTACTCAGCAACATGAATAGATACAAAAATAGCTGTCTTTGATCTCTTACTTTAGTCAGTTGTCATTTGGGTTCTTTTCTGTAGCAACTCTTGTTCGTTAATATACTCAAAGATGTTAGAATTAGGTCAGGCTTAAAACATTCTGTGTTCAGAAATTCAGACAAATCTTGTAGCCTAGGCCAATAAGGATTTTTTTTTATTCATTATGATGGATGAAAAACATGGAGAGTAAAATGAAAAAAGAAAACTTTTATCAGTCCCCCCTAAAAAACGCATTAGAGTAGGGCCATTTTTAGAGAACTGGTCAATTTGCACTCATCAAACATATTTTTATGGATGGCCTTGTAGATCCCTGAGACATAGATGTTTGAAATGTTAGTGTGGATATGTAAATGGTGGTTCAGCATACATACAGAGAAAAAAGTCCACTGATGCCTGTATGTTGTTGATTGTCTACTTTTGACTGATTAACAAAATAATGGATATAATAATGGATATAAAATTGCTCAATATTATTCATGATCTAGGATCCCACCAGTGTGATCGCTGTGAGTTCAAATCCAGCTCATGCTGGCTTTCTCTCTGGCAGTGTGTGGGAAGGTCAGCCAGCAGCCTGTGGATGGTCATGGGTTTCTCCCAGCCTGTTGCAAGGTTCCTCCAAGCACAATGCTGGCTGTCGTCGTATAACTGAAATATTCTCGTGTACAGTGTGAAAAACAATGAAGTAAATAAATAAATATTATATTATAAAGAATATATTTGTATACAGATTGTCTTGATCTGGATCTGTTTGATTGATTAACCATAATTACAGGTATATACTTATTTTTTATTACCGCTACTCATCCTATCTTGATAAGAATAATGAGTAATTATAGGCATACGTACCTTTACTGAATATTTAATGTAAACCTTCAAGAGTAAAAAAAAAACAAAAAAAAACTGCCGCGATAACCCAGTTGGTAGAACGTCAGCTTTGGGAGCGGTAGATCCAGGGTCAATCCTAGGTCAAGTCACAGTTTAATTTGATGCATACCATAAAAGAGGAGGTTGTAAATTCCTCGCTTGGCATTCATCTTGAAGGGGATAGTGCAACGACTGGTTGACCTGTATCAGTATAATGGCTCGGGCGGGGTGGCTTACTTGCCTTTGGTAAGGTCTCAGTGAAGCAACATTAGATAAAAGAGCAGTCGAAATCCGTCCTGCAATAAGGAGGCACATTACATGCACTGTAAGGATTCCTTCGTCGTCATATGACTGAAAAATTGTTAAGTACGACGTTAAACCCCAAGCACTCGCTCACACAAGAGACAAAAAAGATTTCATTGTACATGCACATGTGTATTGTGGTAATGCAAAACATTTCTTACTGTCTGAACTGGAGTCCAGTTAAGCCCCTCCTTTACGATAAGATCTCAGATTTAATTTATTTAACTGTGTAATGTTTTGAACTTTTATTTACTCCTCAGATCAGTGTTGTGGACATTGGTGAATGTTATGTTCTGTTTCTTCATCATAACTATACAGTGTGCATGCAGTGACTTTTTCCTTTTCTCTTCAGGTATATCCTAAATTACGAATGCACAAACAGCAAAAAATTCAGTCCAACAACGTTAAAGGACAGCCACCTTTCCTTCCCATCAGGACATGCTGCCTTCAGCGCATATTGTGCCTTATATGCTGTGGTAAGGCAACTTCTTGTTTGTTACAAAATGAGATAATTTGATAAGCTAAATTAAAAAAAAAAAAAATTACCTTCAACAAGGCTGACGTAAGTTGTCAACATGTTTTAATAAATTTAATACAAATTTTCAGCAAGTTTATGTTGTCAGAATTGTCTACATGTGTTATGGAGTTGTAAAATGTTGCAGATTGTTGCCAAATATTGTAAAAATGTTGCAGATTGTTGAATTTCATACCCAATTTTCTGTAACATTATACTTGAATAATTTGCCAACTTTAACTAGATCAAATGAGCAAAGATGGCTGTGAGAGTAGTCTCCCTTAAAAGATGATGGCAAGACCAATTCAATTAGCACACTGCAAGCACATGCGTAAATACCATACTCTGTGCCCTAATGTTAACCAAATTTACATGTAGACGTTAATTATTCTTATACAAATGAATATAATGATTATTCCGCATATTTACTCTCCTTTTCTGATCAGTGATCAAAACTGAACTCAAACGGTTTGTTGAAATTGATAAAATGGCTTTTGACTGTAACAGCTAGTTTACTGGTATTGGTTTTATATGTTATTTGAAATTTATATTATATATTTTTTTACAGTTTTACATCCAGTTGAGGTTTAATATAAACCGGACACAGCTACTGAAGCCTAGTTTACAACTAACATTAGCCGTGCTGGCTTTCTACTGTAACGTTACCAGGGTGATGGACTTCAAGCACCATCCTACTGACGTCATAGGGGGAGCTTTCATTGGCTGTCTGATAGCTTTTATTATTGTAAGTACCAGACCCTATGCTAGAAAATACAAATTTGGGACAGGAAGTTTAATATTGATGTCAAGGGGATGTTATGTTGCACATAATGGTAGGCGTACCAGTAATACTTAATTCTGCATTCTGGTTTATACGTGGAAGAAGTCACATTGAAATCAAATACCAAATACCAGGTGCCTAAAAAAACTGGAAATTCAAACTACAATTTTCAAATTAAGACAGTTAGGAGGGCAGTGAATTCAGTGTGGGTACTGAATTCATTGGGGGCATGCCAGTTGGATTTTGAAGCAACTATCTCTTTGAGTTTACAGTATCCATAGAGGCTTAAAGCTCAGATAAGAACCCAGAGGTCATTGGTTCAAACCTCAGCGGGTTCAGCCAAACTGTTGTAAGACACCTTGTCCCACATGTGTTTAATACATATATCAGAGAAATTCACTGCTTAATTAAATATAGAACAGAAGCAAAGAAGATAAACAAATCACCTGAAAACAGTATCTTAATTCTTTGCTGGTGTTAAAATTTTGTTCGGGTTTGTGAACAAGGATAAATAATGTTTTGAAATTCTTTGGATTTCAGTTCTTCAAACTGGCAGTGCCTGTGATGAAAACCTCAGTCCCCAGTGTCCTTCCCACCCATCAGAACAACCACCGCAAACCTCACTTTCATCACATGGACTCCGTCATGACGACGGTTTCCTCTTGCCCATCGGATGTGGGCTCCTACCAGGCGGTGTCTGAGGACAGCTCTGATCATGCCATCACCGGGACAAATGCTCCTGTGCCACTGATCACCAAAGACATGGCTTAGCACCTTTGTTATTGTTTTCATTGTTGTTGTTTATATTCTTCCCTCAATTGCTGTGCTTTCCTGTGAAAGATGTAGTTCAGTGTTATATATATATATATATATATATATATATATATATATATATATATAACTTATCACAGTATAAATATGCATTGGCTCATTTGCATCTGATTGGTGACGAATTTGTGTTCATGGACATGGCTGGATCATTTTCTCTTTTCACATGTGGGAAAATTTACCACTAACTTTTCCAAGGCTATTGGGTTAACCTAGGCACTTCAGTCCCCTCCCCCATGAAACTGACTGTATTGATATAATTAAGTTGAGATTTTTTGAATATGGTGTCAAAACAGCAATCGAATAAATAAAAAACAAATAAATTAACTTTGCCTTGCCTTGGAAACCTGAGGGCAAGGTCTGTTTTGTTCACTAGCTAAGGAGAAAAATGAAGGCAACAGTGCATGTATTATTGTCTCTTTGTACAATTCATGCTATGTGAAAAAAGAACACACATTTTGGGGTTGGCTTACTTTGTCAGTAGTTCTTGAAAACTAATACACATCATTTTCCAGAATGTTTTTTTTATTTTAAAAGTTGATGGAATTAAAGAATGATGTTGATAATAACAGAAACATTTTAAGGAAGTGTTATTATTTCATGGAGACTTCAAAGTAGTCCTCAGGTGTTAACTGAATTCAGGTAGATGTTGGCTGGCCTATTCATACAGCACAATCTCAAAGCCTACATATAAATGTTCCATGCAATATTCGTGTACCATCCAGGCCTTTATGGGATTATAATTTGTATATTTTGATGCATGTACAGGCCATTTCGTGTACATTTAGCGTGATCTCTGTGTATATACTGCAGGCAGTGTATGGTTTGCAGAGGCGAGAGCATTAGGTCTCCTAAGCTTCTTGTCCAGTGCATTATACAACACACATTTATAGATGGGTCATGTATAATGACTAGGTTATTAAAGTTCTAACCCATATTTTTACCGTATGGTTTTATATTCTATGCATGTCTAGCTGATACATGTACACATAATTCTTTCTTCTTCATACATTTACATGTAATACAAATTTGTGTAATTTGGTGGAATTGCGCACAAAGCTCCATCGATTCCATTTGTGTACATTTAAGTACATGTATGCTCGAATATGAATATTCTACCATGAATATATCTATCTTTTTATAGCTCCATGATTGTACTGATATACATGTAGAAGAACACATTTATGATACTGATACCAGGATTATTTTCTAGATGATCAGAAATTCTGGTATTCCGAATATTTATGTATACTTTTATCTGTGTGTCAGTGTGTCAACGTTTTAATATCTTTTAACATAGGCTATTCACTAAATTCAAACCAATTTCGACATTTTTCGACATTTTTGAAGGATGTTGCAGCTGTAAGGAATTAAAGGATGTATATCCTACACTACAAACTAGGCTGAAGTTACCCAGTGGAATTGCCATTAGCTCACCACAAGTACATTTGTGGCTGGCTTCCATATATCCTTACCATTTACCCCCACTTCATCTGCTGAAGCTATAGAGCTGTTGCTGTGATCAGTGGTTGTAGCGATCAAGGAACCAGTTGGAACAGTCAGTGGTAATCATTCACCCTACTGACATGAAATATACAAACCACAAGGAAACCACTGGCTTGCTACTGGTGAGCTAATGACACACTGTTAACTCAACTTTTGGCCTTGCTTGTACTGTGGTTGCAAGCAAACTGGGACCGGCCAGTGTCTAAATTTCTCCGCTTTGCTGCCAAATTGTTTGTAAAGAAGGTAGTTTGAAATTTCCATTCTGGTTAGTTGGTAGAATGCTGGTGGGAGATTTAAATTCAAATGCGGGTGTGACCAACAAAGTACATCCTTCGGGAATTGCATTTGGATTATGGTCGGTTCCATATTGTCTCGATGATTTTCCTAAACACACCAACCAGGGCCATAGATGCGAATAAAACATGCCGCATCAATTACCTTACACGAAAAAGTCTTGCATGTATATCTTTATTTCCATAGTGTCCTAGCTCTTTGATTAGCTGTAACATTATGCAACTTTTCATCACCAGAATGTTCATAGTCTGCTTTCATGGATACTAGACCATCTATGCAAAACCAATACTTGTTCAAGTAATCTTCTCATGACTGTGTCTAATAATAAGGAATAGTTAAGCTTTTATATATATATATATTTGCTCAGGTGTGATAATTACAGGTGTGTCAACAACAGCGTGCGACTAATTAATATAGAATATATTTTTATTTTGGTGTATGGATGTCTGAAACCATGGATAAATGGAAAAAAAACTCTTGTTTAAATTTTTATGCAATTGTACATAGTATAGAGAAATATAAATCATATTTTTGTAGAATTTGACTGATTGATTTTTTATATTTGGTAAGACCCCCTTGATTACATATGTTCCATTGTTGGAAAGATGGTGTTTACTTAGCTCTGTTAGGCTGCCTCGTGACTAAGAAAGGCAACCCAGTAGAGCTACTCATTACAGAACCAGGAAAGGATTTTTATACCTCAAACACTACTGGCACTTGATTTCTTGCTTTCCAGCCAAATATTTTGAAAAATTGCTGCCAACACCAGATCAATCTTCAATTTATGATAATGTCACCTTTTGTGAAATTTTCTGACAAAAGATGAAATAATGAGTTCTGATACAGGGGGTAAGAATGACATGTGGGCAGTAACAGGAAGGAAGGAATCCAGCATGACTGACCTAATGGTTATTGGCATAAGACTGGCTAGGATTATTCACTGTGACTGTCATACTAATGGACTATAATTGTGAGTCTGAGATATGTGACAGCAACAATAATTTAACTACTACATCAATAAAGGTCAGAAATAAATATATACATTTTACTTCAGACAGATGGTTTGTTTTATGTTAATGCCTGTGTAAGGAATGTGTTCAAGTTTGGTTGGAGAATATTTTCAAATATAAGCATATATATAGTGTTTGCCCCTCGGCTCATTTGGCTATTTTCAGCACAGTTAATGTCCCCTGAGAAATATGTTCGGAGGCTCAAATCAGTACCTTCTAGTACCTTTATGGCAGGACCTCTGTCAAGTAATCTACTCATGCACTGTCAATTTTTCAGCCATCTAACGATATGGGGAGTCTTTCGGTGTTTATAAATACATGTACTGTGTCTTCTTGTGTTCGTGCTGCCAAAATGCTGCCTCCACTGAAGTATCATACCGAAGACACCAGACATGACACCCTACCCAGTCACATTATACTGACACTGAGCCAACAAATCCTGTTTCCTTGCTCTGACCGCTTAGTCCTGAGCGCCAAGTGAGGCAGCAATAAATATCATTTTTAAAATCATTGTAACTGGAAGTCGTATAATGTGGTTAATTGCTATACATGTAGTTGTAATTTGTACTATGACATGCGTCACAGTGAGAAACAGTTCCTTCCTTAAACAGAAATTCTCAATGTTGGAAAGAAAATTTATTGACGTTTTACCATTTGCTGACGATTAAATGTTTCATTTACATACATTCATATATGTATATAGGACACCAGCCGGATTTATATACTTCAGCATCAACATGCAGAAGTACAAAGCGCCATGGAACACTTGATTTTCCTTCAAAGGTACACACGTGCCTTCGTGTGGTAAAGTCCTCAGACGTACGCTGTTGTCCGTTATGAAACAAAACTGAAACGATCAGGGGGTAACATTTTCATGTAATAACCATTTGACTGTGGAGGTATATATGTATATAGAATGTTCCTAGAATGGCTGTTTCAGTCCTGTAATAAAAAAATTAATTCAGGCCTGAATATTAATACCAGTCTTGTCCTGATACAAAATGGGATGTAATTCAGATTATATATATATATATATATATATATATATATATATATATATATATATATATATATATAATGCTTGGCCTTATACAAGGCCAAGGCCATGACTAGACTGCAAATGTCTATTATACTGGTATACGCTTTTACACATGTAGGACCACTTTCACAAACTTAAATCGTATTTATCTGAAATCTATATTTCTGGTACCATTTTCCTACAGAAATAACGTTTCTTAGGTTATACCGCCATAAGGTTACCTTATTTACATGAAAATTTAGAAGAAAAGTGAAAGTGAGATCCTGTCAACAAAACAATCGTAGACTAAGTTGACTGTAACTACCACGGCAACATGTATTTTGAACGTGTGCTGCCATGAAAGTTGCACGTATACTCTATATCACTGTTTTGTCGAAACAATCCTTGGTGATCTTAAACGTTGCATTTTGCATAATGTATGTACATATAGGCCTACATGTATACCGGTCTTGCTTCACATATATGTATACATGACCTCTCAGAGCCTTTTTACATATATGCACCTATATGTAAACGTTGTACATAAGGTATTAATGTACGATATGTTACTATGAAGGTTCTTGTATGTACTTGTCATAATGCATCGGTGTTCTTTTTAAGAAATTCCCACACCATGCATTACCTTGCACGCCAATGGCAGTCCGCGTGAGTTAGTAAACTTTTCCCCCCAAGGAATAATGCACAAGGAATAGTGTTGCCAACAACTTCTGACAAGAGTCTAGCAAGAGTCCATCTATATATATAACTTAACTCGGAATAATCAACTGTTTTAAATAAAGTAAACTTAAATAAAGTAAATTAAGTTAGGCCTATTGGCCTATCAGTGAACATAGAGCATTATAGATATACATGGTTTATAAACATATATAAGTGTTTACACATCTCACGAAACGTAAGATGTGCCTGCTTTCTTCCCCGCGAGTATGATGTATATCACGGTAATATATACTCTTAGCTCAATTAGACGAATTTGCTTTTTCATATTAGGCTATGTAGACCAAAGCGTGTGTGCTGACTGCTCGACGTTGGGTAATTCTGCAGTGGTTCAAGGGCGACCACTCACGATCTCCCTTCCTAAGTCTGACGATATACAGATGAGTGATGTCCCATATATCTTTGGTTTCAATCTTCTACCGCTGGGCTTTTTTCAGTGTAACTTGAAGGAACTTCGATCCTAAGAACAGATGGGAGTTGCGTCGTCAGCATTTTGACGATCCATTTGGTGTTCCATGTTATGAGAAATGAACGGCATTAAGCACCACTCAATCATTTTCAGTCTATCAACAATTCAAGTAAAAATTTGACATAAGCCGCTGTAGTCGAAATTTAGCTTCCAGTGGATTGAAATCTATCAGTAATTTTCTTTACATTTGAATTATACTCATGCCATCTTTTAATATCATATGGGTAATTCAGTTCATTGATTTATGTAGGATTATTTTATGTCCGATAGCCTAATCAATAAAACTTATTCCATTCTCGCCATGATTTAAAATTGAGCTGTATACTTTCAACCATGGCCTAGGCTTATATATCCAGTATATCCTAAGGATACAGGTACGTAGGCCTACTTGTAGACCTCAGATATGTTTTTTTTTAAGAATCGCACTTTCATTACCACTTATTCAATTGAAGAAATGAATGAAACTGCCTTCGCATAATATTATTCCATTCAGTAGACCTATACATACCTAGATACTTTCGTCATAATATGAATAATTTTGGGGGAATTATTGCGAAGATTGCAGCAAAGCTGGCATATGCACGTACCATCGACTATAGGTTGTTTAGATGGGCAATGGTTCAGCACTTCTCCTCACGGAATATAATCATATATGCCATCGTATTGAGCACTCTCGGAAAAAGCTTGGCTGACTTACATATAACACGTGAGCACTAGTGTGTATTAAGTATTTGTATGTTAGCCCCGCCAGAGTCTGGCATTTGACGTTGTTGTATACAAAGCGGACCGTTATACACGTCGCACCTTGACTCACGTCAAATAAATCTCAATGAAATCTTCATACTCATAAATTCCAGCTAAGGCATACAAAGTCCCGAATAAATGACTTGTTTTTACATCAACGCAGAGGGCCGTAAAACTAGGCTTTATGCATATATCATCAATGCATTCAATCAGACGACCTGTCAAATAAACCTCCACACTGACGTGTGAATAATGTCAAATTTGGATCTCGTCCGGACTAACAGTTGAAGAGGGTACTAAACAAGGCGAGCCAGACAGAAATCTACATAGGCTGACCTTTAGCCGCAGTCTGTCGACGCGAACTGTAATGCCAAATCTTTAGCGTCTCGACAGATTGAGTCACTTTGCTGAGACCTATAGTGTTGTTGCTAAATACAGAAAACTCTCATGTTTCTTTAATTTACCAACAATACGTGTTAGGCCAGTTAACCTATACAACATAGCTCTCGTGAAATGTTCGATGTTTGACGGACTGATTGCCAGACTGAGGCGATAGCTAGAAAGACAGGACAGGTCTAATAACTTCACGATTCGCTAAATGTTAGACTGAGGCTATTATAACATAGACTGAACGATTTCTGGATTGGCTAATACTGAGAGTTAGGGTATAATGATTGTCTGATTGACTGAGTATTAGATTTAACGGTTTCTTTCTTTGGCTAGTAATCAAAGTGAGGCACCAATAATGGTCTGACTGTTGCGATAATGATTGTCTGATTGCTTGATTGTAAGAGTTATATCGACTTTTTGATAGACTGATGAGGCTATATTGATTGTCTGATTAGTTGCTTGTTCCATCTAACGGTGTTTTTAATTGGTTAAATATCAAACTGGAGTTATCTTGATTGGTTGATTCAGTTGTTCGATTTGACGGTTTCTTTGATTGGCTAATAATCAAATTGGGATTATCATGATTGTCTGAAAAGTTCATTCATTTGTTAAATTTTACGGTTTCTCAACAGGTTAATGAATTATTAACGTCTGAATGGTTAATTGTTATAGGCGTTAACAATTGACAAAAATGGTGATTTATAATTTAAGCTTCTAGTAATTGATTATTGTAAAATACCAGGCCTTAATTTACAGCTTAATTTAACTGAGAAGGCGTTTTTTGGTATTGTGTGTGAGCAGATACATGTTTTAAAAATGGGACCGGCTGTCTTAGATCATTCAGTCATGTAACACATGCTTCAAATTACAGACTTCTAGTCTTGAAGCCGACATAGCTAGGCATATAATGCTTTCTTACTAGAACATCCGCACCGGGCCTTCCGGTTACGTAAGATGGGGAAACGAATAGTGGATTGTATCTATGTAATGCTTTACACTCAACAAGTTAATCTGTAAGTTTTATCAGAAAGTCTGTTGTCTGAGTGATGCTAGAATGTATTCTGTTAGTGTAACATAATATCCTGTCACATCCAACATAATATCCGGTTAATCCAATAGAATCTTTAAAATATGTGTGTTATATTTAACAGAGCAATCTGCTGCAATAGCATAGAATACATTCTAGCATCACTCAAACAACAGGCTTTCTGTTAAAATTAACAGATTCATTCATTTAGTGTAGCTAAAACAAAATGCACATATCTGCAACTGTTGACAACTTCACTGACATCGACATGCTGCTACCGTGTTAGAGTTTTAAAACGTCTGTATATGCTTGATTAAAGGTGAACTGCAAAGGTTTTAATCTGAAAATGACATTTTATTAGAAGAAATGGAAGGTAATCATAGTTTAATTTTTTTATATTTTGTTTGAGTATATTTACTGTGTAGCTTACGCTTGAAAAAGAAAATTGAAAACATTGCTCTTCAACCTTTTTGATATATTCCTGTTGATAAACATATACTCACTCTCTTTTTTAGGCCGATTTGAGCAATTCGCGAGACATTGGCATCTACAATCTGCATCAGCCAGTGAAACGTACGATCAGGTATGGACGCCGATATCGGCAGTTGTACAAAGAGTATTTACCTGTAGACAGTGGCAGTGACATGCCCGACTAAATTCCCCATCTCACTTGCGACTTGAAACCCAATGTTGATACGGTTGACTAGTAGGGATGCTGTAACAACAGTGTGGCCTTCCAACTTTTCTATCGAACTGATTGATCACATGTTATTGTTGTTTTGACTTCGAGTCGATCGAACCCGCGGGCGCTTTGAAGCAAAGCGACTTTGCATAGTCAGTTACCAAACACACAAGCCTATCCTTTTTGAATGTTATCGTACTTTCCAGATCAGGTCTCTGACAAGTTTTTAAATTAATAATGATGAAATTTATATTTTAATCTTCTGCACATACCTTCTTCTGAACGGCTCACAGGTGGAATTTTACACATACAGAGTTTTAAATTCTGTGACATGACGTAAACAGTCCAATGATACTTTGTGTATGGATTTTCCGTGTCTCCAAAGCCATTTGATTGGCTGTCTGATAACTGGGTCACTAAAAGAACCATGCTCCATTTATCACCTTTCTGTAAATGTTAACAGTATTGAATTTCTGTCTAACCCTTTCATTTTGGTTAGATGAGATACATATATTGATCATCGAAAACTTATATACTAGCATGGTGCATGATTTGAATACTGATTTCATTAAATCGTCCAGAAGTTTCCTTGCGTCTTCCCTACAGTGTTGACTGGAAACTGTTGCCTCTTTGTGCCAATTTCGTGCTTTATGTACATCTACTTCTTAGTTCTTTGGTGGTTTGTGTTAAATGCTGTTTTGCAAATGTGACTTCTGATTATTGCCACGGAACGTCCATTTTGGTTGACGGCTGGTGTTCGACTGTCTGTTTTAGACGGATAGATACGTAGACATTGGTCGTAATGAACTGAACACCGACCAAAATTTTGAGTGACCTGTAATGTGTGCAGTTGACCGATGCTCTAAATATAGCTCACAAGACTTTGTTGAAACAAATTACCATCCTGCTGGGTCTGTGTTCTAAACTTACGACAGGAATCAATGTGACTGCCAAAATCATTCCTCTAGAATGACATTTAGGGGTTCTTTTTAAAGGCCATAAAACTTGAAAAACGCCCAAAACTGATTGGTATCAGCGAACCAAAATAATTTTATCGTCCCTTAAGGGGATCTAACTGCATTTATTAGGAAAGCTTGACGTTCATGGGCACTTCAGATATATTGACTTCAGATCAGGCAAGCAAAATGCAATTTGTTATCGGAAAAAATAAAGTGTTGGCGGTACAAAAAGGTCGAGCCATCGAAAATGGTTTTGCCATTAGACAATGCTGTCAAAGAAATTGAAATAATCCTTGGTTAGAAGTTTTGCTAAATTGGCTGTAAGGCTGTGTGTAATGCAATGATGGTAATAGGGAACTGATAGAGGAAAAGAAAATGACCAAGCTTTAACACTACCTTTTTATCGTTTGAAATGAACTATTGCAAGGAAATGACTCAAGCACACTGAGTACTTTTGAAATGAAAACATAAGGGAGGTCAAATGCATTAATTCCAGAACCGGCGCTTCACGGTGTATGGCTGTGTTGCTTACACATAGCTTACACATAAGCGATTCTTGGAATCGGTTCCCATTATAGTCTTATCACAGAATTTGATAGACCTCGAAGACTGATTGGATAAAATTACCATTCACACATTATGGGTTTATTGATACACTAAGCATTTCTGTGTTCTTATTTTGCACCGAATTAAAATATATCAGGCATTTCGTTTTTTTTGGATAGACTGTGAGTGCAGCTCATGCTGGCTTCCTCTCCGGCCGTAAGTAGAAAGGTCTTCCAGCAACCTGCGGATGGTCGTGGGTTTCTTCCGGGCTCTGACCAGTTTCCTCCCACCATAATATTGGTCGCCGTCGTATAGTGAAATGTTCTTGAGTACGGCGTAAAACACCAATCAAGTAAATAAATAAATAAACAAATAAATAAATAAAAAAACACTCCCACCCCACTAACGGATTTCATATCATAGTGACAAAATGCTATGACTTCACTTGCTGTATCGTTGAACAGTCTGAAAAATCGTGGTTGAATTTTCCAATAAACTGTAGAGAAAAATGTAAAGTTGCACAATTTGGTATCACATAGTATATCATTCGAAAGTTTGGAGATATCAATTTTTTTCAGTTCAAGATGATAAATTTAGTCTACAAATACTGTACTAAGGAAAATCAATGGGCGGCATTAACCGTACAGCGTGGACCTGCCACGCTCGCAGAATTCATGCAATCTAACCCCAGCTTTGCCTCCATATCCTTCAGAATTTGGCCATAACTAGAGTCACGTTTGCATTTCATCAACGAAACATTGGGCAAAGTGATCTGAGATGATGGGAAGGGGCATCTCTGTGCACATGTTCCAGACAACTAATGACTTATCTCAAATATCAAAAAGACAAGTTATCCATGGAGAATTTTTGAGCCGTTCTCTCGTCTTTGACAATGTATCAGTCTCTTTCTTGGAATGACGTACATGTATTGTTTTGTATAGTCTGTCGTGCGTGTTTGAACCATATTGTAATAGTGTGTGGCAAGAGTGTGTAATTTATTTATTTATTTTATTTATTTATTTATTTATTTATTTATTTATTTATTTGATTGGTGTTTTACGACGTACTCAAGAATATTTCACAGCTAGAAATCGGACAGAGCCTATGGGATACCCACGACCATCTGCATTGTGCTGTCAGACCTTCTCACCGCATGGTTACTGGTGATTGGGCCACGCTGGCAGTTTATCCAACTCGGCAACGGAGGCTACGCTTGAGTGTCCATTGATGTTTACCTGTTCAGATGGTGTTAAAAAGGTTACACATACTACCGTCAGAGAATTGTTTGAAAATCTTATCAACATTGCCACCAAAACAGAACATGTCCAGCGCTGTTTCGGTGGGATCTCATCGGGCATTGGTAATTTGTCACAGGTGTTTCAAGCAATGTTCTTAAGTTATGCACGAATTCCTCCTCTCTCAGTGTTCATGAGATCTTCCTGACAATAAAAGCGGTCGGCAACGGTATTGAGGCCGTTTGAGATGTTTGGCGATCTTTGAGGACCGCATATATTTTCAACCAAAATGATATGCATATCTGTTATTTCACACGTGGAAAAGATTGTCAGTAACTTGTCAAATGTCAGTGGTTTACCCCAAACACACCTATAAAACTGGCATGGCCGCCATCGCATTCGTGTGCGTGTGAAAAATTTTTGAATGTAACATTATAAAATAAGCAACAACATGAATCAAATTATTAACGTTTATAAGAAATGGATGAATGAAATATCTCAAAATAATACCGGTAATTCTTTTTCAGCTGCAGTTCAATCACAGACTGGTTACGAGATTGTTATTAATTACTTCACCTGGCATATATATTTAGTTGTTGTCCATTTGATGGAAAGTAAAAATTACATGTAATAAAATATTTAGAGCTTACAAATAAAATAAAAATCGTTATTTAAAATTTAAATTTAAAATAACAAAATACCGACAGTAATAGCAAAAGTAGCAGTAGGTTTGCGGGGGCCTCATTGGCGATAACTTGAAGTTCAAGTTCAGCTTATGTTGGCTTCCTCTCTGGTCATCCATGCTTGGCAAGGTAAGCAGTTTACTCCCACCATAATGTTTGATATATTTAGAGTTTGTTAAATACCTTTTAACTGTTAAGGTTAAGGTTCCAAGTCTTCAAATACCCACTCTGTAATATCCTATGGTGTAGTTTTACAGTACAATGTGTAGGCAAATTGGGGAACAGTCTATGTTACTGTAGATAACCAGCTTTGTTCGCATTTATTTATTGTGATTGGTGCTGTAAACCGTACTCAAGAATATTTCACTTGATGCCGCCAGCAATATAGTGGCAGGAAACCGGACAGAGCCTGCTGGCAAACCTCATATACAGCCGGAGAGGAAGTCATCATAAACTCATTGGTGAGTGGATCCTGAGTCATTGCGTTGCGCTGGCTCGTTGATCACCTCGGCCACGTACATGTAGGCCACCCTCTCTATATTTGCTATCAAATTACATAGTTACGTATTAAAGCAAACTGTAACAGTACATCACCTCATTTTTTGCAACGAAAGTGGTGTGACGGTAAAAACAGATATTTTTAGTGGCCCCAGCATCGATCCATGGGAGAGAGCATTAGAAGTAAAGATGTGTTCAAGGTAAGCTTATGGAACAAGACTGGTCTATGATAGTATACACCTAATCTCAGCCCCACAGAGCTAATTTCCACGTAACTAATTTACTGTCACTCTAAAAGGACACAATGTCCCAAGATTTTATTTATGCTATGTTTCTGCACATCTCTGTTAGTCTGATGATCTTTTTCAGAAGTAAAAATGTTTGGGAAAATCTTTCTGATTTTATGTGGTGCAACAAAAAACAGTGCTGCGGACAAACTACATGTATCTTAGCAGCTTTATCCTAACGACATCTGATCGCTTTGCTTACCGGTACCTCGGTTTGTCACAGGTAAACCATGAAATCTGCGTAGGTCTAATAACGTCGTACTAAGTTTGTCTCGTCTGGCCCTATGTAATTCCCTGAACCATTACACCGTTGAGTGGTCATATCCACAGGCACTAAATCTGTCTATATTACAAATCAATTCACTGACCGTTGACTAGATTGGATGAGGAGCAGACAACGGCATTGATCTCAATCCGAAGAGTACTCCCTAAAACCAAATGATGCTTTGCAAACTTGTACGTCCACAGTCCGGTGTAGGCTGAGCCAAAACTTGTGGTACTTTTACAAGCAATGTATATGTGCACGATTGTGGTCCAAAATTGGCACTAACATGGCATACAAAGGTCACGTTTATCCACAAAGAAAGGTCTAACGAGGGAACGACCGTACCTCGTCTCACACAATGCGCCTCATTGTGTCACACTGTATGTCTCATTGTGTCACTCTGCATGTCTCATCGGGCCATGCTGCCTCATTGTGTCACACTGTCTTATTTCGTCACATTGCATGTCTCATTGGCACACTGTGCGTCTCATTGTGTCACACTGTATGTCTTATTGTGTCACACTGTACATATATGTCCATTTCCTTCACAAATATTTGTCTTATTGTGTGACACTATGTTTCAGTGGGTCAAAGTGTCTCATTGTGTCAGACTGTATGCCTCATTGTGTCAAACTAAGTGTCGTTGTGCCACATTTTATGTCTCATTGTGTCACAATGTATGTCTAATCGCGCCCCATGTCTCATTGTGTCCCACTGTAAGTCTCATTGTCACGTTTTTATGTCTCATTGTGTCACACTTTATGTTCCATGGTGTCACACTGTGTATCTTCTTATGTCACGCTGTTTATCTCATTGTGTCACACTGTATGTTTGTCAAGTTTCAAGGTATGTACAAAGCGTACTTCGCATTCCTTACGATGTACATCAGGTACAGGTAAAGAACAAAAAAATAAAAACTGGCCTATCGGCAATGTCGTCGAGTTTACCGAAATCTATTTCACCCTACTTCAGCAGTAGATTTCAGCCAGAGTGTTTGTCTGGTATCAAGCGAAGAGCGGTGGTACGCTGCACCTATCACTGTGTCCTCCACACGTAAACCTTACTATCGCCCCAAAAGCCAAAATAAGTACATTAACATTAATCTAACCCAAATTAGTTCACGCAGTGTCAAGTATTTTCAAGTATTTTTCAAAATGTTTAAAATTTATATGTAAAATACATTTATTTGGTTCCAAAGATTTAAATTTCATAGATAATAAACTTCTTTTCAAATGTGTCCACACACTTATCAATTATACAAATTAGTTTTCCGACCTTGGTTATATATATATATATATTATATATACATATATATATATTATATATATATATCTATATATATATATATATATATATATATATATATATATATATATATATGTGATGAGAACGAAAAAAAGTTTGAAAACTGCAGTTGGACTACAACGATGTAGAAGTTTGAGAAGGTTTCCGTTTTCTTTTCTTAATACCTATTCTCCACCTCAGAACGAATTCTTTCTTATATAGTCATCTATATATGTATTATTTCCCTCATTGCCATGTTGAGGGGCTATTTTTATTGGCCGTTAGACTGTAAGAAAATCCTCATGTGACAAATAAAAAAAATTACGGGTAAGTTAAATTAAACATCAATCACACAGGGAGCTGGGGTTTTCGCTGGGTGGTTCGATAGGGTCAGAGCAGGTTCAAATTCAGGCTTGGATGGGGAATTTGTCGATTCACCCACTCTCACTGCTTGCGCTGGGCTTGGTTGACAAGGCCCTTTATCACGCATCAGACAAAATACTCAATGCTTTTCATTGGACAAAAATTGTCACGTGGGGCTGAGATATATTTTCGAATCCTGCAGACGACGTCAAGTGTGTCTGCTGAGTAGGTTATCTCCCGTTGCTGGGTTAAAAACATCACACTGAAGCGATTCACCTATACATCGGTTTTCTGGACCGAATTGATGGGTTTATGCAGGATGAATTTGTTACATGGTTATTCAGTGATAGGATACGCAAATATATGGTGTCAGTATTATTCATATTGCGCGAGGCGTAACTGATAATGTACGATGTGTGTGTTTGCGTTTAAGCCTATAACGTTCTGTACGTCACACGTGGAAAAAATCGCCAATCAACAAAATGTGTGGTTTACTCGGGGCACTCCAGCTTCGCCCACTCACCGAACTGACTGCCATCACAGATGTTAAAAAGGATATAGCAATAAAGAAATAACCAGGAAATAGAAAAAAAATTAACCAATTTAGTAAGAAATAAACAGATGGTTATGAAGGTTTTGGAGGGCCTCCGTGGACGAGCGTGCCAGCGTGGCACAATGACCCAAGAGCCTCGACTAATATAATCTTGGTCAGTTTAAAGTAAAAGACCTATGAAAATCGAACTAGGCATCACTTCATATATTACTTAAAACTATGCATGAATATACTTTCATTTTTTTAGACTTTTGTAAAGAAAGTTAAAGGCGTTCAAACGTTTGAATTCCATGGACCATACTACCAGTGTTTAGGAGCTCTGACGTCAGAGGAAATTTTTTCAACTCTAATTACGACAACGACTGTTGTAATAACTCTTTTTACCCATGAGTAAAAGATTACTGAAATAATGATCTCAAAATTTCCTTCCTTCAAGGGAAAATCAGGAATAAAAGGTGATGTGACGTCAGGGTTCCTAGATACCGTCAGTATGGCCCCTTAAGCCCACCATAGAATTCAAATATTTGAATGCCTTCAGCACTCTTCAAACAAATCTAAAAGAATGAATGAAAGTATTTTAGGCATAGTTTTCAACTGTCTGCATAATGAACCTCACTTCATGTTTTAGCTTGCTTTTACGTTAAGTCCAGCTTATATGTGGGGAAGATCTTGCAGCAAACTACGGATGGTCGTGAGATTCCCCCTGGCTCTGCCTGCTTCCTCCCACGAAAATGCTGGCCGCCGTCGTATAAGTGAAATCTTCTTGACTGGCGTAAAACGCCAATCAAATAAATCAATACAAAGGTTTTTTGAAAATGTATGTACCCTGAATTATCTGGGGAATAATATAAAGGCGATTTAAAGTTTTTGTGGGATGATTATTTACTGAGGATATCGTATATTTCAGTCTTTCTTCATGAGCACCATGTATCGATGAAGAACTACAGAGACTTGGGACCGCCTTGAAGTATTTAACACAGGTATTTATTTCTTTATATTATATTTCTCTAAAAATATAATTTAAGACATACAGCATAGAGAGTAAAACCGGCGATGATAGTGTGATAACTGGCAAATGGTCACACGAAACCTGTGAAATACGGCCTCTTGTCCGTTTACCTCAGGCAGGTTTTTCTTCTAACTGTTCGTGTAAATCCATAAATAGCAGCCAGTTACACGCCCCCTAACACAAAACAGAATTACGTAAAAATATGCAGCGGTGTTAATTGCAATTTATTAGACGTAACAGGTCTAGAAATACTCAAAATGCTGTGTTGTCATCACTTTTAAGCAATGCAAAGGGACTAGGCCTCGGGGCTGCTTAGTCCTCCAACAGAATCCTGGTTTATGAAGGATTACAATGTAAATTAAAGACATACAGCACAGAGAGAGAAACAAGAGTAGCCACGACAGTGTGATAGCTGGCAAATCGTCACACTATTTGCCACTCTGTAAGGCAGGTCGGAAGTTGAAGATCACGTCACCACCCTTTCCTGTCTAAAAAAATGGTCGCCCAATGTTAAAGCACTGTCGAAAAGATCACTTTTTGCCACTTCGCTAGCGGCCAGTAAGGTCAAGTTGTACAAAATAACTAGCTGGAAAGCTGAAAATTATACAAATTCAGTGGTTACAAAATCGCTTACACCGATTGAAAGGTATCCATTTTTATCTACAATAACGTTGGGAGGACCATTTTCTTCACCCACGTCGTTTATTACTAATTAGGTCACGTGGTCTCTAGCTTCCGTGCCATCTTACAGAATACTCAAGAATTGCCCTCGAACTTTGTCAAGTGTGACGAGCGTGATCGACTGCTTACTGTTACACGTCTCCACAGTTAGTGATGGCGGGAAATCTTGAAATTTTGGCGGGACTGAAGCTGGCATCGTGAACCTTACCCATAATAAGAGAATTTTCAGTTCGAACTCTTTTATCGCTGAAGGCAGAAAAAGTCGCACATTTTATCACGTGACCTGTCAAAAATATTACGCAGCTGTTTGACCACAGGCTATTTAGTGGAGACAAACGATGGGGAAAACTGAGGATCTGAACGTTTCTGGACGTAAGAAGTTCCTGAAAGAAAGCTCGGTGTCATTTGTGCCTCTAAAACACGGTGAGACAGGTAGTCGGTAAATTGACGTCAACAAAACTTGCCTAACATTTTTGACAAGTCACGTAATACAGTGGGACTGTTTTTACCTTTGGCAACAAAGGAGTTCGTATTCAAAACTCTCCTATTGTGAAGACTCTCTTCTGTAGAAATAAATTGTTGTTTTGAATAAAGGGAACTGGGTGAATCGAAGTGAAATTAATACTTGTTTCTCAAAGCTTATTACATAACAATATTTCACTATGCAAGCTCGACGCACTGCTGTAAACAATTTATTACTGAAAGTTATAAATCCCAATTACGACATCAAATTTAGAGAAAAGCCTAATGAAAGGACACGAATTCTGCATTTGGTTTTGGAAAAACATCCCACAGTGACCATTGATTTTCATTTCGGCCAGCTTTTAAGTGTCTCTCCAATTACGAGTTGCTGTGTCACGTGACTTCTTCTTAATGACAACGCGCATCATTTCTAGTCCAGAAATAAGCAGGAAGGCATAAATCGACGTGATCTTGAGTAAATTCACCTCTGGCGTTCTACAATTGGTGATTAATAACGCATCAAAAGAAAAGTTCAGAAAATAAAATGTGCTCGGAAGTACAAATCAATACCGAATTGCAAATATTTAAAACCATTCGTAATAAGGTTGTTCAGTACAGTCATTTACACATAGGGTGTGCCGGTACGGGTCTAAATGAAAATCACATATTTTATGCACTGAAACACTTATTCGTTTGAACCTTGTAAATAGTGCCAAACAATTTACATGCAAGACGAGCAAGCTTATTTGTTGGTTAATATGTAACAAAAGTTATTGAATTATAATTACTACGCTGGCTACAGAAAAATCCGCCAGAACCAATCTGATGAAACTGTTTTACACCGTGCTTGTCTATAATATGAAGTATGCATATCAAAAATGTGTTTCCATATGTCACTGGATTTGACGGCTATATTGGGTTTATATGAAAACCCTTCAACAATGTTCTCTAGAACCACGGCACCAATTTCCTAAAAAACTATAACACGTGACTATATTTCGGTGGTAATTAAAACTTCTTAATATGAATCCATTCCGTATGTAAATTATGCTTGGGCTGGCCAATGAAAATTGCGCAAACGAAGGCAAACCTTAAACACTGTAAATTTGGATGGAACAAAAACTTTATGAGACCTCTTTCTCCTCAGAATTATGCATTTCAAAGAACTATTCCCGTTCAAGTTGTGGTCTTTAAGCAATTTCCAAAAACTTTTACGAAATTGAACGTGCCTGCATTATGTAAGACTGCTTGAAACTTTCCCCGGAATTGCTGTCCACGAGAGCTATATTTACATTTTCGTTCGCCTTTAGATGTAGTATACGACAAATCGTGTCATTTTTGAATACGGTCCTACCATTCTAATGAAATCTACGTACGTATAAACAAGTCTTTGCTGGCAGTCCAGTGGTCACTTGTCAGGTATACATGTCAAGGTACATGGTTGGTTTCCCCTAGCAGTGCTGAATTCAGCCAATTTCCTCCACTGGCACTAAATCCTGCCAGTTTCCCCTAGCGGTGCTAAATTCAGCCAATTTCCTCCACTGGCACTAAATCCTGTCAGTTTCCTCTAGAGGTTCAAAATTCAGCCAATTTCCTCCACTGGCACTAAATCCTGTCAGTTTCCTCTAGCGGTGCTAAATTCAGCCACTTTCCTCTACTGGCACTAAATCCTGTCAGTTTCCTTTAGAGGTGCTAAATTCAGCCACTTTCCTCCACTGGCGCTAAATCCTGCTAGTATCCTCTAGCCGCGATGAAACATGTCGATTTCTTCTATTTGCGCTCAATCTTTCCGGTTTCCTCTACTGGCACAAAATCTTGCCCGTTTCCTCTACCGGTGCTAAATCCTGTCTGTTTCCTCCACAAAGAAAGAGGGTAGCCTAAGTGTCAAAATGATTTCTTGAATGTTGTGATAAAAAGAGGACTTTTCCTTGTTAAGTCTTTTAAGAATAACAAACGTTGAAAACGGAAAGGCTGAAAGCAAATATTGTGTATATAATACATGGTGCTTTGAGCAGAATAACTGCAGCTGGGGATGTTAAATTATTAAATGTTCGTCACATCTCGGTATATAAAATCCTTTTTATAGAGAAACAATAGTTATCAGACTCCCTCAATAAGGCCCGTTCACTTCCACCTATTACCTTGCTGCTGTCATATAAAGGGGATACTTTTTAATGCAGTTCAACATGAAATAATAAGTATTAGTTCATATTTATTGTTATTATTATTATTATTATTATTATATATATATAATGTATTTAAACACCATGAGGCAGTAGATGAACTCGTGGAGGAATTTGAAAAAGACAAAGGGAATGCTGATCCTGAGACATCTGGAGAGAACTGTCCTTTACCTTCAGAAGCTGACATCTTTTAAGTGATGGCAGAGAAGGTTGTTACAGTAGCACGTCACTAGATCAGTGGCAACTCAGATAGGAAAGGCTCTCCAGAAGACAATATCTAAGAGGTGACTGTCTTTCATGGCTTCTGTTAATTTGATGTAAAGCTTATTTTTACTAACTGGCCAGATACTTGAATGAATGTCAAACTGTCTAAACATTTCAGTAAATTACAGGTATTATTTAAGCTTATCTGTTCCTCTTGATTAATTAATCTTCATCTGCCTGCACTAGATTCTACCTAAACTGTATGCCACATGAATAGCTGCAAAGCTTCAAAACAGATACATACTGGAAATAATAATGTGATATTATTTACCTATTTCTTCTAGGACACGGCGGATTCAAGTAAAGCCGCAAGTGCGGATTGTCGAGATCCAGTGTGATTTATTGAAAGGCACGCCGGTTGCAAAGCCGCCTTTGAGAGATTGTGTACTTCTTAGAATATCATGTTGATGATTGTTTTATATATTGCTTTCATTCTTATCTTGAATATACAAATTCACATGTTTCCTTATTTATCAATACCAGAAAATCAGGACATTGCTGATTTGAGTGAATTTACCTCATACACTTAAGCCTTGTGAAAAAAGCTTTTGTTATTGATTAGGCATGTATCAGAAGTAAGTCTGGCGATAATATTTTCCTCATTCCTCATTCTTTTTTATTTCTCTTTTACGAAACAAAAGTTGGTAACTACATGTAAACACTGAAATGCAAATAAACTGCACCGAAGTCAAATTGTTAGTTTACATGGATACAACCAAGTGTGATTGAATAATTTTACCCGAAGCCCCCACATTAAATCATGCTTGTTTTAATCTTTTTCTAAGTCATTGTTTTCTTCTGACACATTCGTAATGCTAATAAATTCGAAATTAATTCCATGCCACTTTTTTGTGTGGTGGATCATTGTCATCGGTGGGTCCATAGTCTTCACAAAACTCATAAGTGGACGTCAATATAACATGTCTGTTTGTACAGCTGACAACAAAACCTTCGTGCTCGGTGATGCAAGCTAGGTAATCCTCGGCACTTCCTGGTAGCAAAGGCACTCTACATTGGCTGGCATAAGAACACAGTTTTCACAATCACACATGAAAATAAGAATATAGATTTGATGTTGACGGAGAACCATATATAGGTCGGTCGATTCCTTGATAATATGAGAAAGTTAATTCTAAGTCTCAGCTGACGTAAAATATTTGTTCTCGTAAAAATACGCATCTTGATAAATTTTTTAACTTGCATATTGTTGACTCAATTTGACGTGAATCAAAAAAGAGTGAATCTTTCTTTTTAATCGTTGTATTCGAGACCGTGGATATTAGAGCACTTTACCCGCTTGAGGTAGCGGCAAGCAGACGACAAAGTAATAGATAACATGGAAAGGAATAGGAAAATGAAAAACACTGGACAATATTTTGAGAGCTACGGCTTATAATAACCAGAAATCACAGTATGCTTACTACAGAACAATCTGCCTAGCATATGTAAATTATGAACGTTAACAAAACCTATTTATGGACTTATGATGCCGTGATTCAGAGGTCTGTATTAACTCCCATGTTATTTTGACAATGTTGACACCGTTGTGTCAGAGTGAACGTAGCGTGTTGGCGCGAGTAAAACCAATAATACCAGGATGTGGCCACAAATCTCCATTAATTTTCCATAAGCGACAATGTTAACGTTTAGCGCTGTAGCTCAGCTCCAAACATTCCGTGGCCAATAAGCTTTGGTGCATACTTGACCCAGTCTGTGAGAAAGAAGCCATTAAAACCCTGACATAGGTTGACCGTCAAAATCTGGACCTTTCTCTGTTGGCAGGTGGGAGGGGTGCCTAGCAACAACAAGGGGACGTCACTCGCAGTCTCATCACCACCTATCTCCTTGTGTCCTCTCGCCCAGAATTTCAAACTTTCATCAGTAAACTCCTATCTGCCCAAACATTAGACAATTTCCATCATTTTGATACCAAGCATGCACCTGTACACCAAAAACGGCAGGCTGGCAGCAAAAACGACATTACACTCTAAAATTCACAGAATTACATTACATCCTCCCGAAAAACGGAAGTTGTAATGGGGGTCTGTGTCCATGTCCGCGGTCTCGAATACAAAAGAATTTATTTATTTATTTGATTGGCGATTTAAGCCATACTCAAGAATATTTCATTTATACTACGGCTAGGAAGTGCTAGGAAATCGCAAAATAGCAAGGCAGTAACTGAGATAAAATGTAGATACCAGCTCAAGTTGTCGGTCCGAAAATCTTTGGTTTCTAACAGCTGTCGCCGTGGTCAGACTTGCTGTCAGATGAATGAGGGGAGCGGTTTACTGGGCTGATTTCCTGAGCACCACGCTCTGAATCGTTTCGTATAGGATCATACATGTAGGCCTACGGGTCGATAGGTGGCATACACATTGGAATTTCCAGTGTGTCTGTTTCACAGTCTGATATGATTTTGTTTTGGTATTGTCTCGTCGAAGATTTGATTTGGTATAAGTGAACTGTGTTGTTCCAGTTATGAGCCAGTTCTTATGGTGACGTCAGCAGGGTCACGTGACGGACACCACATTAACTCGGCTCTGGATGACGGCTTCCTGTCGGGAGAGTCGAACGTCTCCGCGGGAAGGTGGTAAACAAACATGCAGATTGGTCATATTGAGGGCTTATGGGGTGATTATTAAATAAATATCGATGATCATAAGATGCTGACAGTATTCCTATAAACACAAGGACTATGGGCAGAAGGAAGAACAATAAGCAAACTATACTGAGTGTTGATATCATCTGAATATTTTGGATGTATGTTAATTAAAAGCTCCTCATGCTTATATCTTGTAAGCTTATAGCGCATGACCTTGTGTGTTAAATCCATTTTGGTTTTACACTCACCAGATAATTTGGCTTCTAATCTCTCCCTCCCCCCCCAAAACTCAAACTGCCCACATAAATCGCGGCGACATTCTAAGACGTCAGAGGCAGCAAGGCGAGGCGAATGGCTAAACCCTGATCTCTAACTCCTTATTGGCCGCCGATAATAGACGAATAAGGTTTCCACAGGAAAAGTCGCTGGCGATATTGTAGTGATGCTTTAATGGTTATAGTTTCTGACTCAGTGTGAACGCTCCAAAGGTCAAAACAATAAACCAAACCGGAGTGTTAAAAATCACCCCCAGAAGCCTTGCTCATCTAACTGTGGAGATGGGCACGATTATCTGCTGATGCCATGAGCTTAGTTAGAGCCACCGACAACACGCTATGCACATGCGGAATTCAATGGCCAAGCTGATTAAAGGAAATGCTTCTGACAGTTTATGGTTAATATGGCCAAAGAAAGCATCTGCATATTTTTAACTTCGTTAATGTGATTTCTAATTTAGAATGTTGTTTAAACATAATGTTGCATAACGATATTAAAAAAAATAATAAGCAGTTCCAAAATTCGCAAAAGGCAGAACAGTTTTAAAAAATGATAGCTTCTTGCATAATTTCTTTACACGTGGAACGTAGACGTGTCTAAAATGCTAATATTATTGATTTGAATTATTGTTTATCTGAGTAAGAAAAAACGTCGATTTGTTACAGTGAAGAAACTGTTTTATGATACGGCGAGCAAATTTCTCATTCATCAAAAAGAACGCGTGTATGGATGTATAAGTTGAAGGCTAAGATACGAATATCGCACGGGAAAATTTGCAAAGGTTTGCAGTCTCGCCAATCTGTATGGTCTCCATTTCTCAGTAGGTGTCATGTTGGGCGTCCGAACTTCCCGAGCCTCTAAGGTTTAGCGCTGTGATCTGTAGGGTGAGCCTGTGACCGATCAATTCAGGGCAGCCTCACCGTTATTCTGGCGCCTTCTCTAACACTTGTGCCAAACACTGATGGAACTGCAAGGAACCAAAGACCAGCCTTTCGTACTAACACTCATTGCGGGTGGCAATCAGTCTGAATGTAGAGCCCTACACAATGTATGAGCAGAAATCAGTTAACAATGAGACGCACACAGACGAAATAAGCTTTGATGCCATTTTCTGTGTTTTATGAAGTAAAGTGCATTATTTTGTAAAACTATGACTGGTGACGAATTCATTGTCTATCTCACGCATAAGTGTGTTTTTTGTTCAATATGATTTACGTATCCGGTATATGGTTCTAATTACCTCTACTTTGGCACTGATCTTTTACATAAATTCCATGTTTAACATCATGTTTGTTGTGTTTATACATTGCAATCAGACCAAAAAATCGGAAGCCTATAAATTACTAATTTGGGTTGAGAGTAATACGAGTAATACTAATTTGGGTTGAGAATAATACGAGGAGTCAGAAGAGCTTAAGAAGGTCGTGCACTGACCTACAATGTTAAGGATTATGCAAATGCTCCAAGTTCGTATTTACATAAAAATTTCAATATTATATGGGTTTTGGGAACATCTACCGTTGGTTAATTTCAATCAGCCACAAGGCCATTGAGAAATGATAACTCACTAAGCCCGTAATACATTTTTAAAAAGAGCAATATGTATACATGTACGTATAGATTTATAATATTGCTAAAGTCAAAGGCTGATAAGAAGAGTATTGTGTTGTTGTGAACCACACATTTGTTGGCTAATGTCCTGTCTATTATAACGAGTAAATGCGTTAATAAGGCAATTTTCCACGATATAACACAAACAGTAGCACTGCTGGATGAAATATAAGTTCGCATAGAGGTGCACTGAAAAGCTAAGGCGTCACTTATAGAGGAAAACGATAAACATCGTTTCGGGAAATGGCCTTGCGATTATATTGACCCGTTTATTGACGCCTGTTATTAGAATGTCTTTTTCAACGTTTAGACTGAGAATTAAGCCCTTCGTTTTTATTTTTGCAGAAGTGGTAGAAGTAAAGATTCCAATTCATGTACCAAGTGGCATTATACATCATTCAATCAATGGATTCCAAGTTATGACTATATTTATATGACCATGTACGTGTATATCACCATATTGGAATGGCACGTCTAGATAGGGTCAGTATAAAGTCAGCGATAATCTATAATTATTAGAGTCCGTCATACACCCTCTTTCCAAGCTTTATATTCCCCCTCATAAGACTGAACGACATATTTTTGGACGGAAATATGACGGTTAACCAAGGCACATTCAGCCATGGCAAACCACATGAGATCTCTGTGCTACATGAAAGTGAGCGCATATGATAACCATGTAAGGTAGCACAATTCTTAAAACATGTATGTGAGCCGCAGTGCAACAAACACTATAAAAGTAAAGACTTTGTGCAATATTCCCAGAACGCGACTAGGCCTAAATTTAACTGTTAATGTATGAGTTTACGTAACCTTTGACCTGTTAATACCAGATGTCTGTAGAGTCATCATTAATCATATATCGGATTTAATGACCCGAAAGAATCGCCAGTGCGGTGTTTAAAGGAGACGCCAAGGTCAACTGTCTGTTAAACAATATCGATATCTATGTATGGCGATTGTGTTTATGGGATTTGAGCAGTACGTGCCTCGGTCAGAATGGCAAAGTAACGTTTCATTGAGAATGTATTTCCCTCAAGAACCTATCATCATAACCGCATCTCTCTCTCACCCATCATTCTCCACATAGATTTGGTAAGGTCCACTGATTTCCTGTCTGTTTACTCCCTCGCAGACAAATAAATGGGATTTCAAAATGTCAGCAGGTGTCCCACAAGGCGACATTTTAAGCCCCGTTGGTTTAGATGTGTTTAAAAGGTGGAACTAGAGTTAAACGACTCGGAACTATGCATGGATCTATCTGGTGTGCAAGGCTAGTAAAGGTAAGGACTAGTGGAGAGATATACCACACACCATTACACCATGGATATGTACCTGAAAGTTTCATGGATTTGTGTATTTATTTAGTTATTTATTTATTTGATGGGTGTTTTAGATCGTATTCCCGGGAATAATCAACATTCTATTTAACTGTCACGTTTATCTGTCGATGGTACTGAGCGAATCCGCGGGAAAAGTACATGTATACCACATCTCATCTCGTCTGTGTTCATGCAATATAAGATCTTTGAGCATAATTGATATTACTGAAGTCAAATGTGGTTGCCGCTCAGTGTACCACCTACAGAAAAAGTGCATGCAAAATGGAGCAGGATACAGTGTGAAGGGAATTTGTAGATTAAGCTGTTCTTTCTCTTCCTAGGTGCCTTGGTGGCAATAAGCGGTCCAAGGCGCCCTTGTAATCGTTACGCAGTCTTACCTTCGTTCAAGAGCATTTGTCTTCCAATACGGGCGTGCATGCGTGCATGTTATAATGTGGAAATAGATCGCCACGTTATATGTATGAACAGTTGCAATCAAAGCGCAACTGAGGCACATATTTGGATTATCGACAGTTTATACACATGTGCTAGCATGGTACACTTCTAATTTCACTCATACGCCAAGAACATACCTTGCACCTTTCCAACATCAATGAAAACTATTGAATGAGTCCGTCCTAATTTCGTACTTTCTTAGTCCTTTGGTGATTTTGTGTTACACATCGTTTTGGGAATTGGATCCGTATTTCTCAAGCAACTTATGACGTAGGTCATAAACTGCAAGTTCTTAAAAAGCCAAACTCAGGGCAGGAAATTATATTGTGCTACAGTAAAGAATCAGTGTACACATTTTTAAACATCGTACAGCAAAGCACTTTAATTGCAGCTGTGTTTGAATTTTTGACTTAACGTTTAAGACGTTTCATAAATATGGGCCCTGGGTTTGCAATTATTGATGTCAAATATGGTTGACGTCCGTACTGCTTGATGACTGGTATCCGAATGTTTCGACGATGTAGATACGTGGAAATGTTCGTCGGCAGCGTGACAGAAGTTGGTAGTTTTACCCGGGAATTCCAGTTTAATCAAACGACGAACAAAAGTGAGTAATGTTGAGTATGACGTTAACCAACAACGGAGCAGTCATCTAACATTCTATTTAATCTATTTAACATACAATCACATTAAAACAATGCAGACTGGCACTAGTGGTTAGTTCAGATCTAGCTAATGACAAGGAAATAAAGAGAGCGGTAACTAGACATGAATTTATTGACACTGGTCTAGAAGTGTCTTGCTGAATTCTCAGCTTGGACCATATAGATCGCAGCTGTAAACTGGACTATGGCACATGATATCAGTATTTCTGCTACATCCCCTCTCCAAATTGTTAACGAAACATCACAATATGTTCAGCTCTTTTCCAAGGTCATTAACTGAATTTGTAAATAAGTTTAAAAATATTTTCTGATTTTAGGATCCGAAGCTAGAGTATGTGAATCTCCATGAAATTAGAGAAGCACATTGGACTTCAGCACGGTGCATCATAACCGGAACACCGACTACTGAAGTACTACTGAAGCAGCTGGGCAGGACATGATTACACTCATATAGGTGATCCCTGTATACAGTGTTACACCATCAATTAATAGAGCAACAACATTATATGCATATTAATTTATTTGATTGGTGTTAAGCGGTATGCGGTTTCTCTTTCACGGCGGCGGCCAGTTTAATGAATGGAGGAAACCCAAATACCCGGGATAAACCATCGATCTTTGGCATGTTACTGATTAATTTTCCTACCTTTGAGCTACAGATATGCATATTTAAATTAAACGAAAGGAGTACTGAGTCACCAAAGCCCCGAGGGCAAAAGTTTTGTAGGTAAGCAGTTACTGAGCTATTAAAGGCGCCAGCGTAAATTCGCAATACTTGACATTCGACATGTTGCACTAATCCTTAAGATGTAATTATCTACATTTTATACGGGGTATGCTCTCCACTTTACAGTGGGAAGGGTTGCAGATTGCGATATTGCTAGATATAAAGTGCAAATATTTTCTCAAAACTGCTACCAAACAGTTCGAGGATCGTTCAGAGCTTCTGCGCATATCGCTCAAGGTCATTAACGTTTAAAACGCTGTTCTGAGAGTGACGCAAGTACCTTTTCATGGAGACACTTTCGACATTAACCCATTACTGTGCGAACCGAGTTGTGTCAAGTTTTCCGGCCGTAAAGAACTTAGATTGTCTGAGTTTTGTGTCGGAAGAGGCGGCGCTGATGTTCCACATGTATGCCCTGAGCTGCTCAGCATGACCAATCTTAACTCTGTTTAATTAGGATTCATTTTTCCTCTCTACTTGATGACCATCTGTATCAATCCTAATGGACCTGTCTCTGCTCAATGATGTTCAAATCTCACTATTTTAAGGGCACATTTAAACCCCGATGGTGTCCTTCCCATGTGGTGTATATCAGAATTCAGATGGCCTCCTTTTTGTCGCTTCGCGACGTGGCCGGGAAATTTGGTAGAGAGGACGCTTAAAAGGTACTTGTGGGTCGACAGAAGCTGTCCCGTCCAATACATCCGGGCTCTCAATCACTTCGCGAAGACTCGGCTGTCATCGGGACGCTTATTATAGAGTTGCTTCCACAGTGGACGTTAATTTCCACTTAAGAAGAAACTTAACGCAGTTTCGCAATGTCATTCCGAAGGTATTCTCCCGACGCCCCAAACAATTTCTTGTTAATTTAACATTTCTCTACAAATACCCTACAGGCAGGAAACATCTCCACAAGTACTGAGATATTACAAAATTTCTCACCCTTAGGCGTCGTTCGGCTCTCTGCCATGGCCATGTCAGCCTGTAATGAACTGGCCAAATGTGACTGACGCAAATGGTTTTCATATACCTGTTACCTTCGATGTGAAGCTGGGCTAATTGAAGCAATAAAACGGCCTGGCAAACAATCAGTTTTTATCGCCTTTGGCGTGTTTGCAGTTGTCTTGGAGAACCTCGTCTATCTAGATACTTTAACAGGGGGATTTTTCTGAACGTGGCCTTAGGACTACTGCTCATCCCGGACCGCAATCTAAGCTTCTAGCAGAGCTTAAAGAATGGTCCCACACACTGATCTGGGTACCGTTTGTAAAATCTGGAATCGGCGCGGCTGTGAAACAAAACTAAGGCCTCATGGCTATTTTTATTGTTCGTCTCATTATGACTACGTGAAGATCTTTGTCTTTGCTTTCATTTATCTTATACATCTTTATCTTTGTAAGATTCTCTTTATACCATATATCAGTTGGTAAGGCCGTTTTGGCCACACATGTTTATACTGCTAATGAAGGCCTTTTAAGAGTCTTAACAGAAGGTAAGAAGTTTTTAGTGTTTCTTGATACTATCTGTGAAGACTGAGATTAGCTTCCGGTTTAGATCATGGTATCGTTACTCTTGGGCTGTTTATGGTGGCTATCTTGAATTGGTCAGATTTCCCACACGTTTTGGTAACTTTCCAAGAGGTGAAACTATACAGGTAGCTAGTTATCTGTTGTTTTATAGGTCATGACTCATAGATTGCTAGTCACCGACGTCGTTTTTTTTGGCAGTGACTCTGCCTCATAATTCAGGCGTTGAAATTTTTAAATCAAGAAGGCATGCTGAGGTATGACATGTTTTATATTTAAACCTTAGGGGCCTTTTTTCCGAAGCAGTCGCAAATTACACCTGGCGTATTATCCAAGGCAACATGGAGTGAAGAGATACGTTGCTATGGTAAATGGGTTTGGTGCATTGGTGCGACTGCTCCGTAAAACAATCCCCTGGGGAGGCGATGTTGAAAATAACTCTCCAGTTTAAAAGAAAGTTTAAAAAGATCCCGATTTCACACTGACCTAGCCTTCTCTCGATAAAGTCGGCTTTCAGAAAATGTGTAAACTAAACGTTTACTGGAACGTATGGGTTTAAAAGGGGTCTGTAATTGTTCAATGCAATTGCAGGATTATAAGGTATTAACCGCAAGAATGTGGCCCAACTGATCTAACTGACGTATACCGAGCAGTACTGACACTTACTGCCGAGTATTGGAAAATACGACCATTACGATCAGGTCTATCGAATTAAGGATTTGTTCTGAGTATTGAAAATGCCCGTGTGTCGAGTAAAAAGTTCAAGAAATGGAACACCGCCGATTTTTGACTCGAAAGCTTCAGGCTTTTTTTATGGAACAGTTGGATGCATTAGGAACATCTTGAAAGGCGGCTGTCTTGATGCATTTCGCGCTTGAATTTACAACTTTCATTTAATACACCCAATAATAAAACGTCCTACAGAGTCACTTAATGATGCACATGTATCATACAACAAAAGCCTGCTTGCAAGCTAGACAAACTAATAGATATCGGCGCTTTTGTTTATGTATCAACATGCAGTCGTTGGTGGTTGCCTCTCGGTCCCTTTCCCATATTTCCTCACAAGTAATTTGATATGTAGGACCTACATTTAAGGTGTGAAGATGAATGTGCTGTATCGTAGTAGATGATACGATTCCGGCGAGAGCAAACCTGTAACAACGAGCCTAAATCTTTACATTTCCCGAGGTAGCCCGAATTTATTGACTCGGTCATATTACCCGCAGCAAACAGTTTTGGTTTTTAAAACATGACCTTTTGGAATCACTGGAAATGCGACCATTTAGTATCATGCAGCTTAAGAGTGCGAACAGACAACAAATGTTATTGTACAAAAGCATAATTTGACAGGTAGTCCAAATACTAGTAGAAGAAAACCTTACTGAGATGCGAAGCCATACCGCGGCAGTACACTTTAAAACTGCAACTCCCTCGGTAATCGGTCGCAATTTTCACTACCTTACAAATACCCTCACAGGACTCTGTCCGCCTCGCTTACAGATTCCAATAAACATGTCGGTTTAAGATACTTTCTAACTATAGTCTTTCACTCGAAAGAGACGTGAAGCAGGTGCTGTCTTATCTGCGTTGGGCATCTGAGCAAACACGGCTCAGTACATTGGTATCGGGAGGGTGTTTGACACTGGCCATAGCGTTTAGGTCATCATTATGGATATGTGTCCCCTTCTAAGACAGCAAGGTATAGTTTCATCCTTTACATATATTTGGAATTGAATTTCATTGATTTCACATAATATCTCTCATAAGCCGATCTGCGCAGAAAGAGGAGCAGGAATCCGGTTCACAGGGGTTAAGCAGACTAATTTCATTCTATCCCTGGAAGCCGTAAACTACATTTGATATCAACGGACAGGGATAAAAATGGACATCTTCTTTGAAATCGAAGAAATAAAAGTGAATTGCCCTGTCATCTTCTTTGAATTTGAAGAAATAAAAGTGAATTGCCCTGTCTTCATTTGGTTAAAACGATTGTCCAGTCACTCATCATCGCTGTAGAAAATACCATGATCAGCATAATAATAATTATCGACGACCAAACCCAATTTAAGTGCCTCTGCCAGGGTTTGCAAGGTTTTGGATATCCGTCGTACAATATTTTTCTGCGATTTAAGGGATTTGACCCCATCTCGAATTGCTTTGGACTCCCATCTTACATGTCACTTTTCGTTATGTTATAAAATATGAAGGTCGTATTAAGGTCATTCTAAAATATTTTTGAATAGCCGCCGCTGTGAATATTTGTTATGATTTCCTCGTTCCTGGACAGAATTTTACAGGTTTATCGTGCCATTTCGACATAAATGAAAAGTAATGACTACGAAACGATTCCACTCGGCATAGTTCCTCTTTCCATAAACTTGGACGTATAAAGATCGTTAAACGGGCCTTACAAGATAATTAGTTGCACAAGTCAACCGTAAATGATAAATTAAGGAATAAACACATAAACAAAGCAAAGTGATTGAAAACAAAAACCGAAGCAGATCTCTTCCATCCGTCATTACTGGCTTTTATTTCCAGGTTATATAACTGTATGCTGAGGACAGCAACAGTCGATGTTTCCCCAACACATGACCCCCAGGATCCTGTCATGTATCCAGTTCTTACCATTATTTGAGAAATAATATCACCCTTTTAGTATTCACCAGTAAGTTACAGAACGAACTGACGAAAGGAACGAAACAAAATATTTATCCAATGTAAACAACAGTTCAGTATATTCCTATAACAGTTTTGCTATTTCGCACTGAATTATTCATTTCCTATAAACAAATGACAATTTATTGTTTAAATAGCGTGATTATTTAACTATAAGAAATTGATCCATTTAGTGAATTACATGTATGTGAATTGAAGAATGGTTGTTTTATCTGGAGCACCTATATGTATAACTCCTCCTGAAGAGAATGACTGCATTTTGTTGTGGAAACAAGTGTAAGTTTCCGCCCCAACGCCGATGAAATAATTTCATAACGTAGATATGAGAACAATCTCCTCTTATGGTGCAAACTGATTTGTTATAAAAGCCATTGTCCGGATAAGACTGTAACATCAACAAGAGTAGTAATGAAAACGATCTCCTCTTACAGTTAAAATTTGTTTATTATTTAAGCTATTGTCCTGATTAGTTATAAAGATTTGAGTCTATCCACGTTTAGAGACTTCAGCATTACCCCGACAATCATGATAATAAGTACTGAAGACGCCCCGGACACCTATCAAGTTTGTATTCCGGTGCTTTGGGGCTTGAGAACTCTTCAGCCTGCGATCAGATTGAGTAATTGAATGATCACCCTTTATCAAGTTTGGTCAACTCCATAGCATAAATATGAAACGTCTGAAGAACTCACTTTGCAAAACGAGTTTCATTGACGTGTAAATTTCCCCCAAAGGAAGTCTGAGAGATATTATTTTCCATGTATTGTCCTATGTGACTGAATAAGCAATCGTAACACATGAACGCTTTCCTGGAGTCGGTCTCCTGGGTCTGGAATTTCTATCAGAGTCGAAGATGAGAAGTCTTGTTAATGGAGGAGAACGGCGGAATCTCGTCATTGTACGGGAGACACGAAATGGGTTCAGTCTGTGCGAAACGGTTCCTAGCGATCTGTCAATTTGTAAAACTTCGGCCTTTTTATTTTTATTTTCTGTTAGGAAATGCTAAATACAAACAGGTTTCAGTTGGTATAATTCAAACCAAACAATGTGAATGTATTTTAGCTGTGCCTTTGACTAATTTGACTAGTGTTCCAATCAAACTTTCGCTGTTTCGGCTACAGATTTAAGTCAGAAAGTTTGTTAGTAACTTGCTGAAGGCCTCTGGTTTAATCCGAATACTCGGCGGTTTCATCCATCCGTAAATCTGACTCTGGTGATATAAGTGGCATGTTCTTGAGCATGTCCTTACACCAATAAAAACAAATAAATCAAATAATAAATAAATAAAACAATAAACAATATAGGAGTGGTTCATGGCCTAGTGGTTAAATGTGCCAGCCTTTCAATCGCTAGGAAGCACGAGTAGCAGTTTCAAAACCGCCCTTGGACAAGGAATTTCTATATTTCCCTTTGGTGTCAAAAACGGTCGATGGAAATTTGTGCCGTCGAAAACATTCTCTGAACATCACTTGTCTTCCATCAGTATGGTGCGTATCTGTGTTAGATGTGAGAATTATCGTCCGCAAATTGCCAAATATCGGTGCTTCCATCAACAAAATTGACCGCCATGATATAGGTGACATATTCATGAGCATGACGTTAAACATGCAATTAAATAAATAAATAAAATAGACAAGGCTGTAGGAAGCATGTCCATTATCGGCGATATGGTGTAGGCTACATGCCCAAGATGAGAGTTCGTGTGGCTTTAACAATAAAAATAGAATGTGGCTAGGTAAGTGCACTGTTTTGTTAAAATGAGATGAAACCATAATGTATGGGATATATATATAAACAATAATTACTCCAGTCTGTCATTCTTATGTCCAAGAACTCTCTTTCTCTCCGCGAAAATCGAAATGTGTGAACCAACAAGAAACTTTCAGTTTTACATCAATGTTCCTTATTTATTTATTGGATTGGTGACTCTATACTAAAATATATTTGATGTGAATTGATTGCATTTGTGAGAGGCTCCTTGCCCAGCACGCTAAACACTAGGCCACGGGACCCTCCCATCACCCACCTCTCCCAGTGTTCTGATAGGGTACGTTCTTTTTTTTCTTTAACAAAACTTCGTCAATCCCATCGTGATCACCTGACCTTGAGGCCAGATGCTCGCATGGAGCTGCTGACAAAGACAACTGTATTTCCAACCGAAATCGAAATGTCATTTAAAGTTTTAGATTTTAATCACTTGGAAAGAAACTGTGACCTAGTGCTGCGTGATTCTGCTCTCCACGGTCAGCGCTGGAATTGACAAGCTGTCAAAAATCTCCAGAGCGCACGTAGAATTTCAATGGCCTGCGCAGATTTAATCCTGTGGGGAAACCCGGGTACATCCCACTGGTGTGGAGCCTGCTGGACAGTTTATGGCGACGTCTTGATCTCTGATATTAAACCATATGGCTATGAGGCAACACCTGGAAGTCAGCAATAAACAAAAATAAATGATGTATGAGTTCTTTCATAAAGAAATGATTTATGTCCATTTTTTTTAACCACAAATGTTTGAGAAAAAATAAATAAAGAAAGAAAGAAACCCGGACTGTTTGATTCAAACTCCGCCTGGTATTACTATATGAAAAAATATACCTTATAGATGCTGGCTAACATGATAAATACATTTCATATAAACACTTCTACGATATAAATACATTACATGTATGCTGACATTATAAATACATTTTATACAGGCAAGCCATACAAATACATTTTTTACCAGATGATATAACTTACCTCTGAATGGAAGTTGAAAATGCAAGACTAACTTGTATATATGAACAACACATGTAAAATCTGAACAGAGTGTTTGTGTATTCTAAGCTTACATTTTAAAAACTACCTTCTCACCATTTAACTGCTGACATCACTCTCTTCAAAATCGTCAAATGGCAGTCAATTCCTCGTCAATATGAACATTTCTCTGCTATTATAGTGAGATGTTTCCATAACGGTCGTCCCTCAAAATCAACTCAGTTATAACACAAAAAATAATATTAATTTTTTTAGCGTGTATAAAATTTATTTATTTTGCTAGCCAGTATGAAATGTATTTATACTTTAAGACGTGTTTACATTGTAAACCTGTTTGAAATAAATATTGCTAGCTGGTCTAGAATGTATTTTGTATTGAAGCCTGCATAAGATTTATTTATATTTATGGATAGCATGTCTATGTAAAGCCGGGCATCAGAATAACAAAACTGCTTTAGACTTAGGTCAGACTTAGACTCGTGGTGCTATTCCTGAACGTAGATTTGAATAAAAACACTAATATTTATTTTTATCATGAGGCTTTAATCTTACCTCTTCAAATTAAAATAAATGTTCTTAAGGTTAGTCACAATTTTAACGCATTTGACTTTTTTGAAGTTAAGACTAAGTCTGAATTATGTCTAAAACTTCGTGATCCTGGGGCCAGGTATTTGACATAGCAAGTGACGATTCTTGCTGTGGTGAAATCCGTTATTCTAGACTTCACATGTTGAGCAATCTCTAGTGGCCATGACTTCAGTCCTCAAGGTAAAAAGTTGTACAACCCTCTACCGTCTGGGTTAATATCGACAATATTGAATGGTTTTTCAAACGAAATATTGCGGCTGTACCTCGAAATAACTTCAATTAGCCAGAAGTGTCACCCCCCCACCCTCCCGCCATTAAAAATATTTCCACGTCATCACCCTGGCTTTAGATTTTTATGATTTTACGCTATGTATGTGTTTTCATGGCTATCAGAAATACCATGCAGGCATCAGGCTCTCTAGCTGACTCAACGCACTAAGTTATAACCTAAGGACGTGCAGTAAATCTCAATGTAGAAAAAGCCCAAGTGGCAACCATGACTGTCCCTAAATCGAAGTTCGGGTGGCTAGACGAAAATTTCCATATGGTGACCTTTACAAAGAAATATGTGGTGCTTAAATAAGGCAAAGCAATCTACAAAATGGCCATACCTCAAGACCTGAATATGCACCTTGTATGGGCCTCTATATCCCTGATGTGTGCAACGTGGGAATTGTTGAATAATAAAACATCATTTCGTTCACCTCAATTCAGCAAAACGGTCGACTGAAGCCTAAGCAATATTGTACGACGTGAAGCGTTGTTATACTTATTCCCTGGGCCTCTCAATCAGATTTGCCCACTACTTTTAATGGCCCATTCTCCCTCGTGTTTCAGACGTCAGGACTGCATTTGGCTGTTACATGTTCTAGATAGTTCAGAAGCAAATACACTGATTATTCAAGCACATCTCCAATGCCGATTTCTATCATTCATGTTTTGTCTACGTCGTAAGAGACGTGCTCCATGCGGTAATGGGGGTGTAGACATTTTTGTTCTGTGTAGATCACGGAACGAGTTTGCGTTTCAAATCCATGTCTTGCTGGCTCATTGGCGAAGTACGTCAGGATGTTTGTCAGGTACATGTACTTAACGATTTCCCCCAGGGTTCTACCCAGTTTTCCACCACCCATAAAACTGACTGTCGTCGAATAAGTCATATGGTTTCTAATGCGGTCCAAAACACTAATCAAGTAAATAGAACTGAATTATGTATTAAATACTGGCATGAATAGATGAAATAAACTTCTGACCGAGGTAAAGGTGCCGTATGATTCTAATTCACCGGTTTAGGAGATATTTGTGACTGGATGCTTATATAGACTTTGCTCTAGTTTTGCGTACACAGGCTTATTTGCACGTTGTTGAGGATGGCCATTCCACTTTGCATCGACTTATCTGGTTTCCTTTTTTTACGTTTTTTCCTTTTTTTTTGTTGAGACATTTCACTCCCAGTCTCTTTATTCAGTTCCATACTCCTCACAGTATTCTTTTTCATGTCTAGCTTTCAACAGCTACAACTTTCCTTACTCCTCACAGTGGAGGCACCAACCACTTTGCAAGCAAATGCCACTTTGTAATGCATTGTATACCACGCAGAGATGGTTAATAGGTGTAATATGCAGTTCAAATTGCCGCCTGTTTTGTGGGTTAATGGTTTGTTAGATTTTGACCGGACCATTATGTCTAGCAGAGGATACAAAGTTCTAGGGAACAAATGGTTCTAAATCGTTATGTTATGCTCTGGTCGGGAAAGCGCTTTATCCACAGTCAGTAAAGAATAAGCACCTTAACGTATGTTTTTATTTATGAACGTTTGTTGTTTGACGCCATACACAAGAATTTTCAATTGTTCCATGCAGAAGTCAGTTTTATGGGAGTGCCCAGTCGGTGACAAGAAACTTTCCACGTGTGAAATAGCGAGAGAGAAAGAGAGAGAGATCGATATCGAGGTTAACACATTACAGAAGCAAATGATCTTCAACAAACTATGCGGCCTTGCAAACCTTTGCTGTCCACTTATTGCTACCAAGGCCAGTGTAGATGGAAGGATTACCACTGTGAGCCCAGCACTGAATAAACGAATCCTTCTGGTAGCTTAGCAATTCAAACACAATCATCTGAATCCCTCAGCTGAGACTCGGAGTCCCTCGCCTGTCTGAGTTTCGAATGTCCTAACATGTAAAAGGTGTCGCAAAAAGGCATAACAAAAAAAACATGAATTTTTTCACAAGAAGTCATTGTGTACAATGTATTGGTTTGAAAAGTATTTTATTGACAAGATATATACAGTTTTACTAAGAACTGAATGCTGTTCTCAAAACGACTTCACTTATAATATAAAGGGCCGGTTAGTTTAATAAGTAGAAGAAGTCTGTGTTCATGGAGTAAATCCGTGAACTTTGGCAAGTACCTTAATTCTTCTAATTTTTAGGACAGATATTAGTACTTCTGATAGCAAAGATTTACATTTCTCTCGTAGTTTTTTTTTCGGGGGGGGGGGACATGATGATATGAATATGTTGTTCATTATAGGACTGGCCTTGTGGAAAAAATGAAACCAAATATTGCTGCCAAATTTACATGTTTATTGGCTAAACAGGGCGGCCCTGGTGTCTCAAAAAGCAAGAGAAATATAGGGTAACTGACGAACTTCTCCGGATATTCTGTGTAGAAGGAAATGAAAAAAATCGTTACAACAATATATACATGGAAAACTTTTGTGCATAAAATTTGGAAGATGCTTACACACATATATGTGGGCACAAAAGAGTGGGCGATGACGGGCCAGGGCCGATGAGTCCGGATTAACCGATGCTACGGGTAAACGAAATGGGTTGGGCTCAAACATTCAAACAGGAAACAGACAAATTGAACTGCCGTCCAGGAAACTGAAGCTAGGGCAGTAAGACTGATCATAAATAAGGCATCGTGAAGTTCACAGCAGTTTGCAAAGACGTCTCTAAACATAATTTGACATCACTGATCTGAAAAAAGACCCCGTTTCCGAGAAGCAGCGAAATCCTTCTTTTGTGTTTCGCCCTACATTTGAAAACTGGAAGAAAACGTGATGGGTATAGAAGATACGGAAGGTTACCAAGGTTACACAGCTTGACCTATCAATCAGAACTCGTAGGCATTAATGAACTGGTCAGTGTCGTTGTAAATTTCATGAAAGAAAGTTTAACACCCACAGTTATTCTGACATGCCGTTTCATTTATAGTTAATTTTAGAGCTATAATTAAATCGGAATGCAATCTGTTCAATAACAGTTAAAGTCTTAAATTTAGACCTGGAAAGTCCTTCGTTCTCACTGTGGGGCTTGTGAGGGCAATAAGGTGTCAACGATGAATAGCCCGAAGTTCGTTGAAGACCATTTGTTCGTCAGTAATTTGCCATAGTTCGCTGGTTTATCACGGCCACAAAGACCGAAATACACAATATCTGCACGTAGTAAATCGTAATCCTACAGAAACGAAAACTTTAAATTTGATTACTTTGGTTTAAAATAAATAAATAAATCAACTTGAATCATATGATAAAATATGTTAACAGGTAGTGGTAAAGGTATACAAATCATTTTTAAAAAGCACGTCGGAAATCATGTCATTTTATAATTGTTTCATCATGTGATATGTACAAAACGTTGACGATATTTTGGGCGGATCCACAGTCAGCAGTTCGTTTTGTATTTAAACTGACCGACAAAAGTGTTATTGAAAACAACACAACAGATATAAAATAAGATTCATAAGTTGTCAATGGTATAAATCCGAACTTAATGAAGTGTTGGCATTTTAAATCTCTTTTTTCAACAGAACCTATAGCGATGGAGCATAGTTAAACGAATCGTAGCCAGTCGGCATATCCGTGACATGATGTTCTACGAACAGTGGCATAGAGAGCTCATGGACTTAATATATGATACAATAGAGCGTGAGAGACTTTGTACGTCCCGGTAGTCTTATACGCAATCCAAGTTTTCTCAGAGAAGTTACTCTGTGAACAGAAAGACGGTAAAATATTTAATTCACTGTTTGTGTTTTCTTCATAATTTGTTGGTTATACCAAGCTCACTATTTGTTCGATGTATTCAGTTGGTTGGTATGAACACAATCTTTCAAGGATTAGGTGCCATGTCTGGTACGACCAAAGTTAATTTTACTTCCTCCAAACACATTCCAAACAAATCTCTATACTTTTTTCCACGAAATAGATAAACAACATTTCCACCTGTCATTTTGTATTAGATAGGAGCCATCAGACCGAGTTCCGGGGATATAATTTCATTTAGCGCGTATATCATCCTTTGACGTCCACGTTGCTGGTTTTCTGTGTGTAGAGTTGGTGAGATGTAGGGTAAGGCGGAGAAGATGGGACATCTATGAGTTCAAGCAGAGGAGAAGGTTGGTCACAGGCATCTTGACTATCACTGACATCGTCTGGTCAGCCTGTCGTCTTCAGTAATGGAATACCAACGATTAATGGCTCTCCCATCCTCTTCATTTTCGCTAGAAAATTTATCAGTGGTTAGTTTCCTTGCGCCGGCCGGTAAAGCAATTACCAAACGTGGGATGCCTCCATCAATTAGAGTTTATCTCTTCTGGCTGAGAAGACTCGGGTCTAGCGCCTCACACTGTGCTCCTCTCAAAGATGGATGGCCCAAGAATCACCGGAGACAATCTGGGCGCTCTCTAATACTGACCGACCTTGGCTTCAAAACCCAATAGGATCTGATCAAAATTGCAAATAGCCGGCTTGAAAGGGACAATACGTCATAGGGCAAAGGCTATGGCGTCAATTCAAATATAGGACGCAGTCAAATCTATCTTGAGCTAAGTACAAAAAAAAAAGCTTGCTCTTACCCCTTTCATTTTGTTTTACTTAGCTCAAGATGCCGTATGATAAGATTTCGTATTATTTTGTAGAACTGTAAACGAACGTATTTGGTTTAATATAAATTTGTTATTTGGAGGCATACAATGTAGTTTGTGATACACAGAAATAGGCGAATATCTACATATAACATAAGGAATTTGGCAAGTCGGTATGGAATGTTATTTGTTGTATACGAAAAGTATGCAAGTCTAATAAGATAGATGCAAGTCCATACAAGTATAATAAGATTTATATACCGTTCAGCTGATACAGAATGGCTGTTCACATGGTTTGGTTTGAAAGGACCTGCAAATCTACAGTTCAAAATACAGAGCAATATCACACCGTGTAAATTGGTCTAAAGGCATAGCACAATTTAGAACCACTGCTCTTGTTTTCTTGAAACACAAGGCTTACTCTTTCGTGATAGATACACTGCATGCTATTCATCTAATTAGCAGCGTTTATGAATGCTCAAAATATTGCATTTATGCTTTAGAATAAGTGAAATCCCAAATGACTTCTTTGCGATTATTGACCCGTAACGTCCATCTCGGTTCACGGCGGGTGTACGAATGTCTGTTTCGACGCACAGATTCTTGATAGCAAGTCAACAGTTTAACACGTTAGAGGGGCATTATGATTTGTGTTCCAGGGTGGAATATGGAATCACAAATCACCAAAGCTTTACTTTTAATCATTACACCAGAGATACCTTAGATTTTGTTCTATACGCCGATTCCGATTCCAAAACGAACACGTTTACAAAATAAAATAAAAAACGAAGGCATAGTTATAAATACTCTGTGACTGTTTATGCTTTCCTTTCCAGGGAGATCTAATCCATTTACGTGTGAGTTTGGTGGATATCACAGAGCATGACAGTGAGGAAAGTATCTGACACAGGTTTGCTCTGAAGGGCTACCTGTTGGTAATTTGAAGTTACAATGTGTCACTTAGCCCAAAGACTAGTAGAGGATAATCACACAGGCGCTGTCCTCATTAGCGAAATTGTCTAACTCAGATGCTTCATTTGGCGGAATTATCTCAAATTGTGTGTCATAAATCGAGATAGCGTTGAGACGGCATTGGCATTACAGTGAAGTGAAAATTGAGGAACCGTTAATTTTAGCGCTGCTAATTTGCCGTAGTAGATGACCAAAGGTGTAATTTTGCACAGTCAAATCATTGGCAATCAACACCAGACAACGTGTACGTGGGGTTTACCTGGTGTTCAGAAGAGAGGTGGGGTGGGGTATGATTATTGGTGGGGGAGAAGTGGGTGGACAGAAAAGCTGAAAAACCAACTAAGAAACTAGTTGAAGATAAAATAAAGGAACTAAATCAAGTTGGAAGCAGAGGCTTAGGAAAATATCGCTTTGCTTTTATATATATATATATATATATATATATATATATATATATATATATATATACATATATATATATATATATATATTTCTTGGAAAATCATGGGACATAACTAGTTTGTTTGAGAAAATGAACTGAATATAACAAAACTGAAAGACAATGGTAGAATTGATTTTCAGCTTAATTTATTAGGTTGTGGATTAACGCCGTACTTCAAAATATTTCACTTATACGAGGGCGGCCAGCATCATGGTGGGAGACAATCGGACAGAGCCGGAAAAAACAGTAACATCCGCAATTATTATCATCTTAATAATGGACTAAGAAACAGTAATGTATAAGAGGAAGAACGTGAACCTTAGAGATATGCGAAATGTGTTTTACTAATATCTCGCGGGGCTTCCTGAAACTGCTCCCACGCATTTTCAAAATGTCACCTAAATGAAAATAAAGTAAAATATTCAGTATAATTAAATTGTTCAATACCCTTCAGCATCAGAAATTAACAGAACGTCGTTTTAAAGAGCACTAAAACGTGTGACTAATTAATTTCTTCTTGATGACTTTGTTGACACGTTCTTGTTGAGTTTCACTTGATGTATGTAATTTCAGTTAGGGAAATGAAAACAAAAGAGTACAAAAACAAGATTCAATTTTATGTTCACAGGTGAAATATCTGCAGTTTAGACACCGGTGTACTGAATGGTGTCTTCTGGAATCTGGCTATGTATAAACTGAATGTATAAACCGGATGATTTCACACCATCTGTATACGACACAGGTGAGTAACTATGTAACAAACTGATTTCATTGTTTTAGCCTATTTTTGCAACCAGATGAATGCATGAGTATTGGTTATGTTGGTGTCTAATGATGATCCCCCATGGGGGGGGGGGGGAGTGTATACATACATACACACACATCAACATGGCCGTCTTGATGTGCTACTCGATCTCTTCAACAGCTGTATTAATATAACATAAGCATGAAAGCCAAGTACAACAGAAATAAACAGATAAAATAAATTAGTTTGAAATTCAACACTTAATACTACATTGGAATCTTTTGGTAAAGTACTACAGCCATAGAGAAGAGTTGTAGCTGAGATGCCGTATTACCAAGCAGTCATTTTATTTAACATGATATCTCTTTGAACAACATACCTTAGCACTCAAGAGATAATGGACAGCAAATTGTGAAATAAATCATCTATTTCTTAGTCTACACAAAATTATATTTGACCTGCGCATGCCAACATAATACCATACTGGTGGCAGTACCATATACCAGTACCATACTGGTGGCGCTGAGGCGTAAAATACTTTATCTAGAGCTATTTTAAATTCTTTTTTTGATGACTTTTGATTTGTCTGATTGAATATGGTAAAGTATTCCAGTCAAGCACAGTTTGTGAAAAAAAAAGAATTACTAAATCTGGCTGTTCTACATCGAAAAATTGTTAGCTGATATGTTGCTGCGATTTTATACGGGTACCGCTGATATGCTGGTGCTGGTAGTTTCAAATACATTGCTAGTTGCATCATTAAGATGACGTTGAAAGAAAAACAGGCTATGTATATAGCGCCGTTTACGCAATTGTACGAAACCTGACTCTTCATCGAGTAGGTTAGGAGCAGTACGTTTAGTTAAGCCAGTGATGACACGTAGTGCATCCTTTTTGACGCTTTCAATGGTACTTACTTGGCTTTCATTAATATTGTCCCAAACTATGTCAACATATTCCATAGATGGTCTTATAAAACATTTGTACATAAGTTCTAGGCATTTTCTACTAAGACGATATTTAAGTGCTCTGAACATGGATAATTTTTTATTGGTAACTTCTACAAGCCTGTCTATAAGATAAGTCCAGTTCCCAGTGTTATTAAAAATGAATCCTAAATGCTTGTGCAATGCAGCTGAGGTTGCGTTTTCCCCTGAAAATTGAAATGATGACTCCGATGGTTGCCTGCATCTTAAAACACTAAGTGCTACTGTCTTTGTTGCATTACAACAAGCCAAGTTGTGCTGTGTCAGTTGGTCGGCTATAACGTAAAGGCTGGTGTCATTAGCAAATAACTTAATATTATTAGTAATTTCATTTGGAAGGTGATTAATATAGATAAGGAACAATAAAGGGCCCAAGACGGAGCCTCGGGGAATTCCAGGTTTTAGAGGATTTTGATTGGGAATCGTTTAGTGCAAACCTTTGCTTTCAATCTTTTAAATAGCAGTAATGCTCAAAGCAGTTGAGCATGCTACCTTTTATTCCAAGTGATTTTAATTTAGCTAGTATGCCTTTGTGCCAAACTATATCAAAAGTCTTAGATATATAAAAAAAATGAGAAACACTTCCTAGCCATCATCCAGGGCTTTAAGCATGTCAAAATAGAGATCTACGAGTTGCATAGTTGTTGACTTTGATGGTAAAAAAACATACTAGTTCGAAGATATTTCAGGACGTAGGTAGCTAAATACTGTCCGAAAGACAACGCACTCGAAGATTTTGCTGATTCAGTTCCTTGTCTTGAATATAGGGGTAACGTTGGCAATTTTCCAGGAAGAAGGGTACTTTCCTGAAGTTTAAGACAGATTGAACAATGTCGTCAAAACTAGAGAAATTTCGTATTTAACTTCAAAAAGCATTTTGGGACTGATGCCATCGCGTCCAGTTGCTTTGCTCGTGACGACAGACTCAAGCACCTCAAGTACGTCATTGGATTCAACAGTGACACCTAGTAATTCTGCGTTAGTCTTTGGTGCAACATTGGGGCATGCCACATTTGTGTCATTCAAGGAGAAGACACTACAAAAGAAATTGTCTGGCAGATTTGCCTCACTTGCATTATCATATTAAGTATGCGTCATTGTTGGAGGAGGAACTGGACTTACATTGCAGTTACTATTCCTTAGGTAAGATTTGCAGAGTTTCCTCCAAAACTTACTCCCAACATTTCCGGATTCTATTATCTGATTTAATTTATCTTCGTGAGATTTATTGGCATTTCTAATAAGTGAATTAACGTGATTTCTTTGTGCTTTGTAAGCAGTAATGTGGAGTTTACATGCAAATTTGCCACATTGTTTTGTAAAGTTTATTTCTAAGTTTAATTTCTGTCTTAATTGCTGTTGATATCCATGGCTTGTCATTAGGATTTATTGTTACCATACGATTTGGAATATTAATGTGAGCTGAGTCTAAAATGGCATTTGTTAACAACAGGCACATTTCGTAAACATTGTCAACTGAGATTATTTCTTCCCAGTTTACCTGGGACAAAACTTTACGGTACCTGTTCCAATTTGCTGCATTATATTGACAAATTAATCTAAAATTTTGCAGCGACAGGACAGTGATCACTATAAAAGTTGGATATGGTCCCAGTATTCGTTACCAATCCACGCTTGTCGCGTATAATCGGGTCTAGTAGCTTGTTATAAACGGGCCTCCTGTGTTCATCTATTGACTAAATCGTACCAAAAGTAGTGACAATAGTCCTACACATTTTTATTAGCTAGATTCAACAGATTTTCATTTAGGTCGCCCGTCAGTATTGTGTTGTGATTATGGAAAGTGTCAGTGACAGATTCCAGATTATCTTTTAACACGTCCCACATCCCAACTTCTGTTCACGCCAAGTACTGTGGACGGTTTGTCGAACAATTCCAACCTGATCATTTCCAAGTCTTTATGCTGCAAATAGCACTGGCGAGAAAAAGATATCCTTTCCGACACACAGACACATACCTCACCCCATGCTTGGTCACGATCGCGTCAAAGAGGCTCGTGAAATCCAGGAATTAAAAGGGAACTATTTGGGATAAGAGAAGTGAGATGGGTCTCGGTTAAATCTATAACATCAAAGTCGCAGAGGTAAGCAAAAAACTAAGTCTAACTTGTGTTTGAGCCCGCATACATTAAGATGTACGACTGATAGTAAAGTAAATCATGGTGTTTTGAACGGACCAGGATCACCACAAATCAATTTTCACCAAGAAATAGCAATGGATGAAACTGAGTTTCATGTGTTTTACATGCAAGTATACAGCCAGTGTATTAAAGAGAAAAAAGAATCTTGCAGATCCTAGAAGGACACGCCCGAAGAGACGAATTGCCGCACGGTGCTGTAGTGGTTCATTACGCATTGTCAGTATGTTCCAGCAAGTTGTAAGTATGTACGAGCAGTAGCAGATTTAAGACTGCCAAGTCTTCAACTAAAGAATGTAATTTACAGTATTTCAGGATTGTTCAAACACATCAACAAAACTGAACCAAGGAGGTTGACAAACTCCCATAGCTGATATAAAATAAAAAACAATTTTTAAATTTTTCTTAAATGTTAATATGTACAAAAAGTGCAATGAATGGGTGTAGAGTATGTTTAAGTGTGAGGAACATTATACAAAGGAGTAATTGTGATCAAAACTGATATATAATAAATACTTAAGAATGCAGTCAAATTGAAATCTATGTACGGAGACATCGTAATAGTCTTTAAAGTAAATAAATAAGATACATAAGGAAAAACTATAAATAAATAAATAGTAAATACATATGTTTTTCTTGTAAACTTGTAAGGTTCTAGTAAAGACGAGACAGGGAAAACTTAAGTTAACCCCAATAATGTACATTTATATACAATATACAGTGTATGTTTCAGGATTGTTCAAAGAAAAAGTAGCTTTCATATAAAATCATAGGTATCAGAATATTTTGCTTGTATAGACGTACACAGCACTGGCATTTTTTATATTAAGTGTTATCGGTTACACTTCATTACTTCAGTTCTTATGATTTGTCATCAGATGTTGGAGAACATGACTTCATGCGTGGTCGAAACATTTATGCAAACAGTCCAAAGGTCCTGAGTGAACAGGGTTCTGGGAGTTGCTCATCTTGAGTTTGGTGTTTCATGAAAGTAACCGGTTGCACGAGCACGAAAAGTCTGTGCCGTGTTTACCAACTGGACCAACACTAGCACAAAACAGCTGACTATAGTCCTAGCCTGTATTATATAACCATTCCATGAGAGCACAGTACCTTATTTATTTATTTACATAGTTGATGTTTACGCCGTACTCATGAACATTTCAATTACACAACGGCGGCCAGCATTATGGTGGAAAGGAACCCATGACCATCCGTAGGTTGCTGCAGACCTTCCCGCGTACGACTGATTAATCAACTTAATGGGACAAAATCAGCACCTGTATTCATGGATTTTGTGAAAAAAGATTTTAAAATATGTCTAGGCTGGGTTTATGCTCCAACTTGTACTTTTGAATTTACCATGATGTCACCCAAGGCAAGTGATTCCTCGCAATGAAAGCAAGCGTATAGATTTTAACATTATGAACTGGGAAAAGTTTTTTAAAATATTTATATATTTGATTGGTGTTTTACATCGTACTCAAGAATATTTCACTTATACGACGGCGACCAGCATTATGGTGGGTGGAAACCGTGCAGAGCTCGGGGGAAACTCACGCCCATCCGCAGGTTGCTGGCAGACCTTCCCACGTAGGACCGGAAAGGATACCAGCATGATCTGGACTTGAACTCATAGCGGCCGCATTGGTGAGAGACTCCTGTGTCATTGCGCTGCGCTAGCGCGCTAACCAACTGAGCCACGGAGGTCCCGTTTTTAAAATAAATTGTCCTTACAACACTATGGGCGTGTAATACACAGAGCTATGTATTGAGTTTACAGTGTTACATATCATTGACAGTACCATGTATGTGTCTACCTCTGAAAGAGCTGGTTGGAATCATGGAGTTGTCAGTATATATTTAGCTCTAGAATCTCTAGTACCGCAAGTCACACCAGGAGTTAATAAAGGCGACAAAGTTATCAGTGTAGTTACAGGTGCGCGTAACGCTGTAGGTCCTTACAAAAACCCACGACTTGTTAATACTCACAGAACGCAAACAACAATGTTATAAGTGTAGTTATAGATTTGCGTAACGCCGTAGGTGCTTAGGAAAACCGGTGCCGTGGTAGTACACACAGTACACAAGGTAACGCATGGCAGCCTGTGGATGAAAAGGTCCCCATTGTGTGGAGTTTATGAGTAAGATATCTACCAGACACGTATCGAGTGTATTCCGAAGACGGTCTTTATCTTGTTCACATGTGAAAGCGAGTGGAGTGTAATCAGTCTCGATACTCTGTGACAAAGACACGGACACTCTTGAATAATTCATGAATTGCAGGATTCACTTGGGCAAACCGTTTGCCGTCATTGATTTGTACAGACTGTTATTGTTTTCTCTATGGTCGGTTTGACGATATCGTTGTTGGACAAAATTGCGTCTCCTATCACTCACTTAGACCCTACTGGATTCGTGGACTCTGGTCCGTCTTGTTTTATTGAATCTGTTCCGTGAAGATGTATTAGGAAGATTTTCCCATAGACATCATTATTGATTTCGCCCAAAGACTTTCTGACTATACATGTCTAAGCGGGGTATGTACGAGTCAGTATACTTGTTGGTCTAAATGAAAGCGCAATGTGTGGATCCCTATCCCATTCAGCCTGAACAGCCTTTGTTGAAGTCTCCAATGTATTTGGAGGGATAACTTTAATTAAAGTTTCTTGAATTGCTTCTTTTAGACAGAATAAGAATTTATTTCTCTACTTTGTTAGAAGAACTCAACGGGCTGAACAGTTAAAAAAAGTTACGTCAATCATCGGATAAACGATGTTTTCTTTAATGGCGATCACCAATTGGCGACCAAATTGTCAGTGGTGGTATATTTTGATGACGGGCAGTTATTGGTAAAGTATAAGCCCAGGTCAAAATTATATTTTGTTTTCTTCTGCGGATTGAAATTTGTAGCTGCTTCTGTATTTTTTAATTAGACGCAATATTTTTACAGAGGCTTTGATGGTCGCTAAACCTGTTAATATTCAAGGAAAAACCTATGAATGTAAGCCTACGGTTAAAACTTTTTTGTACTGAATATTTTTAATATCAAAAGATAAAATGGTTTCAAAAATCCTGCATGTATGAATCTAGCGTAATGTTAACACATAGCTTAGACATGATGTTGAACACGGCCCTGTATAGCGTTAAATTAGACACCAATCCCGACGTGTTCATGGAGAGATCCGAAGAGATCTCTCAGGTCTTCTTCAGTTCACGTGATGAAACAAGCGCAAAAATGCACCATAGCTGCGACATACCGCAAAAATTCGATATTATCTTGCACTCGGGCTCCCCCTAAATCAAAAGCTCATGTTTAAAGATAGGATGTCGAAAAGAGCCAGGAACGGTTTAACGAGAATTCGATCCATCTCTGAAAATTAAAGCAATCTATAACATAATAGTAAATTCTCTGTAATTAACAAATCTTAAGATTCTATAGTTCAGTACATTTGTCTCATCAAAGTAGCAACATTTGTTTGTCGCAGAGTGAACATTAGAGTCAAAACAACCAATGACAGAAATTATTTATCACCTTGATCCATTTCATCTTACCACTTAAAGAATTGTTTTATTTCACATTCAATATCAGTTATTCCTAGGGACTGATGACACATTAGATTTGCCAGGAATTATCATGGTTGGTACTTTTTCTTTTTTAATGCCACAGTAAAAAATAATCTGCTAAACTTTAAGCAAAAGAAAGCTAAAATATGAAGCTTCATCCTACAGACTAGTGAAAACTATGCGTAAAATTTCTTTCATTACTTTCATTTCTCAGAATTTTTTTAAGAGTGTTGAAAGGCATTCAAATATTTGAAAACTATGGTGGGCTGTATGAGCCACATCCACAATATCTAGGAACTCTGACGTCATATCACATTTTTTTTTCGGGGTGTTCACCAGAAGGAAAGAATTTTTGTTAACATTATTTCAGTAATCTTTCACTTATGTGTAAAAAGAGTTATTCCAACATTCAGTGTCGTGATAAGAGCTGAAAAAAACTTCTTGTGAGTTCCTAACTTCTGATAGTATGATTTATAAAACCCACCTTAGAATTCAAATGTTTGAGCGCCTTTAACTCTTTTCACAAAAATCTAAAAAAATAAATGAAGGTATATTTATATGGAGTTTTTTGAGGTTTTTTCCTTTGACTGAAACCCCCCTATCTGAGTGATGCTAGAGTTTATTCTGTTATTGCAGCAAATTATTCTGTTAAATATTACACACGTATTCTATTAGTTCAATATAACAATTCTTTTTGACTAACAGGATATTATGTTGAATATCACACAATATTGTGTTATAATAACAGAATCCGAATGCATTCTATCACCATTCAGACAACAGTCTTTCTGTTGATAAGAACAGATTAATTTTTTGAGTGCACCCAAACTATTTGCAATTCAAAGTAGGATCTTACGATTGGCATTTATGATTTTATTTCCATTTTTTATCTGCAGTTTGTGTTTGAAGATGTCTAAAAGAAAATAATATGCTTTCTAAAACCTTTCCTAGATATTTATATAATTGAAACATATATATGAGAACGTCATCATACAAGTGGAAAATTCTTAAGTATGAGGTTTAACAATCACAGTGAAAAATTGACTAATTACATACATAAATATTTACGGGAACCCCAAACAAATACAGAAAGAAAATATTTTTGTAGATCTAAATATGTTTTGGAGAATCAAGACTACCAGTTTTACCTGTTTTTGTGAAT